>NC_044996.1:15044579-15373483 GCF_008728515.1 Papio anubis | reverse complement strand
ATCAACTCGTCATTTACATCAGGTATAACTCCCAATGCAATCCCTCCGCCCTCCCCCCTCCCCATGATAGGCCCCGGTGTGTGATGTTCCCCTTCCTGAGTCCAAGTGATCTCATTGTTCAGTTCCCACCTATGAGTGAGAACATGCGGTGTTTGGTTTTCTGTTCTTGTGATAGTTTGCTAAGAATGATGGATTCCAGCTGCATCCATGTCCCTACAAAGGACACAAACTCATCCTTTTTTATGGCTGCATAGTATTCCATGGTGTATATGTGCCACATTTTCTTAATCCAATCTGTCACTGATGGACATTTGGGTTGATTCCAAGTCTTTGCTATTGTGAATAGTGCTGCAATAAACATACGTGTGCATGTGTCTTTAGAGCAGCATAATTTATAATCCTTTGGGTATATACCCAGTAATGGGATGGCTGGGTCATATGGTACATCTAGTTCTAGATCCTTGAGGAATCGCCATACTGTTTTCCACAATGGTTGAACTAGTTTACAATCCCACCAACAGTGTAAAAGTGTTCCTATTTCTCCACATCCTCTCCAGCACCTGTTGTTTC
Organism: Papio anubis; assembly: GCF_008728515.1. NCBI lineage: Eukaryota > Metazoa > Chordata > Mammalia > Primates > Cercopithecidae > Papio > Papio anubis. The sequence continues at coordinate 15,372,913 of NC_044996.1, read as the reverse complement.
CTGACTTTTTAATGATCGCCATTCTAACTGGTGTGAGATGGTATCTCATTGTGGTTTTGATTTGCATTTCTCTGATGGCCAGTGATGATGAGCATTTTTTCATGTGTTTGTTGGCTGTATGAATGTCTTCTTTTGAGAAATGTCTATTCATATCCTTTGCCCACTTTTTGATGGGGTTGTTTGTTTTTTTCTTGTAAATTTGTTTGAGTTCTTTGTAGGTTCTGGATATTAGCCCTTTGTCAGATGAGTAGATTACAAAAATTTTCTCCCATTCTGTAGGTTGCCTGTTCACTCTGATGGTAGTTTCTTTTGCTGTGCAGAAGCTCTTTAGTTTAATGAGATCCCATTTGTCAATTTTGGCTTTTGCTGCCGTTGCTTTTGGTGTTTTAGACATGAAGTCTTTGCCCATGCCTATGTCCTGAATGGTACTACCTAGGTTTTCCTCTAGGATTTTTATGGTATTAGGTCTAACATTTAAGTCTCTAATCCATCTTGAATTAATTTTCGTATAAGGAGTAAGGAAAGGATCCAGTTTCAGCTTTCTACTTATGGCTAGCCAATTTTCCCAGCACCATTTATTAAATAGGGAATCATTTCCCCATTTCCTGTTTCTCTCAGGTTTGTCAAAGATCAGATGGCTGTAGATGTGTGGTATTATTTCTGAGGACTCTGTTCTGTTCCATTGGTCTATATCTCTGTTTTGGTACCAGTACCATGCTGTTTTGGTTACTGTAGCCTTGTAGTATAGTTTGAAGTCAGGTAGCGTGATGCCTCCAGCTTTGTTCTTTTGACTTAGGATTGTCTTGGAGATGCGGGCTCTTTTTTGGTTCCATATGAACTTTAAAGCAGTTTTTTCCAATTCTGTGAAGAAACTCATTGGTAGCTTGATGGGGATGGCATTGAATCTATAAATTACCTTGGGCAGTATGGCCATTTTCACGATATTGATTCTTCCTATCCATGAGCATGGTATGTTCTTCCATTTGTTTGTGTCCTCTTTTATTTCAGTGAGCAGTGGTTTGTAGTTCTCCTTGAAGAGGTCCTTGACATCCCTTGTAAGTTGGATTCCTAGGTATTTGATTCTCTTTGAAGCAATTGTGAATGGAAGTTCATTCATGATTTGGCTCTCTGTTTGTCTGTTACTAGTGTATAAGAATGCTTGTGATTTTTGCACATTAATTTTGTATCCTGAGACTTTGCTGAAGTTGCTTATCAGCTTAAGGAGATTTTGGGCTGAGACAATGGGGATTTCTAAATATACAATCATGTCACCTGCAAACAGGGACAATTTGACTTCTTCTTTTCCTAACTGAATACCCTTTATTTCTTTCTCTTGCCTGATTGCCCTAGCCAGAACTTCCAACACTATGTTGAATAGGAGTGGTGACAGACGACATCCCTGTCTTGTGCCAGTTTTCAAAGGGAATGCTTCCAGTTTTTGCCCATTCAGTATGATATTGGCTGTGGGTTTGTCATAAATAGCTCTTGTTATTTTGAGATATGTCCCATCAATACCGAATTTATTGAGTTTTTAGCATGAAGGGCTGTTGAATTTTGTCAAAGGCCTTTTCTGCATCTATTGAGATAATCATGTGGTTTTTGTCTTTGGTTCTGTTTATATGCTGAATTACGTTTATTGATTTGTGTATGTTGAACCAGCCTTGCATCCCAGGGATGAAGCCCACTTGATCATGATGGATAAGCTTTTTGATGTGCTGCTGGATTCGGTTTGCCAGTATTTTATTGAGGATTTTTGCATCGATGTTCATGAGGGATATTGGTCTAAAATTCTCTTTTTTTGTTGTGTCTCTGCCAGGCTTTGGTATCAGGATGATGTTGGCCTCATTAAATGAGTGAGGGAGGATTCCCTCTTTTTCTACTGATTGGAATAGCTTCAGAAGGAATGGTACCCACCCCTCCTGGTATCTCTGGTAGAATTCACCTGTGAATCCATCTGGTCCTGGACTTTTATTGGTTGGTACGCTATTAATTATTGTCTCGATTTCAGAGCCTGCTATTGGTCTATTCAGGGATTCAGCTTCTTCCTGGTTTGTCTTGGGAGAGTGTAAGTGTTCAGGAAATTATCCATTTCTTCTAGGTTTTCCAGTTTATTTGCATAGAGGTGTTTATAGTATTCTCTGATGGTAGTTTGTATTTCTGTGGGGTCAGTAGTGCTATCCCCTTTATCATTTTTTAACGTGTCTATTTGATTCTTCTCTCTTTTCTTCTTTATTAGTCTTGCTAGCAGTCTATCAATTTTGTTGATCTTTTCAAAAAACCAACTCCTGGATTCATTGATTTTTTGGAGGGTTTTTTGTGTCTCTATCTCCTTCAGTTCTGCTCTGATCTTAGTTATTTCTTGCCTTTTGCTAGCTTTTCAGTGTGTTTGTTCTTGCTTCTCTAGTTCTTTTAATTGTGATGTTAGGGTGTCAATTTTAGATCTTTCCTGCTTTCTCTTGTGGGCATTTAGTGCTATAAATTTCCCTCTACACACTGCTTTCAATGTGTTCCAGAGATTCTGGTATGTTGTGTCTGTGTTCTCATTGGTTTCAAAGAGCATCTTTATTTCTGCCTTCATTTCGTTATGTACCCAGTAGTCATACAGGAGCAGGTTGTCCAGTTTCCATGTAGTTGAGCGGTTTTGATTGAGTTTCTTAATCCTGAGTTCTAGTTTGATTGCACTGTGGTCTCAGAGACAGTTTATTATAATTTCTGTTATCTTACATTTGCTGAGGAGTGCTTTACTTCCAACTATGTGGTCAATTTTGGAATAAGTGCGATGTGGTGCACCCCAACACCATTTATTAAATAAGGAATCCTTTCCCCATTGCTTGTCTTTGTCAGCTTTGTCCAAGATCAGACGGTTGTAGATGTGTGGGGTTATTTCTGTGACCTCTGTTCTGTTCCATTGGTCTATATATCTATTTTGGTACCAGTAATATGCTGTTTTGGTTACTCTAGCCTTGTACTATAGCTTGAAGTCAGATAGCGTGGTGCCTCCCACTTTGTTCTTTTTGGTTAGGATTGTCTTGGCTATACGAGCTCTTTTTTGGTTCCATATATAATTTAAAGTATTTTTTTTCTAATTCTCTGAAGAAAGTCAATGGTACCTTGATGGGAATAGCATTAAATCTATAAATTACTTTGGACAGTATGGCCATTTTCACGATATTGATTCTTCCTATCCATGAGCATGGAATGTTTTTCCATTTGTTTGTGTCCTCTCTTATTTCCTTGAGCAGCAGTTTGCAGTTCTCCTTGAAGAGGTCCTTCACATTCCTTGTAAGTTGTATTCCTAGGTATTTTATGCTCTTTGTAGCAATTGTGAATGGGAGTTCACTCATTATGTGGCTCTCTGTTTGTCTATTATTGGTGTATACGAATGCTTGTGATTTTTGCACATTGATTTTGTATCCTGAGACTTCACTGATGTTGCTTATCAGCTTAAAGAGATTTTGGGGTGAGACGATGGGGTTTTCTAAATATACAATCGTGTCATCTGCGAACAGAGGTAATTTGACTTCTTCTCTTCCTATTTGAATATGCTTTATTTATTTCTCTTGCCTGATTGCCCAGGTAAGAACTTCTAATACTATGTTGAAAAGGAGTGGTGAGAGAGGGCATCCTTGTCTTGTGCCGGTTTTCAAAGGGAATGCTTCCAGTTTTTGCCCATTCAGTATGATATTGGCTGTGGGTCTGTCATAAATAGCTCTTATTATTTTGAGATACGTTCCATCAATACATAGTTTATTGAGTTTTTTGGCATAGAGGGGTGTTGAATTCTATTGAAGGCCTTTTGTGCATCTATTGAGATAATCATGTGGTTTTTGTCATTTATTCTGTTTATGTGATGGATTACATTTATTGATTTGCATATGTTGAACCAGCCTGGCATCCCAGGGATGAAGCTGACTTGATGGTGTTGGATAAGCATTTTAATGTGCTGCTGGATTCGGTTTGCCAGTATTTTATTGAGGATTTTTGCATCAATGTTCATCAGGGATATTGGCCTGACATTTTCATTTTTTGTTGTGTCTCTGCCAGGTTTTGGTATCAGGATGATGCTGGCCTCATAAAATGAATTAGGGAGGAGTCCTTATTTTTCTATTGTTTGTAACCGTTTTAGAAGGAATGGTACCAGCTCCTCTTTGTACCTCCGGTAGAATTCAGCCGTGAATCCGTCTGGTCCTGGGCTTTTTTTGGTTGGTAGGCTATTAATTACTGCCTCAATTTCAGAACTTGTTATTGGCCTATTCAGGGATTCGACTTCTCCCTCGTTTAGTCTTGGGACGGTGTATGTGTCCAGGAATGTATCCATTTCTTCTACATTTTGTAGTTTATTTGTGTAGAGGTATTTATACTATTCTCTGATGGTAGTTTGTATTTCTGTGGGATCAGTGGTAATAGCCCCTTTACTATTTTTTATTTCGTCTATTTGATTCTTCTTTCTTTTCTTCTTTATTAGTCTTGCTAGTGGTCTATTTTGTTAATGTTTGGAAAAAAAAAAAAAAAAAAAACGGCTCCCGGATTCATTGATTTTTTTTGAAGGGTTTCCGTGTCTCTATCTCCTTCAGTTCTGCTCTGATCTTAAGTTATTTCTTCTCTTTTGCTAGCTTTTGAATTTGTTTGCTCTTGCTTCTCTAGTTCTTTTAATTGTGATGTTAAGGTGTTGATGTTAGATCTTTCTTGCTTTCTCTTGTGGGCATTTAGTGCTATAAATTTCCCTCTAAACACTGCTTTAGCTGTGTCCCAGAGATTCTGGTACGTTGTCTCTGTTCTCATAGGTTTCAAAGAACTTATTTATTTTTGCCTTAATTTTGTCATTTACTCAGTAGTCATTCCAGAACAGGTTGTTCAATTTCCATGTAGTTGTGCAGTTTTGAGTGCGTTTCTTAGTCCTGAGTTCTAATTTGATTGTACTGTTGTCTGAGAAACGGTTTGTTATGATTTCCATTCTTTTGCATTTGCTGAAGAGTCTTTGACTTTCAATTATGTGGTCAATTTTAGAATAAGTGCAATACGGTGCTGAGAAGAACATATATTCTGTTGATTTGGGATGGAGAGTTCTGTTGACATCTGTTAGGTCCACTTGGTCCAGAGCTGAGTTCATGTCCTGAATATCCTTGTTAATTTTCTGTCTCATTGATCTGGCAAAGGATATCAACAGACACTTTTCAAAAGAAGACATTTATGTGGCCAATACACTTATTAAAAAGCTCATCATCACTGGTCATTAGAAAAATGCAAATCAAAACCACAGTGAGATACCATCTCATGCCAGTTAGAATGGCAATCATTAAAAGGCCAGGAAATGACAGATGCTGGAGAGGATGCGGAGAAATAGGAACACTTTTACACTGTTGGTGGGACTGTAAACTAGTTCAACCATTGTGGAAGACAGTGTGGCGATTCCTCAAGGATCTAGAACCAGAAATACCATTTAACCCAGCAATCACACTACTGGGTATATACTCAAAGGATTATAAATCATTCTATTATAAAGGCATATGCACATGTATGTTTATTGCGGCACTGTTCACAATAGCAAAGACTTGGAACCAACCCAAATGCATATCAATGATACACTGGATAAAGAAAATATGGCACATATACACCATGGAATACTATGCAGCCATAAAAATGGATGAGTTCAGGTCCTTTGCAGGGACATGAATGAAGCTGGAAACCATCATTCTCAGCAAACTAACACAAGAACAGAAAACCAAACACTGCATGTTCTCACTCATAAGTGGGAGTTGAACAATGAGAACACATGGACACAGGGAGGGGAACATCACACACCGAGGCGTGTCAAAGGTTTGGGGACTGGGGGAGAAATAACATTAGGATAAATGCCTAATGTAGATGACGGGTTGATGGGTGCAGCAAACCACTGTGGCATGTGTATACCTATGTAAAAAACCTGCACGTTCTGCACATGTATCCCAGAACTTAGAGTATAATAATAATAATAATAATAATAAAATAAAGAAATTAGGCTGTTATCATTCTGCTAGATTTCTGAGCTTGTCTACTGGTGTCTGCCCTGTGCATATGCCCTTTGTTGAAAGATGTCAGTAAGAATTTATATTTCCATGGTGTTTGTACGAAAAAAATATGATGTTAGCTACAAGGTTTTTGTTGATGCACTGTATTAAGTTGAGGCAATTCCCTTCCATTCCTAACTTGCTGAGAGTTTTTTCATGATTGGGTGCTAGATTCCATCAAATAACTTTTCCTGTATCAGTTGATATGATCTTGTTTATCTTCCTTTAGCTTCCTCATATGTTAGATTACATTAATTGTTTCTCAAATGTTGATCAAACCTTGCAACCTGGAATTAATGCCATTTGGCTATAGTGTAAAACATTTTTATACATTGCTGGATTCAATTTTCTAATATTTTGTTGAGAATTCTGGCATCTAAACTTAGGTGAGATATTGGTCTATCATTTTCTTTGCCTGCCTGCCTGCCTGCCAGCCATCCTGCCTGCCTTCTTTCCTTCCTGTACTGTCTTTGTTTGGTTTTGGTATCAGGGTAATAGTAATATTGGCCTCATAAAATGTGCTGGCAATTGTTCCCTCCTCTTCTATGTTTTTCTTTAAATGTTTGGTAGAATTCTCCAGAAAAAAAAAAAAAAAAAAAAAAACCAGAAAATTTCTTTTCAGGAGCTTTTATGTTATTAACTCAATTTCCTTAGTGGTTATAGGCCCATTCAGATTACATATTTCACCTTTTGTGTCTATAAACTTTTGGTTTTCAGGGAATTGGTCCATTTCTTCTAAGTTTTCAAATGTATTTGTTTAAAGTTGTTCCCAATGTTTTCTTATTATCTTCTTAATGGCTGTAGGATGTATAGTGATATCTCCTAGTTTATTACTGATCTTGGTGATTTGTATCTTTTCTTTATATTTTGCCAGTTTTGCTACAGGTTTAGCAATTATTTTGAGGTTTATTGATATTATTGATTTGTTCAAAGAGTTAGCCTTTTGTTTCACTCATTTTCTCTGTTTCCCTATTGTCAATTTCATTAATTTTATATCTTATTATTTCCTTTCTTCTGCTTGATTTAGGATTATGTTGTTCTTCATTTTTTAGTTTCTTGAGGTAGAAACTTAGGTTGTTGATTTGAAACCTGTCTTTGTTTCTAATTTTAAAATTTTGTATTGCAAATATCCTTCTCACTCTAGTATATCCCACATATTTTGCTATGTTTTATTTTTACTTTTATTCAATTCTATGTATTTTTTATTTCCACTGAGACTTATTCTGACTAAGGGATTATCTTAGAAGGGTGTTGTTTAATTTTCACGTTTAGATATATGGTGTTGTATTTTTGTTACTGATTACCAGTTTGATTCCATCATTGTCAGAGCACACACTATATAATTTTAATTCTTTTAAATTTCTTGAGGTTTGTTTCATGGACCACAAAATGTTGTACCTGTGAGAAATTCTCTGGGCACTTAAAGATATCCATTCTGCTGTTTGGGGGTGAACTTTTCTATATATGTCAATTAGTTCCTGTTGGGTGCTGACATTGCTCAGCTCTTCCATAATTTTGTTGATTTTCTGTGTAGTAGTTCTATCAGTTGCTGAGAGGAGAGGTTTTGAAGTCTCCAACCATAGTTGTGGATTTCTTTATTTCCACTTTCAGTTCCATCAGTTTTTGTTTCATATATTTGGAGATTCTGATTTTTGGTGTGTACACATTCTAGATTGTAACATTTTTCCTGAGTGATTGGTCCTTCTATAATTATATAATGACTCTCTTTGCAGTGATTTTTCTCTAATGAGAAGTCTATTTTATCAGCTATTAATATAGCCACACCTGCTTTACTAAATTAACGTTTGCATATATCTTTTCCCATCCTTTTACTTGCAACTTATTTATGTCATTAAATTTACATATGTCATCAAAAAATAGTGTCGAGAAGGAAATTTAAAGCACCAAATGCTTACATTAGAAATGAGGACAGTTCTAAAAAGAATAACCTAAGGTGCTACATAAAAAATAAATCTAGAAAAAGCATTGATGTTTTAGTAAGGAGCATATGGTTGGGTCCTTTTTTTATTTACTAGTCTTTGTCTTATGATTATTGATTTATACCAATTTAATATAATTATTGACATTTTATCACTTGAATTTGGTGTTTTACTTTTTGCTTCTGGTGATTCTTATTCCTCTGTTTCTCTTTTCTTGTCTTATTGTGGCTTGCTTAGACAATGTTTTGTATTTCACCTTGATTCATTTATAGTGTTTTTGAATCTCTCTCTTCATATGGTTTTCATACGTGCTTTATAATAATCTTCTGGTATCAACCAACATTTTTTTCTTTAGAAATGAAGCTTGTTTAATGGCAGCTGGCAGGAACTAGCATAGTAGGTTGTACAAGTTCAATAACTGCTCGCTGAATAAATAATGATTATATTGAAGTTTTGGATAATAATGATACCATTCTAAACAACTTTATAACATGCTTTATTTTATACTTCCCTCAGCATTGTATGAGTATTCATTGCACTGCACCTCACTCACCCTCAGAATGAATACTACATTTCAAGATTTTTGCAGCTATGGCAAATGAAAGTTGGTCTTTCATTTTAGTGCCTATTTCCTTTAAAATTTTTTTAAATTGTTAATGTTTATTTATTTTGAAAAATAAGTTTCATTGTGTATATATGATATTTATAACATGATGTAATGGAATTCATATAAATAGTAAAATGGTCACTGTAGTGAAGCAAATTAACATATTGGTCATCTCACATAATTACTTTTTTGTGACAAGAGCAGCTAAGATCTACTTATTTAACAAGAATTGCTAATACAATAGAATTTTATTAACTATAGTCATCATGTCATACATTAGATCTCTAGACTTGTTCATGGTACATATCTGCTACTTTGTACCTTTTGACCTACATCTCCCTATTTCCTTCCCTCACCCCTACCCCAGGTAACCACTGTTTTGTTTTTTATCTCCGTATAATTGGCCCTTTTCGATTTTCCTCTTAAAAAAAAATTCCACCTATTAGTTAAATCATGGAATCTTTTTCTTTTTGTGCCTGGCTTGTTTCATTTGCATAATGTCCTCCAGGTCCATCCATGTTGTGGCAAAGGGAAAGATCTCCTTTTTTAGGCTAATATTTCATTGTGTGTGTGTGTGTGTGTGTGTGTATCATGTTGTCATCCTCTATTTGTCCAGCAACAGACACTCAGATTGTTTCTATATCTTGGCTATTATAAATAATGTTGCAACGAACATGGTAAAAATACCATTTTACCAGATGGTGATTTCATCTCCTTTAGGTATATATTCAGAAGAGGAATTGCTAGGTCACATGCTGGTTCTATTTGTAATTTCTTTAGAAACCTCCATACTGTTTTCCATAATGGATGCACCAATCTGCCTTACACCAACAGTATATTGAGATGCCCTTTTCCACACATGCTCACCAACATTTGTTATCTCTTTCTTTTTTTATTTTACTTTAGGTTATAGGATACATGTGCAGAACGTACAGGTTTGTTACATAAGTATACATGTGCCACGGTGGTTTGCTGCACCTATCAACCTCTCATCTAGGTTTTAAGCCCCACCTGCATTAGGTATTTGTCTTAATGCTCTCCCTCGCCTTGCCCCCCACCCCCCGACAGGCCCTGGTGTGTGATGTTCCCCTCCCTGTATCCATGTTTTTCTTATTTCTTTTTTTTATAATAGCCATCTGAATGGCCAGGAACTTATGGATAGCTAGGACTTTCTCTGGTCTCTCTTTAGAATTCATGCAGCCTTGAGCATGTACACCTTTCTACACTTCCAGAGACACGTGGGAGCCTATCCAGTCCATCATGGCTATCACATTCCTTGAATTTTCTTTAGTTTAAGGCAGTCTGCCAGTCTGTTGCTTTCTAACCAGGATCACATCAGGTAAGCTGTGATATCTTTCTCTCATTTGTTTGTCACCAAGATCACTCTGTTTTGCCCAGTTCTCAGGGTTGTGGGTTTTTTTCCTCTGCATTCCAGATCAATTCAGCCACCTCTAGCAGCAAAATCGGTTTTACAGCTTTCCTATTGTAGTAGAACTGCTGCACTGATAATTGTAGGGTGAACAGGAGGAGCTTCGGACTAAAACACATCAGATTCTTGCTATTCTTACATGAGGTTTGGTGATTTTGTCTTTTAAAAAATAAACAATGCTCACATTGTTATATGCCCTTGATTTCCAGAGTCCAGAGGTTCTTTTGTCAATTTTGACCAGCTTGCTGATTATTTTTGGGGAGAAGATTTGCTGATCTTCTATTCTGGCATAACCCATAACAGTCTGTAACTGTTCTCCTTGCTGCTCCTCTTGTCCTGCTATCTTTCAGCCCGGAGGAGCACACCACTTGTTTTCTGTAGCGCTAAAAATAAAATCCCAGACTTCGTAGAGTGGCCTACAGGTCCCGATGTTACAAGATCTCTGGGGTGTCGACTTTTCTGGTCAGAAACCTCTGTGGCTGTGGCACCTTTGCCTGAGTTATTGTCCTGTGTCCAGGAAGAAAGAGGTATGCAGACAAGCGAAGGGTGAAGAAGAGTTTTATTTAGTGTTAGAACCCCTCAGAGGAATAGGTAGCTCCTCACTGCAGGCAGCTCTTCCTGTCCAGAGATTTAGCTCTCAGCAGAGAAGAGGCCCTGGAGAGGGTGGTTCCTCTCTGCAGACAAGTCATTCGGGCATCTCTGCAGGTCTCTGAAGCACTCGGCAGAGAGGGCAGCTCCTCTCTGTGGGCAGGTCATCTCTGCAGCTCTCAGCAGAGAAGCTACTCCTCTCTGCAGCTGGTCATCCCCGCAGCTGGTCAGTCCATCATCTCCAGCCATCAGCAGAGAAGGTAGGTACTCCTCTCCGCAGCTGGTCATCCCCGCAGCTGGTCAGTCCCTCATCTCCAGCCATCAGCAGAGAAGGTAAGTACTCCTCTCCACAGCTGGTCATCCCCTCCCAGCATCTCTCTGCCCACTTTGTCCTCTGGTCATCCTCTGCCCTGCTCTGGCTGAGTTCAGGGCTTTCACGGACCTCAGAGGGGAGAAAGTGCCTGCTGATTAGTCCACTGGCAGCCATAGGCTACCCAGAAGAGGGACCATGAGTCCCTACTCTGGTCTGCAGGACTGGCAGCCCAGCCCCCACTCTTCAGGCCCTCCGTGGCCCAAAGGTAGGGCCTTACTGGAGGCCCGCCCCGTTCCACCCAGGAACCAATCTGCCTCTCACTGCTATTCATGGCCCCAGGGCTTGACCCCAGCCCCGACTCTGAGATCGGAACAGGCACCAGGAGTGGAAAGAGGCCAGGCAGTGGGAGAAGATGCCCCTGAGCCCGCAGGAACTGGGGTCCTTCCTGGGGCACCCTAGGGTGCAGGCTGCACAAACACCTGGCTCCTGTGCCTGGGGGCGTGGCCACAGCCACACCCAGGAAGACAGATCCTGCCTGCTCCTGGCCCTCCCCCAAGAGCACAGGGAGGCTCCGATCCACAGCTCCATTTTGGGTGCAGGAGGCCTGGATCTGCAGCTGTGGTGTGGGTGGCTGCAGTGGCAACCGGCAACCAGGGAGTGCCAGTCCCAACTCAGAAGGGGCGAGGCTCCCACAGGGTCTATGGAGCGTGCAGCCCCAGCGGCGCCTCCCTGCTGCAGCCAGAATGATGGCAGCAGCCTCTGCCATCACTGACATGACCTCGAACTGCACCCACTACCCAGTGAATCCACTATGCCTGAGCCCCAGGCCCCTTCTTTCTCTTTCTGCAACATAGATGCTCTTTCCTTCCCTGTTCTCTTGTACTCGCTGTTCCCTCTGCCTGAAATGCAGAACTGTCTTCTTCTCATCACTTAGATCTCACCACCTCAGAGAGGCCTTCCCTGAACACCCAACCTAAAACATCCTCTCTGGTCCCAGTATTCCATTTAATTTTGTTCATAGCACTAGTTTATTATCTGCGCCAAACCCCCCTATACATGCTCCATGAAGGCAGGGACTTTGTATTCCGTGGTACCTTATACTGTGCCCAGCGTGTAACAGGTGCTGATTGGGCATTTTTGCATGTATAAATAAAGTATATATTAGATGTATTTCTACACTTTCACCATTCTGTGTACTGGCTGCGTATTTTCTCATTGTAAAATGTACTATAATTCATGACCTTGAACATCTTATTACTATAAGAACTCAGTATCAGCTGGGTGTGGTGGCTCACGCCTGTAATCCCAGCACTTTGGGAGGCCAAGGTGGGTGGATCACCTGAGGTCAGGAGTTCAAGACCAGCCTGGCAAACATAGTGAAACCCCATCTCTACTAAAAATATCTGTTGTATGTGTAGATGGGGGTGGGGGTAGCTGGAAGTGATGGGGCAAAGAGATATTTATAAAATTTACATTTATTTGGTAGAAAATGAACTTTGCCAGAAAATGAAATTTTAAACCTCAAATTTTTCTTTATTAGAATCATACAAACCAAAAACGATGGTCTATTTGATATGTAGTAATATTATTGATAGAAGATTACATCCAGATTTTAAAAATCTGAGGAGGATAGGCACCGTGGCTCACACCTGTAATTTGGGAGACTGAGGTGGGTGGATCACCTGAGGTCAGGAGTTCAAGACCAGCCTGGCCAACATGGCAAAACCATGTCTCTACTAAAAATACAAAAAATTAGTTGGGCGTGGTGGTGAGCACCTGTAATCCCAGTTACTTGGGAGGCTGAGGTAGGAGAATTGCTTGAACCCAGGAGGCGGAAGTTGCAGTAAGCCAAGATGGCGACATTGCACTCCAGTCTAGGCGACAGAGCGAGACTCTCCAAAAAAAAAAAAAAAAAAAAAACTGAGTAAATTTGGCTTCCTGTTATGCAACCTAGGTGTGGTACAGGCTTTCACTTTTGACTTAAGAGGCATTGTTGACAACCAGGGGATGCAATTTGAATTTCTCTTGCACTTGGAGGCTCCTCTGTGAGGTCTTCTCTTTCAGGTAACTAGTGGAGACTCCCCCTAATAAAGCACTTGGCAGAGGACTGCCTTTCCAGTACCATCTTATTCTGAGCAGTATGTATGCCATTTGCAGGCTTATAACCATCCTTCTCGACAGCTTCACCATTATTTCACAAGCATACACCATATTACAATGAGGGAGGATATAAAGTTCTTTAATAAAGAGAGAAAGCAAGAGTAAATGGAAGTCACAGTCTTTTAGAAACGGTCTACTACATTTGCTATCCAGTGAAGGGGCTGCTGCATTCCAGTGACAGAAGCATGGTCTTTTCAACATATGGCACTGGATCAATTGCATATTCATGTGAAAAATTAACCATGGCACTCAAACAGTACACAAAAAGTAACTTGATGGTCGGGCACAGTGGCTCATGCCTGTAATCCCAGCACTTTGGGATTACAGGCATGTAATCCCAAATCACTAGGCGGATCACTTTAGGTCAGTAGTTCGAGACCAGCCTGGTCGACATGGTGAACCCTCGTCTCTACGAAAAGTACAAAAATTAGCCAGACATGGTGGCAGGTACCTGTAATCCCAGCTACTCAGGAGGCTGAAGCAGGAGAATTGCTTGAACCCAGTAGGCGGAGGTTGCAGTGAGTCGAGATTGCACCACTGCACTCCAGCGTGGGTGACATAGTGAGACTGTGTCTCAAAAGAAAAAAAAGGAACTTGAGATAGATCATAGTCGACCTAAATGTGAAAGGTAAAACAATAACACTTCTAGACAAAAATATCAGAAAATACCTTCATGACATTGGGTTAGGCAAAAATATCTTAAACAGGGCATAAAAAGCACTAAGTCTAGATGAAAAAATTTAATAAGTGAATTCACTACAGTTATGAACTTATTAATGAGTTTTAATTAAAATACCATGTAAAATAATATATTAACTTAATTAGCACTAGCTACTGAAACAAACCATGCAACAGTGGTTTATTTCTCATTCACATTATAGTAAAATGTGGATTAACTCTTTTCTAAGAAGTGACTCAAGAACTCAGGCTGCTTCTATCTAGTGGCTACAAGGTCACCCTGGTATTATTCAGATAGAGAACAGGGAAAAGAGCGTGATAGTCTGAATGTTCGTGTCCCCCTAAAATTTCCTTGTTGAAATCTTAGCCCCCAATGTGATTGTATTAGGAGGCAAGGCCTTTGGAACAATTATAAAAGCGACCCCAGAGAGCTAGCTAGATCCTTCCTCCATGCCACAGCAAGAAGGTGTCACCTATGAACCAAGAAAGGCACCCTCATCAGAGAGTGAGTCTACTGACGCCTTGACCTCAGACTTCCTGCTTCCAGAACTGCACAAAAATAAATTTCTGTTGTTTATAAGCCACCTCGGTCTATGGTACTTTGTTATAGCGGTCCAAATGGACTACGAGAGTTTAGAAAAGGCAAACTGGATATTTAACCACCTAGGTGCAAAAGTGATTCATGTCGCTTTCACTCACATTCTGTAGACTAGAACTAGTCTCAGGGCCAATCCAGCTGCAAAGGGATGCCAGGAAGTACAGAGTAGTTTAGGGATATCCATAAGCACTAATAGTGTCTGCCAAGATCAGCCAATGGAAAACGAAGTATCAAACACTGTTATTACTTTTAGTCAAAAGAATTTTGAAATGATCACATGCCAAAAATAAGTGTGAATGGAAAAAATATACTTGTAAATGACCATATTCCAAAAGTAAATGTGAAAGGAAAAATAAACTTGAAGTTTAGCTATTCTGGGCATGTCCTGCTATTCCTGATTTACAAAGACCATTTTTCTGCCTGTCTGCCTCTTGAGACCACTTGGAGGATTTGCACTGGACAGAGCAGAAAGATACTGATACAAAAGAGGTAAATAGATCCTAAAGATGCGAGGAAATAGCAAGACAAACAAGAGCCAGAAGCACAAGCTAGACTTGGAGAAAATTTGAGAGAAACTGAGTGAAAAATGAGAGAGGTGTGGGGACATCTGTACTGTGGGTAAGCTTCTGAGAGAGAATGACATGGAAAAGGAAGTTTTAGAAAGAACTTTATGAAAGTTTGACTTACTGTGCTATTGAAATCCCCTTTGGTGCTTTCTGAGACAATATCTATAATGCTAATTATAATTGCTTTTTGTATTTTTCTTGATATTTAGAATACTGTTTCTTCAAATATGACCATGTGCCAAGAGTGAGTCTTGAGGTTGATAAAATTTATAGAGGTTACATAGAAGTTCATAGTAGATGCTACCAAGTGCTTGCATAAAATTCTCACTTTCAAGGAATATAGCAAAGTAGATGTTTTGTATACAAACCTCTTTTTCTGGAATGGCTGCATCTAGTTCCTTTGAAATACAACCGTATTATGACTGTGAATGGAACTCCTATGTCCAGGAACTTAGAACTCCCATGTTATCCAATTGATACTAGCAATTGATATGTTTTAGTTGCTAACCTTAATATCAAAATTAGTATGGCCACAACATTTCTCCTGGGAAGTCAGTGAACAACTTGAAAGGCAGATAGAAGCAACTAGCTTTATGAGAAAGAGCAGAATCTTTGCAGTCATGGAAAACTGAGTTTCTTTCTGGGCTTATTAGTTTATCTATGTCACCTTGGTTGAACTAATTAAGATTTCTGAGTTCAAAGTTCATCCTCCGTGAGAGGGAGGAAAGGGTATTACCTCATGGTGTTATGATGGGGGCTAAATATTGTAAATATAAAGAATGTAGCACTGCGCTTGGTGCATACTAGTTACTTAATGTACGTTAGGGGCTAGTCTCTCTTCATCCACACTTCCTTGATGCCAAAATTCAGGGAATGAGAAGATGAGTAAGACTTTCTGTAGGAGATGAATGATGAGAAGAGGAAGCATTCCTGAGGAAAATAAAAATACAAGTAAAGAACTGAATGTGGGTAGCGGAGCAGGTCATGGCATTTGCTGAAAAGAACAAAGACTTTGTGAGGGGAAGTGCAGAAGATAAAATTGTACAGTTTTTCCCACAGACTGCCATATTCTTTCTGGATTGGCCAAATGATGTCTCCAGCTTCATTTTGTACTGCAGAACTCCTTATCTCTGAATTTCATCCACAGTGGCTCTCTCAGTTTGTTGTTGTTGTTGTTGTTGTTGTTGTTGTTGTTGTTAATATTCTGTGCTTCTTCATATACCTGCCTTACATGGGGAGGCAAGGCATTTTGCATTTGCTGTTCTCTTTATCTGGAATGCATTCCCCACCTTCACTTTTTTTTACTTAGTTAACTCTTATTCATCCTTTATATGTTAACTCAAATGTCAGGCAAGTCTTCCTTAAGATCAGACCTATTACATGCTCTGAAAATAATCTGTACTTTTCCTTTGTATCACAAATCATCATTTGAAATTACATATTACCTTGTGTGATGATCTGTTTAATGTGTATATCCCACAGTTGACCCTTTTAATTTTACTCATCGTTGTATTCCTAACAGCTAGAGCATAGAAGGACCTCAATAACTACTCTTTTTTGACTGGATGAATGAATGAGTACATGTCTTTGGGAGTGATTAAAATATAATCATGTTAAAGTTTTCCCCCTAGGCCCTCTGAATAAGAAATGACAGGTTGGTCTAGACCGCCTCATTAGCATCTCCAAACATCCAGCCCCACGGCAGAACCCCATTGCAATGTTATTTGCAGGCTGAAGATTGATGGATACCCTCCTAGTATCCCTGGTTGTATCCTCCAGCTGTGTGCTATGTGTGAAACATGTCTCAAGAGCTAGAAGGGAATTTAGACTCCTTTCCCAAATGCTATACTCCAAGTCCTTTATATAAAAGAATGGAAGATTCTGCTTACATTATTGTTACCAGGATCTCTAAGCAAGAGCCCTTTCTGCTGACAAGGCCAGGAAGAATGGCAATGTGGAGGTAAAGCTGGAAGCCCCTATTTCAACTCTGTTGCTGTTTTCCAGCTTATAAAGAGTTGGCTTACAGTCATTCTGTCAATTCCACAAGGTAGGCCTAGGTCCAATTTACAGAATGATGGACACTTGCAATTCACGTAAGAAAAAGTTATCGGAGTTGTTTCAAGAGTAAATGGGTGACATTGAGAGACAATGAATTCTCTGTACCTGGAGCTATTCAAGAAGAGACAGGATAACCCTGTAACTGGAGTTCTTTCCACCGCTGCTGTTGGAAGATTCTGAGATGTGTGTTCTTTGAGTTGTCTCTCTAGTTGTGGAGGATGGCTTATGCTGAGTCATCTCCTCTGTCCCCTAGATTCCCTTGGCCCCAAGAGTCTTCTGGCTAGGGTTGGGGTACAGCCTGTGGCCAGGGAACATAACTGAGTTAACACCCTTACAGAGACTGAACCCATGACCTTGTCCCCATTAGCTCTGTCCTCTAATCCCCCAAGTTCACAGGCACACTTCTGATACACAGCAGTGAAATTAGCTCCAGAGTTTTACACCATGCAAAGTGATGTAATCCAAAGACATCTATTTCAGCATGACAACATTATGCTCCATTTAAAAATGAAATTTTCAGGGTGATAAAAATTAAAATGATGGTTTTGAAGTATTTGAGTGAGGAATTTTCTATCAAAGCAAGAGGAAATGTTATGCATAAGGATTTGCAGTTTCAACCATGCAGAGACATAAATATCACATATTAATAGATTTGACCTAGTTGCAATCATAGTCGGTTTCATTCTCATCTTGTCTCCCTCACATGTTTATTCTCTATTTGGATAGCTTACTCTGAAAGCTCATGGGATATCTGTGGATATGCAAAAAGAATGAGAAGTCGACAGTGTGATAATAAACAACACAGAAAATAAAAATAAAGTGAGCTCGAAGAAATATTTTACTATTACTAACTTGACTTAAAATTATTGGGATTTGCTGGTTGCTGGTCCTTATTACTTTTGCTGTCTCTAATTTAAAATCATATAGTAGATAAACTCCTTACATAGTTAGATTTTCAATTATACTTACCAATGGCAAATATAATACAGCCTTCACTGGACTACCTGTTGAGTTTCCTATCACTCTCTGCTCTGCTAAGGAAGAACCGTAATAAAACTGCTTAGCAAATCTCTTTGAAATTTAGAACTACACAGGAACTTAAAAAGTACTTATCTCAGAAATTCTTCATTTTCTGGGGTTATATAAACATCTGAGAAACTGATGAAAGCCATAGGCTCTATCCTTAGCACACTACACATAAGTATTTACATACACATATACATGCAATTTTGCATAGTTCCTGGGCTTTACAGGCCCCTCCATAAAGCCTGTCCATCGAGCCCAGATTAAGAACCTGTATTCTAATTCAGTTTTTTTCCTTTAAAAGACAACGAAGCTGAGGATCACGACCTATCTAAAAAGCAGAAAACTTAAAAAAGACACTAAAGGTGTAAGATTTAAGAGAAGACATCACCTGAGGAAAAAAAGACTATGAATAAACTTTGAGATAGTAAACATTTTACAGTCTCTATGTATCTCATAACATCATGCTGTAAACCTCAAATATACACAATAAAATTTATCTACAGCACAGGAAATCAAAGTAATAAAAACTCTGACATACAAAAAATAAGTCTATGGAAATTAGTAAGAGAATCTGAAGATTTCTATTTCAACAAACGTGGCTCCTGGCTTTTCTAGAATCACGTGTAGGCAACAATTACCACCCTCTTGCTGTAGACTCAGTTGTTTAGTCTGAAAATATATGATCTTATGTTTTTGAGTCCCATATTTCTGCAATAAATATTTATTGAGTTCCCAAAAATAATTATATAAAAACTTCAGATAATATTATGAGCAAAATAGTTAAAAATAAATAAGTAAAATAAACTTTGAGAGTCAGGAGTCATTACTAAAATGTGGGACTTGCATATGTAAATGGAATATTTTAAGTGATATATCCAAAGAAGAACGAAGACCTTTCTACCTGCTAAATTTATTATAAGTTCTCTTACTTCACACAGTCATATATATTTTAATAAATCTACACCTGCCTTTCTGTTAGTTTTTTGAAACTGCACACATCAGTTAAATAATATTTTTTTCCATTCTAAGGAAAGCTTACAAAGGAACTGTTTCTTTTCTTGTCCGTCCGTCTGTTTGCTTGTGGAAATAAATTTAGTGTGGACCCACTAATACATAGAAAGATTCTCCTAACTCTTGCAGTTAAGCATCTTGAAATGCCAAATGAAGATTTTCACATTGATCAAACCCTGGTCAGTTCCATGTTGTCTGCATTGGAATGGTTTCCCTTGGGTACCATTTTTTTTTTTTTTTAGAGTTAGCCTAGGAGTGTTTCCTGCTGTGACTGATATAGAACCATGTAGCTTGAGACCAAGCAGTTACCGTAAATATATCATCTGTAATTCTCTCAAATCCCATTTATCCACAGAGTCATGTGAAGGCTAGAACTAAACATTGGCACTGGGAAGACGCATAACCTATAGGTTTCCACAAATCCTCTTTTTCCTCCAGTATAATAAATCCACTGAGCTATGATATGCTCTATAAACCTTAAACCAAACGTTGCCATCCTGAAGGGTGAGCATAGTTCCCAGTGAGAATATTGATGCTAACAGATTGAATGCCATGGAAACTGAGAAAGACCTAATTTAAACAGAAACCATTGCTATTTATTTATTTATTTAGATCAGTCTTCTAAACTCAGAGTGAGCAAGACTTTGAGGGCTTCTAAAAATAAGATTCATAATATTTAAAACCAATTGTGTTTTTCTGAATGTAGGGCAATGAATACTAAATTTTCTTTGCCACTTACTTCTTTCTTGCAGTGAATCAAGAAAAGACTTCACGACTATGAAATTCTTGAGGTTGGGCTTGAAAATTTTGTAGCGATTGGCAAAGTAGAGTTCCCAGTCTTCACCTGCAGAATCATATACTTGTACAGCTGAAAGTTCTCTTGGAACCAGTTCAGAGATTATTTAATCAAGTCAAAGATTATTTTACTATACTGATCACTTTTCTCCAGGCGTATGACATAGCAAGATGAATGTTGGTTTCACCTTCATTAATTTGAACAAAAGGGTGATTTGGTCCACAACATAATTAGCAAGAGTAGAATCAGTTGACTGGGGGGGAAATTGCTCAATTTTCACCCGGGGGACTGATAAATTACTAGGGGGCAATAGATTGTGAAACCCAGAGTGCAGTGGAGATGAGAGTCAAACTCCTCCTGCTACTTCATGGGGTCCATGGTAAGGCCTGGTTGCCAGTCAAAGGTTAGTTCTTAGATGCCACCTACTGAATCTCCCCACAAAAATGGACAAACAACAATCAGACTGGTAAAGAAGCAAATGTAGGCAAACTTCTGGGATCTTCTAAGAGTCGTATACTGTGGCCAAGCAGTTTCCACATAGCCCAGTGTTTAACACATGAACTGTGAAGTTAGACAAAGCTAGGTGTGAATCCTGAGTCTGCAACTACTTGTCATGTGACCCTGGAGAAGTTTTTTAATATACCTGTGCTTCAGTTTACTCATCTTTAAAATAAGATAGTAAAACCTACCTTGGAAGACTACATTGAGGATTAAACAAAATAATATAACTTCGACAATGAATTCCTAGTTGCCTCAAAAGTTGAGCATGTAAGCACATATCATGTTACAATGGCTGACCTGGAATAGGGAGCTCAAAGTACCTATTATTTTTTCTGCTTTTTAGCACAGGGTTGCAAACTTTTCTTACCAGCTGAGAACACTTAACAAATCATGGGACACAAGTCAAACCTCAGTAGCAGTTTTAGTCACTTCCACGTCCAGGTAACAACCTTGCAACAAATTACCCTTTCCCAAGCCTCAGTTTCCTCATTTATATGATGAAGGGGTTAGATCATCTCTAGGGGCCCTTTCAGCTCTAGTATTCTAGGTTCTTATGGCTTTATATTGAGAGATATAAACATGTAGAAACATTGTGTTACTGATATTTTTAAAGAAGTGATAGAGACAAAGATGAGGGGGAGAATTATTGGGAGTAGTGACGAGTTCAACCCTTAGGAATTCAAAGTGAAAGAGAAAAGAGTTACAGAATTCCCATAGGCTCTTCTAGGCAGGGAGTAAGGCAGCGAGTGTATGAGAGTTAATGACTCAACCTCAATCAGTTTCAGCGAAGACAAGAGATGATTGTTGGAGTGGGATATTTACCTCTCTCCACTCTTCTTACCCACAGACGTGGGAGACTCCTACAACTTATAACCCTGGGACCACTTGTGCCCTATTGAACGTTGATAGACTAGGACCATGGACTAATGAAATCTGGCTATGGCCAGGGGTTTGTTACAGAAGAAATTGTGATCCATGCACCAGGGCCAATTTGAATGCAAATTTACCCACTGTAGGTCCTGGCATGAAGTAAGAAACAGATTTGTTTCAACAGAACAGTCTTTCTATTTGCAAACATACCACTGTGTGCTGTGATCCTATTAGTTATCACAAGCAATGCAGCTCTGTGGGGCTGACTGCCTCCCTCCACGTGCACACACACATGCAACCTCCACGGAATACTCAGACTGGTATCATGGAGGCAGCGGGTGGCAGTCCTCTACTTTGTAACTCAGAAAGAGTTCAGGGATTGGAGGCTGTCTTCTGCTGAAAGCAAAACTATGGTCCTGAATATTTCTTGAAAAACCACTGTCTATTTTAAGGTTGATGGAAGGAATCAGATCTGCTCTTCACTAAGAGTAGGGCAGAAACCCTAGTTAATCCACTAATGGGAGGCAACATAGTATGGTGGATGAGAGCACGGTTTCTGGAGACAAATTGCCTGAGCTTTCTTCCCAACTCTGCCACTTATCAACTGTGTGACATTGGGCAAATTATTTCATATCACTGTGCCTCAGTTTCCTCCTAATGTAAAGGGAAGGTAATAGTAGAGCCTACCTCATGGGGTTGCTGAGAAAATCAAATGAATTAATATATATTAAGCAGTTATGACAGTGCCTAGCAGACTAAGTGCCATATAATTGTTTATTAAACAAAATAATCTTTATATGTTTGGCACTAAAGTTGTCTCAAAGTCAATATTAATTTAGCTGTTTTTCTCCTTTGTTAAAAATCTGCAGCCTACTTACAGAGCACAAGTACTAATGGCCAAAATCAGTAAAGAGGGTTTTAAATAGCTTCACATTACTTTGAAATCCAAATTATAAATCCAGAAAGATCCATCTCACATAAGACACTTGTGTTGGTTAGGGTAGGATAACTTCCAGGACAAAAAGATCCAATATATACAACCGGCTCAAACACAATAGGAGTTTATTTCTCACTCATTTAGAAGCCCACATGGATGGTCCTCTTAGGCAGACAGCTCCCTTCTAAATGGAGAATTAGGAACCCAGGCTCCTTCTACCTACGGTTCCATCATCTTCAACACATGGCTTCCCAGGTCACTATGCTCCTCTGCAGCAGGTCAGTAAAAAGGAAAACTTTGGGACTTCTCTACAGGTATGTTTTTGTGATAGGTTTAATTCATACAAATTCCCCTTCCCTTTCTCCTTGAATTCTAGTTAGGGATCAACCATTCCAACATAGGTCAGATGAAACAATTCCCGGCAGCACTTGTCAGTCCCATGGAGCCAGGCTTTGATGATGTGAGCCAATTCCAGCATCTCTTGGAAGCTGAGAATTTAAGCATGAACTGTTGATGTCATCCAGTCTTTACTGAGTGGCAACTGGCCAAGCTCAGTAACTCCAAAAATTATCTTTTCTTGGATGAAGAGCAACAGTTTCTGATCCTTTGTGTTTCTTCTTATCAAGATTCAAAAGTAAGGCTGGAAATGAATTCAAAGCAAAGCTCTTTTCAAATCCTCACTTTGATAGATAATATGAAGATAACTTGTTTAAAAGCAGAAATGAAATCTTCCAATAATGATTTTAAAATTCTCCTGGTATGATAAGATGTGTTTCGCCATTAGGTATGCTGTGGGTTTGAGGACTGATCTAGTTTGAACGTAGATCAGAGACATGGGCACACCTGAAATGTAAAGCCTGGTTCTCATGTAAAACAGAATAATGCTGTGAATGTGTGTGTGTGTTTGCATGTGTGTATGAATGTGTGTAGGTATGTATGTTTATGTGTTTGTACATACACATATGAGTATGTATGTATATTGTGTAGGTATATGTATAGGTGTGTGCCTGTATCTGTGTATGTGTATATATGTGTATATGTATATGTGTTTATATGAGCACGTGCATCAGCATGTGTGAACATGTATTTGTGTCTTTGTTGGCATACATGTGTGTGCATGTGTGTATGCTAATGTATGCCTATGCATCTGTGTATGCATGTTTGTTGTGCATGTGTTTGTATATACATATATATGTATGCATATTTTGGCATGTATGTATATGTTAATATGTGTGTATTTGTATATGTGTGTATTTTATGTTAGTGCATTGCATATTTACATATGCATATGTGTATATGTGTGTGCATAGGTATACATGTATTTAAATGTATTTGTAAGTTTGTATGCATGTTTCCTTGTGTATATGTGTGTTTGTATACCTGTGAATATGTGTGCAAGTATATATATGTATGTGTATATGCTGTGAATATGTGTATATTTATAGGTTTGTGTTTGCTTGTATAAATGGATCTATATTTTTACATGTATAAGTATGCATATGTTTTCATGTGTACCCATCTGTGTATCTGTATATGTATGTGAGCGTTTATGTGTGTGTATATATATATTATACATACATGCACACACAAACACATGGAACAAGTTTCAAAAACAACATTTCCATCTCCAACATTCAATGCATTCATGTTTTTTATTCATTGCTGTCTCATTAATAAAATATCCAGGTCATGACTACATATTTTTTATCATCTATTAATGAGTTGCAACAACAGTGTGGAAAATACTGGTAGGATATAGTAACAGCAAATATTTCTTAAGCACTGGCTATATGCCAAGCATTTTACATATATTATTTCATTTAACACTCATAAAAATCTGATGAGGTAGGCACTGTTATTAGTTCCACTTTATGGATGAAACAAGAGAGTCATAAAAGGGTTGATTAACATGCCACAGCCAGAATTAACAAATTCATCGTGGTTCCTAAGCAGAGCCAGAATTTGAAGCAAAACAGTGTGGTTCCAATGCCCTAGCTCATAACCAATAGTCTACAATGTTCTGCCATCCATTTGTAAAGAGGCCTCTCTAATCCCCTTGTCTATGGTCCTTGTTAAAAGCATATTCCTCCCCCACACCTCCCTACTCTATTTTCCCACCTCCAGTGCCTGCTACAGGGGCCATAGCTGCCAGCCTCCATAACTTTGGCTACAAATACTCAAGATAATCTGGCACTGCTTTCTGAGTCGATGGGCACAGATGTCGTGGAATCAGATGCAGCTGTAAGAGGTAGTCATTATTCTTCAGCAAGTTTCATTACTATGATTTTTCCAGTAATAATTCTCCCCAAGTCTTTGGGCCCCCGTCAATCACAGGAATTGGAAGATGGGCCCCAGCAAATCAAATTGACTGAAATTTCCTGGCATGTCTGAATGAATTATGGGCATAAGTCTATCACCTTTATGAGTCTTGTTTTGACATCTACTAAATGAAGGTCATAACTGCAGCCTTTATGAAGCCCTCCTTGCTGATTTCTGTTAATTTTCATAATTGACAACTGTCAACTATTCTTTTTGTTCTTGTCTGTGTTGTGTGTGTGTGTGTGTGTGTGTGTGTGTGTGTATGATTACTTTCTGTTTTTCATCTCCCTGACTAGATCACAAGCAACTCAAGGCCCAAATCATCCATCTCACTTCCTGGTTGTTTCCCAGCCAGCTGAGGGAAAGTGCTCTGCATACAAATGCTCCAGTGCAGCTGTGACTCCTTTGCTTATGTACTGAGCTCCTATCCTGTGCCTGGCACTGTGCTAGAACCTGTGGTTACAGAGAGCCAAAAACACATAGCCCCTACTATTAAGGAGCTGTGATTGTTAATACAGAGTGTCAACGTGATTGGACTGAAGGATACAAAGTATTGATCCTGGGTGTGTCTGTGAGAGTGTTGCCAAAGGAGATTAACATTTGAGTCAGTGGGCTGAGAAAGGCAGACCTACCCTTAATCTGGGTGGACAAAATCTAATCAGCTGCCAGTGCAGCTAGAATATAAGCAAATAGAAAAATGTGAAAAGGGAATTGGCCTGGCCTCCCAGCCTACATCTTTCTCCCATGCTGGTTGCTTCCTGCCC
This sequence comes from Papio anubis, assembly GCF_008728515.1. Lineage (NCBI taxonomy): Eukaryota > Metazoa > Chordata > Mammalia > Primates > Cercopithecidae > Papio > Papio anubis. Next base: position 15,347,705 of record NC_044996.1, on the reverse strand, counting down.
TTGAACGTTGGACTCCAAGTTCTTCAGTGTTGGAGCTCATACTGGTTCTCCTTGTTTCTCAACATGCAGATGGCCTATTGTGGGACCTTGTGATCATGTCAGTTAATACTTTATATATATATATATAAAATGGAATATATATATGTGTGTGTGTGTGTGTGTATGCCATTAGTTCTGTGCCTCTAGAGAACTCTGACTAATACAGATTTTGGTACCAGGAGTGGTTCTAGATGAACAGAATATTAAGGATGGTTTTAGGGTTTCTGGAGTTGGCTGTTTAACATGATTATACCCAAAAATGCAAAGGACTCTACTTCTAATAGTATGGAAAATACTGATAGTCCTTGGTGTGAACTGTTTAGAGAGTTATGCAAGATAAATAAATTTGACACTCCTGATTCATTGCTCATGAGAGGCAAGGAGTTTATTGACTCATTACATAATACCTTTGACCACATGTGGAGAACCAAGGAACATAATGAAGCTGGTTGGTTACTCCTAAGTTCAGTGGACAATGTGATGAAAGAAAATGATGAACTCAGGGATTTTATCTCCCAGCTTTAGAAGCAGATACTGAGCCTTAAATCTGCTAAGACTGTCCTAAGTGAGAGTCTTATCTCCTGTAGAGAAAGCACTGAAGTTGTGGAAAAGCAGACACAAGCTCTTATCATGCGAGTGGCTGACCTGCAACGAAAGGTACATGCACAGCCTTGCCAGGTGCCTACTGTTAAAGTGAGGGCATTGATTGGAAAAGAATGGGACCATGCAACTTGGAATGGGGATGTCTGGGAGGACCCTGATGAAGCTGGGGACATTGAGTTTGTAAACTCTGATGAACCGTTTTTTGCCAGAAGCAGCAGCTTCCCCATCCCCAGTAGTAGTAACACCCTCTTCCCAACCCACACTGCCATTATCCTTTCCACCTTTGTCTGAGGAGATAAACCCTGCTCTGCCTGAGGCAACAGTGCTGGCATCCCCTGAGGCAGTTGCCAGGCAAGATAATGTTGATTCTCCTCAGGAGGCACCCCCACCACCCCTATTTACTTCTAGACCTATAACTAGACTAAAGTCCAGGTGGGACCCTAGAGGTGAGGTTCTGAGTGTGACCCATGAGGAGGTACACTACACTTGAAAAGAACTGTTTCAGTTTTCTCATTTATATAAACAGAAATCTGGAGAACAGGTATGAGAATGGATATTAAGCATGTGGGATAATGATGGAAGAAACACAGAGTTGGATCAGGCTGAATTTATTAATTTGGGCCCACTAAGTAGGGACTTTGCATTTCATGTTGCAGCTCGGGGAGTTAAAAAAGATTCTAACGGTTCATTTGCTTGGTTAGCTGAAATGTGGATTAAAAGATGGCCCATTGTAAGCGAGCTGGAAGTGCCTGATCTCCCTTGGTTTAAGGTAGAGGAAAGGATTCAAAGGCTTAGAAAGATCGGGATTGTGGAGTGGATTAGTCACTTTAGACCTACTCATCCAGCTGAGGGGTCCAGAAGTTACACCCTTGACCAATACCTTGTGAAATAGATTTGTGAGGGCAGCACCTGCACCTTTGAAGAGCCCTGTAATTGCTCTTCTCTGTATGTCAAATCTAACAGTGTGAACCACAGTCACTCAACTACAAAATTTAAATACAATAGGAATAATTGAATCCTGAGGTGGCAGGGGCCAAGTGGCGGCACTCAACTGTCAAAGGCAAGGTGGCCACAGCAACTGTAATGGTCAGCACAGACAAAGCAGCAATCAGAATAGTTTGATTCATGTAGAGGTCTGGCATTGGCTAATTGATCACAGTGTTCCTAGAAGTGAAATTGATAAAAAGCCTACTGCATTCCTACTTAATTTATACAAGCAGAAAACTTCTAGGTTGAATGGATAAAAGACTGATTTTAATTATAAAAAGAGAATCACAGACCCTCGATCAGTTTCCAGACTTGACCCACTTTACAGATCCAGAACCCCTTGAATGAAGGGGAGGCTGGGTCCCCTTAAGGAAGAACCTCACTACACTACTGACAATTTATGCAGTGAATCTTTCTCCCATCCTTCCGCAAGAAGACTACTGGCCTTTCACCAGGGTAACTGTGCAATAGGGAAAGGGAAACGATCAGACATTTTGGGGACTACTGGACACTGGTTCTTTGCTGACGTTGATTCCAGGGGACCCAAAAGGTCATTGTGGTCCTCCAGTTAAAGTAGAGGCGATGGAGATCAGGTAATTAATGAAGTTTTAGGTCAGGTCTGACTTACAGTGGGTCCAGTGTGTCCCCAGACTCATCCTGTGGTCATTTCCCCAGGGCCAGAATGCATAATTGGCATAGACATACTTAGCAGCTGGCAGAACCCCCATATTGGCTCCTTGACTGGTAGGATGAGGGCTAATTATGGTGAGAAAAGCCAAAAGTCAAATGGAAGCCATTACAGCTGCCTCTACCTAGAAAAATAATAAATCAAAAACAACATCGCATCCCTGGAGGGATTGTGGAGATTAGTGCCATCATCAAGGACTTGAAAGATGCAGGGTTGGTGATTCCCACCACATCCCTGTTCAACTCTCCCATTTGGCCTGTGCAGAAGACAGATGGATCTTGGAGAATGACAGTGGATTATCGTAAGCTTAACCAAGTGATGACTCCAATTGCAGCTGCTGTACCAGATGTGGTTTCTTTGCTTAAGCAAATTAACACAGCTCCTGGTACCTGGTATGCAGCCACTGATTTGGCAAATGCCTTTTTCTCCATTTCTGTCCATAAGGCCCACCAGAAGCAATTTGCCTTCAGCTAGAAAGGCCAGCAATATACATTTACTGTCCTACCTCAGGGGTATATCAACTCTCCGGCTCTGTGTCATAATCTTATTAAGACAGACCTTGATCGTTTTTTGCTTCTGCAAGATATCACACTGGTCCATTACATTGATGAAATTATGCTGACTGGATCGAGTGAGCAAGAAGTAGCAAACACACTGTACTTATCAAGGAGACATTTGCATGCCAGAAGATGGGAAATAAATCTGACTAAAATTCAGAGATCTTCTACCTCAGTAAAATTTCTAGGAGTCCAGTGGTGTGGGGCCTGTCAAGATATTCCTTCTGAGGTGAAGGATAAGTTGCTGCATTTGGCCTCCCCTACAACCAAGAAAGAGGCCAACACCTAGTGGGCCTATTTGGATTTTGGAGGGAACACATTCCTCATTTGGGTGTGTTACCCCAGCCCATGTATCAATTGACCTGAAAGGCTGCCAGTTTTGAGTGGGGTCCAGAACAGGAGAAGGCTCTGCAACAGGGCCAGGCTGCTGTGCAAGCTGCTCTACCATTTGGGCCATATGACCCAGCAGATCCAACAGTGCTTGAGGTGTCAGTGGCAGATAGGGTTGCTGTTTGGAGCCTTTGGCAGGCCCCCATAGGTGAATCACAATGGAGGCCTCTAGGACTTTGGAGCAAGGCCCTTCCATTTTCTGCAGATAACTACTCTCCTTTTGGGAGACAGCTCTTGGCCTGTTACTGGGTTTTGATGGAAACTGAAGGTTTGACTATGGGTCATGAAGTCACCATGCAACCTGAACTGCCTATCATGAACTGGGTGCTTTCTGACCCACCTAGTCATAAAGTCATAAAGTCAAAAATGCACAACAGCATTCCATCATCAAATGGAAGTGGTATATATGTGATCAGGCTCGAGCAGGTCCCGAAGGCACAAGTAAGTTAAACAGGGAAGTGGCTCAAATGCCCATGGTCTCCACTCCTGCCACCCTGCTTTCTATCCCCCAGCCTGCACTGATGGCCTCATGGGAGTTCTCTATGATCAATTGCCAGAGGAAGAGAAGATTAGGGTCTGGTTCACAGATGGTTCTGCATGATATGCAGGCACCACTCGAAAGTGGACAGCTGCAGCACTATACCCTCTTTCTGGGATATCCCTGAAGGATAACGGTGAAGGGAAATCTTCCCAGTGGGCAGAACTTTGAGCAGTGCACCCGGTTGTGCACTTTTCATGGAAGGAAAAATGGTCAGATGTGCGATTATATACTGATTCATGGGCTGTAGCCAATGGTTTGGCTGGATGGTCAGGAACTTGGAAGAAGTATGATTGGAAAATTGGTGACAAAGAAATCTGGGGAAGAGGTATGTAGATGGGCTGCTCTGAGTGGTCAAAAACTGTGAAGATATTTGTATCCCATGTGAGTGCTCACCAACGGGTGATGTCGGCAGAGGAGGATTTTAATAATCAAGTGGACAGGATGACCCGTTCTGTGGACACCACTCGGTCTCTTTCCACAGCCACCCCTATCATCGCCCAATAGGCCCATGAACCAAGTGGCCATGGTGGCAGGGATGGAGGTTACGCATGGGCTCAGCAACATGAACTTTCATTTACCAAGGCTGACCTGTCTACGGGCATTGTAGAGTGCCCAATTTGCCAGCAGCAGAGACCAACACTGAGCCCTCAATATGGCACCCTTCCTCAGGGTAATCAGCCAGCTACCTGGTAGCAGGTTGACTATATCAGACCTCTTTCATCACAGAAAGGGCAGACATTTGTCCTCACTGGAATAGACACTTACTGCAGATATGGGTTTGCCTATCCTGCATGCAACGCTTCTGCCAAGACTACCATCCGTGGATTCATGGAATGCCTTATCCACCACCATGGTATTCCACACAGCACTGCCTCTGACCAAGGCACTCACTTTACGGCCAAAGAAGTGTGAAAGTGGGCCCATGCTCATGGAATTCACTGGTCTTACCATGTTTGCCATCATCCTAAAGCAGCTGGAGTGACAGAGCAGTGGAATGACCTTTTGAAGTCACAATTACAATGTCAACTAGGTGACAATACTTTGCAGGGCTGGGGCAAAGTTCTCCAGAAGATCATGTATGCTCTGAATCAGCATCCAATATATGGTACTGTTTCTCCCATAACCAGAATTCACAGGCCCAGGAATCAAGGGGTGTGAGTGGAAGTGGCACCACTCACCATCACCCATAGTGATACACTAGCAAAATTTTTGCTTCTTGTTCCCAAGACATTACGTTCTGCTGACCTAGAGGTCTTCTAGAGGGAGTAACACTGCCACCAGGAGACCCAACAACAATTCCATTAAACTGGAAATTAAGATTGCCATGTGGACACTTTGGGCTCCCTCTAAATTTAAGTCAACAAGCTAAGAAGGGAGTTACAGTGTTGGCTGGGGTGACTGACACAGACTATCGAGAAGAATTCAGTCTACTACTCCACAACGGAGGTAAGGAAGAGTATGCATGGGAATACAGGAGATCCATTAGGGCGTCTCTTCCTCTGTGATTAAGGTCAATGGGAAACTACAACAGCCCAATACAGACAGGACTACAAACGACCCAGACCCTTCAGGAATGAAGGTTTGGGTCACTCCACTAGAAGAAAAACCACAACCTGCTGAGGTGCTTGCTGAAGGCAAAGGGAATACAGAATGAGTAGTAGAAGAAGGTACTCATCAATACCAGCTATGACCACGTGACCAGCTGCAGAAACGAGGACTGTAATTGTCATGAGTATTTCCTCCATCTTTTGCAAAAGCCATGTTTGTGCATGCATACACATGTATTAAGAAAATATCTTCATTTTATTTTCTTTCTCCTTTATCATGTGACATAAGATTTATTGACTTTACATCAGTATTTAAGTATTGTTAACTTTATGTATAGTATTTGGGTTGGGGATTGGTGTAATTTCCGGTTATATGAAGGATAGTTGTATTAGGTTAGGCATAATTATGGCCTTATTATTTTCTTTATTTGAAGATTATGTATGATCTCAGGAGATGTATATAGGTTCGAGTTGACAAGGGGTGGACTCCTGAGGCAGGCGAATCACTTGAACCTGGGAGGCAAAGGTTGCAGTAAGTCGAGATTGTGCCCTTGCACTCTGGGCAACAGAGCAAAACTCCATCTCAAAAAAAAAAAAAAAAAGTGTTTGGAAACTTCTAAGAAGGAGGGTGACATGACCTGATTTACATTTATAAAGGATCATTCAGGCTGCTATTGTAGAAAAAATAATGGATTGTAGGCACAAGAGTGACCATGTAGAGTGACCAGAGAGACCAGTTAGGAGGCTATTGGCTGTGGTCCAGGTTGGAGGTTATATGTACAAAAATTGTATGAGTATATATAACATACATATATGTAATCACATTCTGTATATGTTTTCAAGATGGAGACAATTTGGTTTTCTTTGTGAGAGTAAGAATTGAAGAAAAGAGACATATGCTATCCCAAAAGAACATAATATCACTCAACTTTGAGTGAATCACGACAATTAACCATCAGACTGAACAATTCTGAAGTGGTTTAGAAAGAAAGTCCTTAAGCAAACAGGCTTGAAGAGGGGATATTAAGGTAGAGGTATGATCATGTTCTACAATGATATTTGATGACACTGAGGCTGATGGTGATAATGACGATAACGGATAGAGTTTGCAAATAGTGAGGTAATGATCTGGCAGTGGCTTGCTGGAAAAAGCTATCCCTCATATGAGAAAATGAAGAACATGAAGAATATGGTGAATACTCTCAACCCTGCCCAAACCTCAATTACTAAGAGTAAGATCATACCCATTCTCATTATTTTTTAAGTATGGGGCCACAGAGCTGGTGAGCCTTCTTACAGCGTAGCAAAGCTAAAATTAACAACAACAAAAAAATGCTTGTTTTTAAGCTTCTTACACTTTCCTAGCATGTGTGGTATTGTACTGTTGCCAGTTCAAAGATTTTGATACTTAACAATTGCCTTTAGATTTGAAAGGTCCATTCATCAATCAAGGTTTAATCTCAGCTGTGAGCCAACACTAAATTGAGTATTGTATAATATGCTTTACATGCTTAAACAAGCACATGAGATCCTGGTCCCAAGATTAAAGATGAAGATGCAGGGCTAGCTGTGCAGTCAAGAGCCCCAGGCAAGGCTAATTATGACCTATTTTCACCTGGTTAGAAAGAGAAACATTTTGCTGGATTCAGGGTTCTAAGGACACAGGACAAAAAAAAAAACAAAACAAACAAACAAAAAAAAAACAAAGAGCTCCACACTGGCTCTTTGAATATCTTGAAATCATTATTTTAACAAAAACTATTTAGTGGACTTGAGCTTGATGAATGGGACGTACTGATGGAATTGGGGCAATTCCCTTCAGAGGGGTCATGCCCAAGCCCAATAACACACTTAATTTACCAAGCCACTAGCAAACATCAGTAGAATAAGAAGGAAGAGTGGAAGAAAAACTTGCAGCAGCAAAAAAAAAAAAGAATTCTTTTTAAAGTGTGTAATATATATTGTATAATATTCATTTTAGCATTGGCTCACAGCTAAAACCTTGACTAATGAATGAATCTTCTTTCTTAACTTTCTACAGATGCTTGCCCCATTGTCAACAGTCTGTATGTTGGGAGACTACTCTTTGAAAATATGGAAAAGTGGGTTGGTACTTGAAAGTAAAGCATGTATTCTTAACAGAACCTAAAGAATTATCAAATTGTCAGCAGCCTCAGCCATTGAAAATGAGAACACCTTCCTCTGAAAAGGTTGACCTTCTATCAGAAAATCTACCACCACCTGGTTGATGTCAATATGATGGTAGAGATGATAGAAAGCAGTAAGTTGCATGGGAAAAAGAGCACAGGTTTTTAAGGCACAGAGATCTGGGCTCTGATTCTGGCTTATTTGATAATTATTACCAATGTAACTTTACCCTTTCTGAGCCTGTTTTCTCATCTGTAAAATGGTAAAGACACAACAGTTATAGGATTGTTGCAAACATTACAGGAGATATACATGTAATATGTGTAGTGTGTAATAATCATAAAAGTTAGCATTTATTACATACCGAATGTATTGATTCATCTATGCATTCATTCATTCAAATATTTGAGTGCTACCTAAGGGCCAGATACTCTTATTGCTGCTGGAGATGTAGCAGTGGACAACTTTTCATAGTTACATTATTTGATTTAATTATCAGAATAATCCTGTGTGGTAGGCATTTATTATTCCCATTCTACAGAGAAGGAAAGAAGCTTAAAGATCTTAAATAACTTTAAATCACTTCAAAACAGTTTTCACCAGTGTTTACGGACAACCAAATGTGTGCTGGTCACAGAGCAAGTAATGGCAGGACAGACATTCCCACCGATCTCATCCTGACTCCAATACCATATTCTTCCCACTGTATACCACTTCAGTAACTGCTACTTTTCCTTCCCTTTTCCACAGTAGCTTTGCATATTTGGATAATATGATTGCAAAAGCAAACAAATGCCATGTTGAGGGTGTGGACTATGTATCAGATCCTGCTCAAAGGAGGCGCTGGTTGCAGGGCACTGTGTGCTAATGACAGAGTCCCTTGGGGCAATACTGTGTTCTTCTCTGGACCTTTCCATTAGTGAGATTGTTCACAAACTGTAACCGGTACTGACACAGGTGACCAGAATGCTGGGGGATGTGATAGACATGGACTTGCTGCACCCCTGCAGGGAGTGTGATCAGCACACAGGCTCCAGCTGTCACCTCCTTCATGGTCCACCTCAATTGCAGAGCCAGTTGGTCTCAGGTAATGCCCACAAAAAAAAAAAATGTGATGCAATATAATGACTTTCTCAAGGCTTTCATTATCTGATGACTGAGCAAGGTTGGTGAGGGGTGATAAGTTAAAAGGCCTGGCCATTTCAGCCTGTCTGGGAGCAACTGTGAAGGGCAACATTTGTTCCAGAGTTCCTCATTAGGTTGGCCAAGGTTTTTCAGGACTACCTTACACATTGACTCCTCCATCAAATCAATCATGCTTCCTTTCAAAGGTGTTGGTCCCTAAACAATATCCTGTACTCTAAACTCCATCTCAGTGTCTCCTTCCAGAACATGCAGCATGTGGAAAATAGTGCCAAGAATGATCAGCATTAGCAGGTAATAAGATTGGACTTTGGAGATGGATCACTTACTGCCAGGTTGGCAGTGAGAAGCCCCTCACCAGTGACAGGTGGAACACAGACAGCTCCTGGCCCAAAGTGTTGGTGCAATTGTTAAAGCTTTCATCAAAATTGGGAGAGTGGTCTCACAGGAAGGAAGGTTCTGGTGGGAAAAATGTATCAGACTTTTACGGAGGAAATAGTAGACATTACTAAACCTCGGGAGTCTATAGACGTAGCTCATCTAGTAAGAGTTAGTTCTCCATACCATTGTGGGAAGACAATACAGAATTCTCTACCCAAAAGGCAAGGTACCCACCACAATATCTGCCCCACAACACTTCTCCTGGCAACTAGACCTATGATTAGGGATAAGGTGAACCATAACCCAGCTGGAAAGGTGTTGGGCTTGATGAGGGAGGAAAGGAATTATACCCCAGAGAAGTTCTAAGAACCAGTCAGCATGTCCCAGCACATGCTCAGGGAGGAACACATGAGACTGGATTCTGAGAGTGTTTGATCAAAGGGATGTATATCAGAAAATTGGATACAGAGTCTATGGACTTGTGAGTGTTCTCCAGAGGTGCAGGATTTAACATCCTGGTGAGGACTCCAAGATATAGTGTGAACTTCCAATGGAACAGCTCCTAAAAGCAGGGAAAAAGTGATGGCCCGTACTGAAAGAAGTTGAAATGCCAAAGCACATGATGGAAAGAAGATGTAAAGGCTCAGAGAAATAGGCATGGTAGAGTGATCTACTGTGTACAGCTGAGAGAGACTCATCAGATGATTATGTTCCACAGGATGGATCTGGATACACACAATATACCAAGGCCATAAAGAACGCTCTGATAAGAGAGGCACCGGCTTCACTTAAGAAGTTCAGTTACGTATCTGCTCTGCAGACTAGGGTTTATAGTAGGACAGTCAGTAAATAATTTAGCTTGCTGATAGCAAGGTGTATGAGAAGATGCCAAAACTATAGAGGTCAAGTAGTGAAGCTTAAATGCCCAAAGCCACAAGGACACAATTGCCACAATGCCTGACAAGGTTAGAGTGGCGGTCAATAGAGTCTGATCTGTAAGAATGTTATGGAGATAGCTCACAGAATATAAGATCTTACAGGCAAAATAGATGAGCATGGAACAAGAAATTAAGACTGGATGACTGGGACAACAAAAAAAGCAACTCCAATTAAAAAAAAAAATCATGATTCCTGGCCCAATTTCTAAACCTAAGCCAATTTTATGACCTGGATTAATGGGGTAAAGTGGCTGGATCCACAAGAGGAAGGTCTCTGCAAAATCATGGCAAGTATACACAATAATAATTCCCTCAGTCCTTTCCCAAAGAGCATTACAGTCATTTACTCAGATACAGGTATGCTGGGGAAAAAGAATGCCTGGACATTTCAAGGACTCCTGGACCATGGGACTGAATCAACATTATCATCAAGAGATCAGAAGGATCATTATCATCCCCACTGCTACAGTGAAAAAATAGAAGGGCTAGGTAATATATAGATTCCTGGCCAGAGTCTAGCTTACAGTAGATCCACTAGATTTGTGGACACACTTGATAATCATTCCCACCTTGTCCAAATGTGTAAGATTGACATATTTAGCAGTTCAAGCAATGGCTATGTTGGATCCTTGGACTACGGAGCAAGAGCCATCACAGTGAGGAGGGGCAGATGGGAGCATCTGAAACTGCCTCTCAAGCAAGATGGTAATTAAAAAACAATATTGCATCATGGAATAGGAAGGAAGATGACAGAAATTAGTGCCACCCTTAAAAATCTAACAAATGCAAGTGTGGTGGTCCTGATGAAATCTCCATTGAATTTACCAGTCTGGCCCTGCAGAAACCCAATGGTCCCTGAAGGATAACTATAGATTACACTAAATTTAACCAAGTAGTAGTTCTGAATCATAACCAGTTTCCCAGATGTGGATCTTTTGTTTTGTTTTGTTGATTTTTGATTTTGCTTTAATAATTTTATTCATTTGTTAATTTTTGTATTTAAAGTTTAGTGGGTACATAGCAGGTGTATATATTTATGAGTTCATGTTTTAATACAGGTATGCAAAGTGTAATAATCACATCATGTAAAATGGGGTATCTGTCCCCTCAGGTATTTATCCTGTGTTATAAACAATTCAATTATACTCTTTTAGTTGTTTTTAAATATACAATTAAATTGTAATTGACTATAGTCACCCTGTTGTGCTGTCAAATAGTAGGTCTTATTCATCCTTCCAAACTATTTTTTGTACCCATTAATCATCTCCACCTCCCCCAACCCACCCACTACCCTTGCCAGCCACTGGTAACCATCCTTCCACTCTCTACCTTCATGAGTTCTGTTGTTTTGATTTTTAGATCTCACAAATAAGTGAGAACATGCAATATTTGTCATTCTGTGCCAGGCTTATTTCACTTAGCATAATGACCTCCAATTCCATCCCTGTTTTTGCAAATGACAGAATCTCACTCTTTTTTATGACTGAATAGTACTTCATTGTGTATATGTACCATATTTTCTTTATCCATTCATCTGTTGATGACAGGTTGCTTCCAAATCTTAGCTATTGTAAACAGTGCTGCAAAAAATGTGGAAGTGCAGATATCTCTTCCATATACCGATTTCTATTCTTTTGGGTATATGCCCAGCATTGGGATTGCTGGATCACACGGTAGCTCGACTTTTAGTTTTTTGAAAAACCTCCAAACTATTCTCCATAGTAGTTGTACTAATTTACATCTTCACTTTGTTGATTGTTTTCTTTGCTGTGCAGCTTTTTAATTTGATGTAATCCTACTTGTCCATTTTGGTTTGGTTGCCTGTGCTTGTGGAGTAATATCCAAGAAATTTTTGTCTAGACCAATGTCCTAGAGAGTTTCCCTGACGTTTTCTTGTAGTAGTTTCATAGTGTGAGGCCTTAGATTTAAGTCTTTAATCCATGTTTACTTGAGTTTTGCATATGGGAAGAGATAGGGGTCTAGTTTGATTCTTCTGCATATGGATATCCAGTTTTCCCAGCACCATTTATTGAAGAGATTCTCTTTTCCCCAATGTATGTTCTTGGCATCTTTGTCAAAAATGAGTTCATTAAAGGTATGTAGATTTGTTTCTGCGTTCTCTATTCTATTGGTCTCTGTGTCGATGTTTATGCCAGTACCATGTTGTTTAGTTACTATAGCTCTGTATTATAATTTGAAGTCAGGTAAGGTGTTACCTCTAGCTTTGTTCTTTTTGCTTAGGATAGCTTTGGCTGTTCTGGGTCTTCTGTGGTTCCATATGAGTTTTAGCATTGTTTTTCTATTTCTGTGAAGAATGTCTTTGGTATTTTGATAGGAATTGCATAAAATCTGTAGGTTGCTTTGGGTAGTGTCAACATTTTAACAATATTTATTCTTCCAATCTTTGAACATAGAATATATTTCCATTTTTTGTGTCCTCTTTACTTTTTTATCAGTGTTTTATAATTTTCATCATAGAGGTCTTTCATTTCTTTGGTTAAGTTAATTCCTAGGTATGCAATTTTATGTGTGGTTATTGTAAATAGGATTACGTTCTTGATTTCTTTTTCAGATTATTCACTATTGGCATATAGAAATGCTACTGACTTTCGTATGTTGATTTTATATCCTGCTACTTTAGTGAATTTGTTTATAAGTTCTAATAGTTTTCCTGTGGAGTCTTTAGGTTTTTCCAAATAGCCATATCATCTATAAACAAAGATAATTTGACTTATTTCTTTCCAATTTTGATTCCATTCATTTCTTTCTCTTGCCTGATTGCTCTAGCTAGGATTTCCAGTAGTGTGTTGAATAACAGAGGTAAAGGTGGGCATCCTAGTCATGTGCCAGGTCTTAGAGAAAAGGCTTTCAGTTTTTTCCCCTTCAGTATGTTACTAGCTGTGTGTCTGTCGTATATGTCTTGTATTATGTTGAGGTATGTCCCTTCTACCCTCAGTTTTTAAGGGTTTTTATCATGAATGGATATTGAATTTTATCAAATGCTCTTTCAGCATCAATCAAAATAATCACATAGTTTTTGTCCTTCATTCTGTTAATATAAAGTATCACATTGATTGATTTGTGTATGTTGAACCATCCTTGCATACTTAAGGTAAATCCCACTTGGTCGTGATGAATGATCTTTGTAATGTATTGCTGAATTCAGTTTGCTAGTATTTTGTTGAGGATTTTTGCATCAATATTCATCAAGATACTGCCTTGTAGTTTTTGGGTTTTGAGGTATCTTTCTCTAGTTTTGGTATCAGGATAATACTGTCCTCGTACAATGAATTTGGAAGTATTTCCTCCTACTCCATTTTTTCAGAATATTTAGAATATGGTTGGTTCTTCTTTAAATGTTTGGTAAAATTCAGTAGTGAAGCCATCTTTTCCAGGACTTTTCTTTGCTGGGAGACTTTTTATTATGGCTTCAATTTCATTATTTTTTATCGATAGGTTCAGATTTTGGATTTCTTCCCAGTTTAATCTTGGCAGGTTGTATGTCTCTAGGAATTTATCCATTTCTTCCAGATTTTCCAATTTGTTGGCATATAGTTGTTCATAGTAGCAACTAATGATCCTTTGAATTTTTGTCATATCAGTTGTAATGTCTCCTTTTTCATCTCTAATTTTATCAATTTGGATATTCTCTCTTTTTTTCTTAGTCTGGCTAAAGGTTTGTCGATTTTGTTTCACAATTTAAAAAACCAATTTTTTGTTTCATTTCTCTTTGGTATTGTTTTCTTCATTTCAAATTTATTTATTTATGCTTTCCTCTTTATTATTTATTTTCTTCTACTAATTTTAGGTTTGGTTTTCTCTAGTTTTTCTAGTTCTTTAAGATGCATTATTAGATCATTCATTTGAAGTTTTTCCTCTTTTTTGATGTAGGGACTTATAGCTTTAAACTTCCCTCTGAGTACTGCATTTGCTGTATCCCATAGGTTTTGGTATGCTGTGTTTCCATTATCATTTGGATGTAGACATTTTTCATTTTCCTGCTTAATTTCTTCATTGACCCACTGGTCACTCCAGAGCATAATGTTTAATTTCCATGTATTTGTATACTTTCCAAAATCCCTAGTTATTGGTTTCCAGTTTTATTCCACTGTGGTAAGAGAAGATGCTTGATATTAGTTCAATTTTTTGGATGTTTTAAGACCTATTTTGTGACAATCTATGGTCTATCCTTGAGAATAATCCATGTGTTGAAGAGAAGAATGTGTATTCAGCAGCTGTTGGATGAAATGTTCTTTAAATATTTATTAGGTCCATCTAGTCTATAATGCAGACTAAGTCCAACATTTCTTTGTTGATTTTGTGTCTGGAAGAACTGTTCAGTGCTTAAAGCGGGATATTGAAATCTCCAGCTCTTATTGTATTGGGCGTCCTCTCTCTCTCTTTAGCTGTAATAATAGTTCCTTCACATATCTGGGTACTCTAGTGTTGTGTGCATATATACTTATAATTCTACATCCTCTTGCTGAATTGACCCCTTTATCATTTTATAGTGACCTTGTCTCTTCTTACAGTTTTTGTCTTGAAATCTATTTTGTCTAATATAAATGTAGCTACTCCTGCTCTTTTTAGCTTTCCGTTGGCATGGAATATCTTTTTCCATCCCTTTATTTTCTATCTACTGGTGTCTTTATAGGTGAAGTGTGTTTCTTGGGAGTAGCAAATCAATGGGTCTTGTTTTTTTTTTTTAATCCATTCAGCAAGTCTTTGTCTTTCAATTGGAGAGTTTCAACAATTTACATTCAATGTTGATAAGTAAGGACTTACTTCTGTCATTTTGTTATTTGTTTTCTGGTTTTGTAGTCTTCTTTTCTTTCTTTCCTTCCTGTCTCCCTTTTAGTGAAGGTGACTTTCTCTGGGGATGTGGTTTTGTTTCTTGCTTTTTATTTTTTGTGTATTCATTGTATGATTTTTGGTTTGAGATTACTATGATACTTGCAAATACTATCTTGTAACCCATTATTTTAAGCTGATAACCCTGTTTGCATAAACAAGCAAAAAGAAAGCTCATACTCTATATCACTTAACTTTGACCCCCTACTTTTTCACTTTTTGTTGTTTCTATTTATATCTTATTATACTGTCTATGTCTGCAAACGTTATTGTGTTTATTATTTTTGACTGGCTCATAATTTAATGTTTCTACTTGATAGTTTACACAACACAGTTACAGTGGTATAGTAATCAGTGTTTTTCTGTGTATTTACTATTAGCAGTGAGTTTCCTACCTTCAGGTGATTTCTTATTGCTCATTAACATCTTTTTCTTTCTCATTGAAATATTCCCTTTAGCATTTCTTGTAGGACAGGTCTGGTATTAATGAAATACCCCAGTTTTTGTTTGTCTGGGAAAGTTTTTATTTCTTCTTCATGTTTGAAGGACATTTTCACCAGATATGTCTAGGGTAAAAGTTTTTTTTTTCCTTCAGCACTTTATATCATGCTACTCTCTCCTGGCCTGTAAGGTTTCCACTGAAAAGTCTGCTTCCAGAGGTAATGGAGCTCCACTGTATGTTATTTGTTTATTTTCTCTTACTGCTTTTAGGATTCCTTCTTTATCCTTAACCTTTGGGAGTTCTACTCCGAAAGTTCTACTTTCTACTCCTATCTCTTTCTCCACCTCCTCTTTAAGGCCAATGACTCTTAGATGTACCCTTTTGAGGCTTTCTAAATCCTGTAGGAGTGCCTCATTGTTTTTTATTATTTTTTCTTTTGTCTCCTCTGTATTTTCAAATAGCATAACTTCAAGCTAATTCTTCTGCTTAATCAATTCTGCTACTAAAAGACTCTGATGCATTCTTCATTATAGAAATTACATTTTTCAGCTTCAGAATTTCTGCTTGAATCTCTTTAAGTATGTCAATCTCTTTGTTAAATTTATCTGATAGCATTTTTAATTCCTTCTCTGTGTTCTCTTGAATTTCTTTGAGTTTGCTAAACACAACTATTTTGAATTCTCAGTCTGAAGGGTCATACTTCTGTTTCTCCAGAATTTGTCCCTGGCTTCTTATTTAGTTTATTTGGTGAAGTCAAATTTTACTGGATTGTACTGATCCTTGTAGATGTTCTTTGGTGTCTGAGTATTGATGAGTTAGGTATTCATTGTAGTATTCTCGGTCTTATTTGTAGTTGTCCTTCTTGGGAAGGCTTTCCAGATATTCAAAAGGACTTGGGTGTTGTGATCTAAGCTGTATCTGCTTTAGGGGTAACTCCAGCCCAGTAATGCTGTGGTTCTTAGAGGCTTGTTGAGGGACTGCCTTGATGGTCTTGGACAAGTTCCAGAATAATTACCTAGATTACTAGACAGAGACTCTTGTTCTCTTCCAGTACTTTCTTCCAAAGGAACAGAGTCTCTCTCTTTCTCTCTCTCTCTTTTTCTGTGTGTGTGTGTGTGTGCGCGCACATGTGTGTGTGTTCTGAGCTACCTGGAGCTGGAGGTGGTGTGACACAAGAACCCCTGTGGCCACCACCACTAGGACAGCACTGGGCCAGACCTGAAACCAGCACAGCACTGGGTCTTGCCCAAGGCCTACTGTAACAAATCCCTGGCTATGGCTTATGTTCACTCGAAGCCCTGAGGCTCTACAATCAACAGGTGGCAAAGCCAGCCAGGCCTGTGTCCTCCCCTTCAGAGTGATGATTTCCTCCAGGCCCTGAACTTGCCCAGGGTTGCTGTCCAGAAACCAGGGACTAGTCAAAAACCTTCCAAGTCTACCTGGTGTTCTATTGTACTGCTGCTGATCTGACACTGAAACCACAACACACAGTCCTTCCCACTCTTCTCTTACTTTTCCAAGGGCAGAGAAGCCCCACCCCATGGCCACCACTACCACAGGCCTATCGGGAGTACTGCCAGACTAATCCCAATGTTCCCTTAAGGCCCAAGATCTCCTAAGTCAGATTCTGGTGAAAGTTGCCTGGCCTGGGACTCAACCTTCAAAGCTGAAGTCTCCCCTCCGGCACAGAGGAGCCCCAGAAATTCTGTCCAAGAACCAAGTCCTAGAATTGGGAGCCCCAAAAGCCTGCTTGGTGCTCTTACAGCCCTGTGGCCGAGCTGGTACCTAAGGTGCAAGACAAAGTCCCCTTTGCTTTTCCCTCTGCTTTTCTCAGGCAGAAGGAGTCTTGCTCCATAGCCACCATAGCTGGGAAAGCGCTGAGTCTCACCTGAAGCCAGCAAGTCTCAGAGGCTCACCCAAGGCCCTCAACATAATACCTGGGTATTACTACTTGTTATTCTGGATTCAAGGGTTCTTCAGTTAGCAGCTGATAAATCCTGCCAGGACTGAGTCCTTCCCTTCAAGATAACAGGTTCCCTTCTGAACCAGAGTGTGTCTACAAATGTTGTCCTGGAGCTAGGGCCTGGAAAGGGGGTCTCACAACTCTAACCAGTGCCCTATTTTGCTGTGGCTGACCTAGTATCCAAGATGCAAGACAAAATCTTACCCACTCTTCCCTCTCTTACCTTCAAGCAGATGGAAAGAGTCTCTTTTGGAGCTGCAAGCTGTGTAGCCTGGGGTTAGGGGAAAAGTAATGATAGCACTTCCTTTGCTGCACTGGTTGGTGTCTTAGTATGTTGTATGCCCCTCAGTCCAAAACACTAGAACTCACCTAGGAGTCGCAGTCCTTGTGGCCTAGACTGCCTTTCAACTTTATTTGGGACCCCAGAACACTTTAGCCTGTAGTGACAAGGGTTGCAGGAACTCAAGTTTGGATGGCTGGGATTGGCGAGTCCCCTCTGGCTAGGGCTGGTTTAAATGCTCCCTTCATGGGTAGTCATCAGCTGAGTTTGGTCTGGTTTTGTTTTCTGTTATAATAAGGCAGCACTGATTTCAATGTCTCACAAATGCTGTGATCTCCCCCTCCCCACCACAACAAAACTCTCCACACAATGTTGCCACTGCCAAAGGATGGGGGATGGGTGGCATTGGCAATTCAAAACTATTTTTCCTACCACTTTAGTGCCTCTTTCAGTAATATGAGGTTAAAACCAGGTACTGTGAGTGTTCACCTGATGTTTGGTTCTTATAAAGGTGCTTTTTGTGTATGTAGATGGCTGTTAAATTGGTGTCCTAGGTTGGGGGGGCTATGATCAGTGAAACCTTATATTCTGCCATCTTGCTCCTCCCAACCTGATGTGGATCCTTTTTGGAACAAATTTACATGGCCTCTGTACACAGGTTGTAGCTGTTGATTTGACAAATACATTATTTCCCAATCAGAAAAGAGGATCACAATAATCTTGAATTCACATGGAAATGTCAAAAATATGCATATACACATATATTTGAATATATTTGAATATATATGCATATAGTTTTGATGCAGGGCAGGGCTAGTTAACTCTCTTGCTATTTGTCATAATATAGCACAAAAAAAGTCTAGATCATTTGGGCATCCCATAGAACACTGCACTGATTTATTATGTCAGTAATATTACGTTAATTGGGATGGATGAGGAAGAGGTACCAAGTGTGTTGGAGGCCTTGGTAAAACACATATGCTCCAGAGGGTGAGAGATAAACTCAATGAAGATTCAAGGCCTGCTACATCTGTAAAAATGTTTAGTGGTCCAGTGTTAAGGAGCATGTTTGGACATCCCCTCCAAAGTAAAAGACAAATTGTTCTATCTTGCACCTGCAGCCACGAAGAAAATAAAACATATAACAGAACTCTTCAGGTTTTAGGGCACCACATTCCACACCTAGGAATATATCTCCAGTTCCTATATTAGGTGATATGAAAATCTATCACCTTTGAGAGGGAGGCTTAGAGTAAGGAAAGCATTTTGCAACTATTAGTGCAAGCAGTACTGCCTCTGGGGTCATAAGATTCAGCAGATCTATGGTGTTGCAGGTATCAACGGTGACAAACAATGCCATGGACAGGTTCTAGCAAACCCCAGTGGGAAAAATACAAAACAAGCCACTGAGATTCTGGAGCAAGCCCATTCACCACAGTAGTGTAGATCTTTAAACTTTAAAACAAACAAACAAAAACCTCATGATGTGCTACTGGGCCCTGGTAGAGACAGAACGTCTGAATATTAAATGCCAAGAGACCAAGAGCCTAGAATTTCCCCTATGGGCTGGCTTCTATCAGATATACCAAGTCACAAGATTAGGTGGGCCTACCAACAATTCATCCTAAGAAGGAAGAGGTATGCTTTAGATTAAGCATGAGTAGGGCTGGTGTACCAGTGTGATGCATGAGCAGGTAGCACTGATCCCAATGGCATCTGCCACCGTTGCCCCAGACCTCTCTCTTAGCTGCCATTTATGACTGTACCACCACCTGAGAGAGGAGGAAAAAACCTGAGCGTATCCATGTGTGAGTGTATGTGGGTGCTAGCCAAAAATGGGCAACACCTGTGATACGGCCTCACTCAATGATGGCCTTGAAAGACATTGGCTAGGAAAAATCCTTTCAATGGGCAGAGTTTTGGACCATGTACCTGGCTGTCCACTTTCTATGGAAGAAGAAATAGTAGATGGTCAGGCTGTCTACTTGGTTAGAGGCCTAGAAAGAGAAAGACTGGAATATAGGGGACAAGGAGATAGAAGCATATGAATGGGCATATGGGAGTGAGGACAAAGTGTGAAGATATTTGTATCACACATTAATATCCACCAGACCACCAGAAAGCATCTACCATGGAAGAGGCACTGAAGAACCAAGTTGACAAAATGACCGAGCCAATTGACCTTAGTCAGCCTTCAGTATCAGACATTCCCCAAACTGGCACAATGAGCACATGAATGGAGTAGACATGGTGACAGAGATGAAGGTTGCTGATATGGTTTGGCCGTGTCTCTACCGAAATCTCATCTTGAATTGTAGCTCCCATAATTCCTATGTGTCGTGAGAGGGACCTGGTGGGAGGTAATTGAATCATGGGGTGGGTCTTTCCCATGCTGTTCTTGTGATAGTGAGTAAGTCTCATGAGATCTGATGGTTTATAAAAGGGAGTTCCCCTGCACATACTCTCTTGCCTGCCATCATGTAAGATGTCCCTTTGCTTCTCCTTTGCCTTCTGCCATGATTGTGAGGCCTCCCCAGACATGTGGAACTATGATCCCATTAAACCTCTTTCCTTTATAAATTACCCAGTTTTGGGTATGTCTTTATTAGCAGCATGAGAACAGACTAATACAGTTACACATGGGTCCAACAGCATAGACTCCCACTTAAGAAGGTTGATCTAACTCTTGCTGCTTCCTAATATTCAACTTATCAGCAACAGAGACAAACACTGAGCCCCTACTACGGCACTATTCCTCAAAGAGTTCTATTGGCCAACTGGTGGCAAGTTAACCACAGTAAGCCCTCATTACCTGGGAAAATCAGTGGTTTATTCTTACAAGAACAGTATGAGTTCACCTTCCCTGTCCACAGGACCACAGTTAGCACTACTCGCTAAAGGCTTTGGAGTATTTGATTCATCAACATGAGGTTTCACACATCATATTAGACCAGGAGACCCACTTAACAGCACAATATGTGTGGGAGTGGGACAATGACCATAGGATCCACTAGTTGTATAACATCCACAACCTGCTGACCTAACAGCATTGGAATAACCCGCAGAAGGCACAGCTAAAGCACCAGCTCAGGGAAACATTTAGTGAGGAGTTGGAAACTTCCTTCAGGATGCCATAGATTGAATTGAATCAGAGACTTCTATTTGGTCCTGTGACCCCAATAGAAAGAATATACAAGTCTGGGAAGCAAGAAGTAGAAGCAAATGTGACCCCACTTATTATGGAATATATAGTGTCCCTCCACAATTCATATGTGGAATTCCTAATCCCCAGTACATTGGATGTGACCATATTTGGAGATACAATCTTTACAAAAGCAATTGGCCATAATTTAATATGACTGGTATTTTTGTAAGAAGAGGAAATTTGGATACAGATACACACAGAGGAATAATGATGTAAGGACACAGAGAGAAGATGGCCATCTACCAAGGAGAGCGGCTGGGAGCAGATCCTTCCCTAACTGTCCTCAGAAGGAACCAACCCTGCTGACAGAGGCACTTGACCCTGGTTATCAGGAAGAAATAGGGCTACTGTCAAACAACAGCATAGAAACCCAAGTAATCTACTGAGACACCTCTTGGTGGTCCCTTGCCCATTATAAACGAACAGGTAGGGCAACCCCTGCTTGAGAAGATGTCAAACCCCTCAGGGATGAGGGTCACAGAGATGGTGACTGAGAGTGGGGAGACTCTAGACTGGATAGTGGAGGAGGGAAATGGCATCAATTGTGGTCCTGAAATGAACTGTCATAGCAGAAGCTTTAATTTGTCCAATTAACTTCCTTCACCTGCCTTTTCTAAGGTTCTCCTCAGGAAGAGAGGCCCGCTGACTCCACTGGTTCCTGGAAGGCCTGTGTCTTGTATTTGTGTGAAGTGAATCCACATGGCACAGTGGATAGGCTGATAGACAGGGGAGTGTGCTAACCCAGATGCCTCTCCAAGGAAGGACACACCTAGATTTATGAAGTACAGTCAGCAGACAGACTCAGCTACAGAGAGCTGCCTCATGCGATGGGACACTCTTCCCCATCTGGGGACTGAGAGAGGTTGGGCATAATAGCTGGCCATTCCAGCTGGTTGCTGGGCAACTCTAACAGGCAAGACTCTCTCCAGCGCTCCCTGCCTAATTAGTCGCAACTCTGTTAGCCTCACGTGTAGTTCAACTTCTTCCTCTCCATTGTGCTGCTTTGCCCTCCATTCCTTTCATAAGCACTGATCCATAATAGACGCCTTGCACCCAAAAGTCCATCTCAATGTCTACTTCCACAGAACCAATCTGTGACAGAGTGAGGGAGCTATATCCTCTGAGGCACAGCTGAAGCTTTGGGGGATTTTCTGAATAGATCTAATTTCAAAATGTCAGGAGAGCTCTTTGTAAATGTATCAAGGCATGTCATAAGGTATCAGGTATAATAGAATCTATTAAGCTTACTCTAGGTGGCTCCACAAAGCAAAACTAGGTAGGCCCAAAGGAAGGGTATCACAGGCAGGCAGATCTGGGCTCAATATAGAAAGAGAATTTCCTAGCATTTCAGATTGCATAAAAAATAAATTAAAACTTCCTTGACATCAAATACTATCCTGGAGAATATGCAGAGGAAACTGAATGCGCCTTGGCAGGGCAATGGTAGCAGAGTTTCTGGCACTTGTAGGGGGAACAGCCTGGATGACCTCTGAACTTGTGGCCAACTTGGAGACTCTCTGGGAACATGACATGGCAGTCAATTTCTTTTGTCTTTTCTTTTTGGCACACAAAAGTTACAAAGGTAACCTATGCCATCTATAAATTTAAAACAATATAGAAGGGTATAAAGTAAAATGTGAAAGTCTTCCATTTCCTCCACCATCCCAACTCACTCACTGCTCAGAAGTGACCACTCAGAGTATTTTACATGCAACCCTGCAGACATTCATCTGATTACCTACTATGTTTCAGGCACTGTGCTGTACTTTACATTTATTATTTGACCCCAATCTTCAACAATCCTGTAAAGTAGGTACTAGCATCCCTGTTTTACAGATGATAAAACTGAGGCTTAGAGAATGGTGCATGGTTAGGACGTGCAATAAAGCCGGGAGTAAAAACAGACTCAGCTCTGTCTGATTCTAACTCTGGGCTCTTATACATAACTGCTGCAGATGAAATGGAGATGGGGGTAGACATAGGCAAACATTACTATGACAATTATTTCTTAGTGAAGGATCAATGATCCTGAAACTTTTCAAATTATCAATGGCCATACACAACTTACTGAAAATCAAAAGATGTATCACATTCCAGTGACTTATCAGGTTCTAGGAAGCCACCAGGAATTTCTGCCACCCTGTCCCTCGGGGATCCATTTCACGCAGCAGTCACCCTGACCCTCGGAGATCCAATTCCAGAAATCTGGAGATTTCTGCTTGTCAGAAGTGCTTAAGCTCAGCTTTTGGAAATTCAGATTATTCTACAGCAGAAGATTTCAACTCTGACTACACTTTAAAATCATCTGGTGAACATCTGCAAATTACCTAGGCCAGACCTCACCTCACCAGTTCCAAATTAATTGGACTAGGAGAGGGCGTGGACACTGGGATTTTATTAAAAAGTCTCCTCCAATTCGTTTAATGTACAGCCACATTGAGAACCACTGGTTTAAAGCAATATCAAGGCTCTCAAACACGGAAATCACCCTGAGGATAAATCAATGCTATTGGCCTCTGGATAACCTTGGGAAAACAGGATTCATATAAAAAGTAGTACAGGTGCTGCCATCCTCTACTAATAAGCCAGGCACAGAAAGACAAGCTTTGCATTTTCTTACTTATATGTGGAAGCTAAAAAAGTGGCTCTCATGAAAACAGAGAGTAGTTTCGTGGTTACCAGAAACCAGGACCTGTGGCAGTGGCGGTGGGGGTGGGGAGTGGATGAAGAGAGGTTGATTAATGGGTACAATAATACAGTTAGGTAGAAGAAATGAGACCTAGTATTTGATAAATCAGTAGAGTGACATACTAAACAATCATCTATTGTACATTTCAAAATAACTGGTAGGAAATAATTTGAATATTCCCAGCATAAAGAAAAGATAAATGTTTAAGGTGATAGATATCCCAAATACCATGATTTGATTATGACACATTACACAAATGTATTAAAATATCACATGTACCCTGAAAATATGCAAATTTATTATGCTTCAATAAAAATGTAAATCTGCAATCCCCACCTCAGAATACACACTTCGGAAACGGGACTCACACATGTGTGTTTTATCAAGCTCTCCAAGCAATCAGTAAGCACTCTAAAGTTTGAGAACCACTGATTTATAGAAGAGATTTCAACTCCTTAGGAGGTGATACAAAACCCTTTACCCTCTAATCCCAGTTTCCCTTCCTAGCCTCATCTCCTCATCTTCTACAGGCAGTCAGTGCACCAAATACTCTCTCCCCAGAGCACAGCATATTCTTTCTATGAAAATTTAACTCATTTTTAATAACCTACACAAATATTTCTTATGTGGAATTTTCTTCCCTGTTTCTTCATTCTTCTATTCATTCAATTATTTATTCATTCAGTCAGCAAACACGCAGTAAGCTCCTAGTTGCTAGGCTATGGGGATACAAAGATAAAGAAGTTTACAGTCTAGTGGGAGAGATTAAAACAAAAATGAAAGGTTAAAATATAATGTGGTGAGTGATACAATAGAGGCAATAGCAGAGTCCTATGGAAGCCGAGTTGAGGCATCCCTAACTCTGCCTGGATGCAGGCAGAGTATTGTTCTGGAAGTCTCAGAAAGGTGGTGACACCAA
The DNA here is from genome assembly GCF_008728515.1 of Papio anubis. Lineage (NCBI taxonomy): Eukaryota > Metazoa > Chordata > Mammalia > Primates > Cercopithecidae > Papio > Papio anubis. The sequence goes on along the minus strand of NC_044996.1, from coordinate 15,323,394 downwards.
CAGAGTCCTGAAGGACAGTAAGAAATCTTGAAAGGCACACCAAGGTTTCCCACACCTTCCTTAAACAGAGTTGGTTCCCTCATCTAAGCTCACCGTTCTTGCCACTCCTTGACCCATTACTCACTGGACACCATACTCAACCTGCCTCATAAGCCATCTCCTACTTGAGGACCCGGGTCTGCCCCTCCAATCACCTGAACTGCTCTGGCGTTCATTTCTGGTAGGTAGTTCCACTGTCTTCCTAATGTGGCTCTTCTACTATGGCCTAGAGTTCTTAATACTCACGTCCCTGTTTTGCTACTGAATAAAGTTCTTACAGGACCCAGAAAGGCTGGACACCATGACACTGTCCCCTTTATAAGAACATTGCATTTGTAACATAGAAGGCAGAGGCAGAGTTGCAATATGGAGGCACAAAAAAAGAGCTTTCATCTCCTGTTTAAAGCTACATGGCCCCTTTGGGATTCAATCTATGACCTTGGCCTCATCAGCACTGGGCCCTAGCTAACAGAGAGCTGATTACCCAGTGCAGGTTTGCCACAAATAATATTTTCAAGGTGCTCCTGTATTAGGGGTAAAACTGTCCTTTGGAAAAATAGATAGTGTCAGATACTCATTGGTAGCCATGTTGTGTACAATAAACAAGGAGCATGTCTATTCACCTCTTTAGAGTCACTTGAAATCTGTCAGAAGGAAACTTTTTAGAAACTGCTTCACAGGCAGTGTTTAAGACCAACACGATCAAGCTGAGTGGAGGCACTGAACACCTCAGGACGCCAGAGGATATATTTCCTGCTCACTTAGTCTCTGGTTGTTTAACAAAAGCAATGTCTTATAATCCTCAGTGCAATGATTTGCAACTTGAAAGCATCTTAGTTTTCCAATTGTGGGGAACTAAAGGTATTTCAAGAAGTGATTTTTAAATATTCCTAGACTTGAACCAACTAAAAATAGCCAATGCAAATAAATACAAAATTGAAAGTCAAACCGTGGTTTACCTTCTGTTGCTACACAACTAGGCCAAGAATATAGCAGCTTACCTCCCTTCTGCCTTGCTGAAGTAGGCATTAGTCCCTGGAAGCTCACTCAGCAGGCAAATGGAATGGAAAATAACTGCTGTGTGGTGGCAAGAAGGCCCTTGAAGGATCCCATTTGCCCTCTGCCCATAAGTAAATTCCCTTTTACCATGCCTGAGAATCTTCCATTCTAACTTCATTCTTCTGAGTTCCATAAAGCTTTTCAGCCTTCCAGAGTCCTCTATGAATTAAACATGAAATCCTGGGAAGGCATCAAAGCACAAACCTTTCCAGTTATCATGTACCAGGAAGAGGGTAAATGAGGACCACAAAGGATCTTCTGGCACTGTCTTCTAGTGAGGAGGTACTGAGAGGAGAAGCAAGGAGGTACTGCAGAAGATATGACTGTTGAGCTAATCTGGGCATAGCTGAGCCAGAATAAGACTGCATAAAAGATTTCATTGAGCCTACTTGTGTTTGCCATTTCCAGGGGAGGACTTTTTTTAAGTTGTCTTGAAGTCCAAATTTGAAGGCCGGGTAATGACAGCTCCAAAGTTTTGGCCCCATGCCTAACTTGTGGCTCCTCAGATCTGTTGAGATTTTTCAGACCCTCTGTGTGGTTCCTTTGTGCCTATTTCAAATAGCTCCTTTTTTCTAAGCTCAGTTGTAAGATTGCAACTCTGAGTCTACATGGATTCTGCCAAATTCTGCCCTGATTCCAAGAAGGAAATGCACATCCGGAAAGGGCTAAGAAGAGCAGCAAGATTTTGCTCACAAAATCAGGATCTATTTCTTCATGCCTGAAATCCCAAGCTCTTCTCTCTTTATTTAGCAAAAATAGTAACTGGGTCAAATATAGGAAACTCACCACCTCTCCCTTTTATTTACTTCTCCATCTGTGTACAGGCTTCATCAATGATGACAGCGGGAATCGGCTTGGCTTTTGAGCTCTGGTTTGTTAGCTATTTGATATGAGGAAGCAGCTGGGAGAACATATACACATGCCATTCCTGGGCCACATTCCAGGAGGGGCCTGCCATTGGGCTTTTCCCCATTTGCCAAGCGAGAGACTGTTCTGGAAGTCAGTTACAGAACCCTTAGAAAAGATGCCTTCCCTCTTTTGCTGTTTTTTTTTTTTTTTTTTTAATCATACATGGAAGCATTTTAATAATATGTATTGTGTCTTTCTTCTAAATACAAAAGTAATAAATGTCCACTCCAGATCACAGTACTGCAAAAACACATTAAAACAAAGTAAAATAAAAGTAATCCATAATGCCACTACCATAAATTAACCATAATGATTGTTTTTGTTTATGTCTTTCTAGGATTTTTCTCTGCATACCTATGAAAATAAAGAAAATTACTAGTTATTCATAATCTTCCCTTGCTTTTCAGTAATTTCTAAGCAAGGTGGATGCCAAGAAAAAGTCATTGAATCATTTCCTCCATTTCCTGTACACAATAAAGCAAAGTTGAAGATGAAGAGGAGACTTAGCTTGTTCTGCCTAAGAATGGACTAGAGCTGTGTTGTCCAATACAATGGCCACGAATCACATAGGGGTAACTTAGGCTCTCTATTATTAAATAAAATGTTAAAAATACATTTCTTCAGTTACACTAGCCACATTTCAAGTACTCAATTGCCTTGTGTGGTTAATTTAAATCAGTTAAAAATAAATAAAATTAAAAATATATTTTCTCAGTTGGACCAGCCACACTTCAAGTGCAGCCACATGTGGCTAGTGGCTGCCACATTGGACAGAGCAGTTTATAGTACATTTTGATCACTGCAGAAAATTCTATTGTATATGCTAGACTAGAGAAGCACAGAAGGCTGCATGGTGGTGATGGTGGTGGTGATGATGATAGAGGAGGAAAAAGAGGAGATGATTCTGCCAATAGAAAGGGAGTCACTGAATGCGTTTGGGAGAAAGAGAAGGGAGAACGGCAGCTGCAGAAGGACATCGGTGGAAAATAGAAATGTTTAAAGGGAAAGTGATTTAGGAGGCTGTTTGACATATGAAATAACATCATCCCTATAACATTTTCTTATAAAATCTTTGAGAAAACCTATGTCATTTATTTATATTTAGATTTGGATCTGTGGGTGTGTGTGTTTACATGTGATATATGTTACTGACCTCAAAGTGGACATCTAGAAAAAGCAAGTTTGGCCTACATTTGGGTTATGTAAGATATACATGGGTATATAAAACAAATGAGACACGAGATTTTAACAGAATGTATTGTCTTGTTTCTTGCTCTTATTCACTTAGCAATGTCAGAAACATTTCTCATGTTCATCTTTTATATATACATACAATCAATTAAATACATATATAATTATATATACAACAAACACATATTCCTTTAGGAAATATTTGTAGAACTCAAATAGGTTGGGATAGAAGATATACACAATTTTAATGCTCTCAATATATTATTTTGACATTGCTCTCCAGAGCAAATACAACATAATTACCCACAGTAATGTATGCACATTCCCATTTCTTCACATGCTCATCAAAACTACATATTTTTATTCTTTTTATTTTTTGATGTTTTCAGAGGCAAAAACATAGTATTTGTTTTAATTAGAAGTATTTTTGAGGTTTCTCTAATCATGCGCAGAAAGAACAATGTCAATGCTAACACTAATATCATCTTTAGTCTCTCAAAGCATCATGGGGAAACCTCTCCATGAAATCTGGAAGAGGTACCCTAAACCAAACAACCTCTTATAATTCAATTCAAACAAATCTCTTCTGACTTAAATCTCCAAATCACTTGGTGCCTCTATGAGAACATTTAGTAATCTGCTTGTACTAAATATATATTTATATACATCTCCATTTATCCCCACTGGATCAGGATTATATTTCATTCCCTTGTGAACCACTTTTGGGACTTAGCGCAATGTTTTATATACAAAGACAGTGAAGGACGTATGTATTAAGTTGAAGAGCTTTTGCTCTTCTTTGAAACCTTGAGCTTCTGATGGGAAAATACAGAGACATGGTGCTGACAGTACCAGAACTGTTTTTAATCCTAATTCTTCTCTTTTTGAGCTTCAGTTTCTCTATCTATAAAATGAGGGAGTTAACCCAGCTGATGTTTCTGATCTAAAACAATTGTATTCCAAGGCCCCAAGTGTGTGTAGGGATTAAGTGGGATGGGGTGAGAGAGGTGTGTGTCTTCACATGAGTCTACGCATGCAAGTGTGTGTGTAGGAAGAGGGGAGGAGTGATTAATGGATGTTCCCTCCTCTCTGCTGGGAGCCCTTAGAGATAAGGGAAAAGAAGAGGCAGCAACAGGTTTGAACACCAATTAGGTAAGACTTCAAGATATACAAGCACACCCTAATAAATTGTTTTGTGATGCCTGCTCTGGGCCTTGGGGAGAAAAGTTCCCATGATTCTTTTAGAAGCTGAAGGTCATATCAAAGTGCCAACGTTTGCATTGTTCTTTCTGTACTGAAGTCACAACCAAAAAAGGATGTCTGTGTAGCTTAGTTCTTGATTAAAAGCAGCAAGATCATTTCCAACATGAGTTAGTAGACCCCTGAGGCTGACGTTGAATGGTTCTAATATTTTGGAGTCTCTATTCTAATTACCATTCTGAACAAGTTTTATGCCAAGGACAGAACATTTCATCAGTGGAATATCTGGGTGCTATGGCCTCATGAATAAATGACTGCCTGGCTGGTTGTTGGAGATTTTGTGTGGTAATAAGGGTTTTCAGAAGGGCATGTCTTTATCCTAATAAGGAGATAGTCATTCTTCAAATAACACATCACAAGCATCCAACATCCCGGTCACAGACAAGGCTGGTTTTAGGCATAAACACAACATCAGATTTGCACCTTATGCTGTAGTCTGAAGGAATCTATTTTTCTGCCTTTTTCTTGGGTCAAATAGAGAGTTCATTGAATCGGGGAGACTTTCTGCAGATTCATTGTGAAGAGTCACACTTATTCCTACAAGATGTAGAACTTGAGAACACAAAGAACATTGAAAATTATTTTTCAGATGGGTTAACTGAGGTCCTGGAGGCAGAAAAGATTTTTCCAAGGTCTCAGAGATGGTAAAGGGGCAGACCAGGACTCGAAGCCAACTACTCGACTCTCAGTTCAGTAGCAAATGCTGAGGAGCTTCCCTGCCCCTATTTCATCCATGCCACCCATACTGATTGGTTACTTACTGTGTGCCTGGCACAGTGATAGATACTGGGGAGACACATGTGAACAGGGCAGATCCGTCTTTCTGGATGCTTTCTGGGATGGCTGCTTCCTGAATTACTAAAACACTACTTGGCTGAGCTCTGAACTCACATTTGAGGACCATTTGCACCAGGACCAAAAATATCAGTATTTTCTTACTATCAAGAGCCTATAGGACCTTGTATTGGTGACTGAGTGACTTCCAGTTGTCTCTTTATTTGTTCCATCCACTCAGCAATGTACAAAGAACTAGGAGACATTTACATTCTTCTTTGCTGAGAAATTTCAAAAAATACAGTCTCTTTATAAACTGCATTATGGGAACACTGAAATAAAACTAGCATTCATTCTGCCAGGGGCATCTGTGCCAAACATGGATTTTACCAAATTCACAGTGCCTTCGAGGTCACATTTTTATTAGTTGAAAAATGCTTAGTAGGTTTCAGGAGGAAGGAGAAAAACCAAATTATTCCATCAAGTCAGAAGCTCTAAGTGACTGATGAAAGACCAGAACTTTAGGCCTGTTTCACTCTGCAGAGTCCACACAAGAAATGTCAGCAGGAACTTGGGCAATGGCTGTGGGAAGAAGCAGAACAAACGTCCCCAAGATAGGATCATCAGGACTAATGGGTCTGTGTTAACTCAGTAGTCATGCATCCCTCAGATATTTATTGAGCCCTTGCTATGGGCCAAGCCTGTGCATTCCAGTAATATTTACTTCTGTAGCACCCCTTAAATTGTGATTTGTCTGTAGTTCTACAGATATGCCTTATCTCTTAAACTAGAAAGTAAGCTCTTTGAGGTCAGATGCTATGGTTTATATGTCTTTGTACCCACCTCCCAGAATGACTATGGAGAAAAAGTTCTAAAATACTGGAGAGGGAGGGGTTAAGTGATGTACAGAAGAGCTACCTTTTTTTCCAGCTGTCCTGAAGAATTATTGAGTACAGAACATGGCAGTGCTGTCCAGAACATCCCAATTGGAAAACTTCCGAGTGCCTATTCCTATGTTTATCCCACACTCAGCATTCTGTTTGTTCCCACTCACCCCAACAGTCACCTCATCCTTGCCTTGACCTGTTCCCTTGTATATTACTTATATTAAAATAAGTTAGTTGCTTCAGGATTGTTAGCTCCTTGGGGACTACGTGTCATTAATCCGTGTTCACTCTTCCCCATAGAACCCAGTGCATTTGCACACACTAGGCGAACAATAAATATTTTTTAAATAAAACATAATAACAGTGACAGGTTAATAGCAAATATGCCACAGGCCATGGATCTTCACTTGTGCTGGTTTGCTTTTTTTCCAAATGGACCATATCCTAAATGGAGTTCTTCATTTACCAAATCCAATCTCACTGCAATCTCCTTTCTATTTGTCCTTGGCATCAATAGCACAAAGAATCTTCCAGTATCCCAAGCTGGGTACTTCGGGGGTGTCTTTGATGAAAATAAGATGTGAATGGCAATACATCAAAACTGAACTATTTAACAGACATTTGAAAACTGAGGCAGAGGTGGAAGAGTCCTGCTCTTCCTCTGAGACTGGAGAGAAGAATGAGATAACATGTATAGAGATGACTTGAGGTAGAGATGAGTTGAAGTAGAGATAAGAGGATATACAAAGGACTGAATCTCAGCAAAGCAGGAGAGGTAATCTGCTAAGGTTGGGGGTGGGTGGAGGCTTGAGGAGAGAAGAGGAACTCTGGAATAACTGGCGTCAGGAACTCCCTTGCGTATTGACAAGATTGAAATTCTGCATCAAGGATCCTGAATCAACATGACATCCTCAAATAAAGGTCCCATTGTTTGTAGTTTTTGAAAAATGACTGTAGGAACTGACTAAATTAAGTATTCTTCTTAGACAATTCGTGGGTATAAGATGGATGTTCCTTGTGTAGAGTGGCCCATTTAAACAGGTCCCATTTAAAGTTAAGTTAGGACACTGCTATACTAGATACATTATAAGATGATTTTCTTTTGCAATTCCTCCATTTGAGTTTTAGGATGGGATAGAAAGTCAATTTCGAAACATTAACCTTCTGTATCATTAATTTTACTTGCTGAAATATGCTAACTCATATTATTGTTCTGATCTCTTCCAACCTTTGGCTTTATGTAGGTCATTTTTACCCTCTTATTTTTAAGACAAAGACACAGCCACACACAAAAAGGCAGAGCTTAGTAAATTATTATATGAATAATACCCTTATAAACACTACCAGCTTAAAACATGACCAGTCAGCCCACAAGTTTCTTCAAATGCCCAGTCATGAATACGGCCTCTTCTCTCCCTCCAGATGTAAATAGTATCCTGAACTTTATACTAATCATTTCACTGCACTCTTTATGGTTTCATCACCCAAAGGTGAATTGCTAGACACTATAATATAATCTTACCCATTAAAAAAAAAAAACCGATATGTCATGTAAACTTATATTAATCTACAGGTTCTTCTTCTGTCCATTTCTTTTCCCTAACATTTATATGCTAAAGAACCCAGGCTGTTTTACCTGTAGAGGTTCCCACAGTCTGCATGTCGCTGATTACATACTCATGGTGCACTTCAATATGCTCCTCTGTATTTACTGGGGGATCCTGGTCTTGTTCAGTCTCAGGTTTTCACTTTTTTTGTTGTTTGCAGACGTTGATGTTCAATTGCAAAAGGAACACATTCTATAATTTTATTTTCATTTATTGGTTGGAATATTTTTATTGAGATATAATTTATATACCATAAAAGTAACCATTTTAAAATACACAATTCCACGATTTTTAGTATATTTACAAAGTTGTGCCATCATCACCCTGTTTATTGTTGTTACTGCTCTTTGTTTAATAACTTTTCTGAACTAATTTTGTAAAGATTGCATTCTTTGCTGCGTGCGGTCAAGTAGTCACTAAAGTCTCTGCTGCGTTAGTTTGGTGATCAGTGAATGATTAGACAGAGATTTCCTTAAATGCCTGGAAATAATAAACCTTCCAGTCTTTTCCCAGAGGCTCTGTGTGTGTGTGCTGGGACATGCTTTCAATTCCCAGTCAGGCAGTTTTCAGCTATGCCTCAGCCTCCCCTTCCTCCTTGTGCAATAAACGTATGTTAGCTAGCACGGAGAGTGTGAGGCTTTCTTACTGCGCATGTGCACAGTTCTCCAAATCTGTGCATCCTTCTAGATTCTCAGGAACATGTTGTAGCTTTTCAAAGTTCCTATTGACATCTCATTCCCCCGCTTTTCCTTTTAAGCTTTTTGGTTAGCCAATTGTTTACCCCATTTGTCATCCACTACTTCAGGAAGATTCAAGCTTCAACAATTGTCTTCCAATATTTTCAACACACTTCTCCAGGGAACGGGCTTTTCGCACTATAGGTGATCTCTATTCCAGGTCTACTAGAGACACCCTTGCAAGTGAAGTCTTCCAGGAAACCACCAGACACTTCAAATAACCACAATTCTCTAGGAAAGGAACTCTGATGGAGCTCCAACTCTGTTCTGCCCCATCTAGTGGCTGCCAAGATGTTGGTTTCCACTGTGATTGGAGTCTGCTCGCTTTCAAGGCCACCATGAAAATGAAGATGGGGGATAGACATAAGAATGGGAAAATGCCACAAAGCTCACTGTCCTTACTGAGATTAAGCCATTTTCTTGAACAAAGCTTCCTTTTTTCTAGCCGCTTGTTAATTTCCAGAGTTCTAAAAGCATTGATTCTGACATTTCTTTTGCCAATTTTCTTCTATCAAGAAGGAAAGAGAATTTTCAGCGGTCTTTACCATTTTGGCTGATATCTGATGATAGAAATGATTCTATATAAAAAAAAAAACTTTCTCTCATTCTATATAGGAAAGATAATAAATGCTGGATTCTTTTTTATTTTTATTTTTTGCCCATATCCTATCATCCTTAAAAAAACGTCAATTATTATTTTTAAAACAATTATAAACTTATTAAATAATCCTATTTGATGGTTTTCAACTCATTGAAATTCTTATAATTATTGTAGCAATAATTATGTAACTGTAATATAACAATAATTATGTAACCAATCTGTAACTTTGGTCAGTGAGAATTTATTTTAATGGGTTCCCAAGTCATTTTGGCATGACATTAGTATTACTTAATAGTTTCTTATCAAGGATATTAGGATGTTTGGGGTTTATCTTGTTCATTTCCTGCTTCAGACCTGGAATCAACTATTTTTTCCCAAGAGCCCTGGCTTCTTTTGGGCACCAGGGGTGCTCACTGCTAACAGACTCATCATTGTTTCTAAACCTTTTTAGTGTACCAAGCAAGGGAATACATATTTAAAGACAAAATATCTCATGTTTTCATACTGATATTTCTATTTTAAATTCAGGATGACATGGTTTTTAATGTCTTTTATATTCCATTTGTATTTCCTTCCTTCCACATTAAGAGTCAATTTTCTCACTGACACAGAGATGATAGACTTAAAACACTGCTTCTCAATATTTTATTCATTAATGATGCCCCCAAATAGCCTTTGATATGTTTTTCCAATAGCCCTCCACCATTAAATTTTAATACCATAGATATACTGTATATTTGTTACCATACTGTATGTATATCTGCACTTTATATGTAGTTGCACTTTATCCACTTACTTGTTTATATATAACAAGTGGATGACTTTTTTCACTCCCCAAGAATCATTCTTTGCCCTCTTGAGAGTAATATTAGTCCCACTGAGAATACATGACTTAGGACATTCTGTAATTACTCATTTGCTCTTTTCCATGTATACACACAATAATATCTATATAACAATACTATTATGGTCTCTGCCAAAATGATTATTGAAAATAATTTAGGATTTTCATGTGTTAACCCGTTTCTTCTCCAATTTTTTTCGTTGTACTGTACCTAAAATGCCTCATCATATAGCCATACTATACTCTCTCCTAACTCTCATTTAGACTTAATTCTAGGAGTAATTGCATATTTAATGCATATCACCAATACTTATGTTGATATCTATCTAGAGATGTCTAATAAGTTTTAATTAACATTCATTTTTCATTATTTTCCTCAGAAAGGACTTATGCAAACAAGTATTTTAGCTCCTATATATTGCTGACAATTTATTCATTGTATACAGGAAGATCTGTTTTCGTGGATATAAAATTCCTGGTTCATATGTTCTTTCCTTACATACCTTAAAATATTATTCAATTATCTTGTGGCATAAATAATTGCTGTTGAAAAGTCTAATGACAGTCCAATTTTATTTTTCCTTATAAGCCTTGCTTTATTTAGGATGCTTGAAGTTTTTATCAATTTCTTTAATGCCCAGTAACTTTAGTAGAATATATTCCTTGTTTGTCACTCTCAGTCAGTATTCTCAGGCACACAGTGAGTGTGCTTTTTCAATGTGTAGTTAAGTAAGTATGTGTGTGTACATGTATTTTTTGTGTGTATCTGTTCTGTTCACTTGCTTCAGTTTCCTTTCACAGATTTCTAATATCTGTATGTTGGATCATTTTTGCTTACCTTCCATTCTTGTAATTTTCTTTCAAGTTATTTCATATTTTCACTTACGTTTATTTTTTTGAAGTTTTACCCTTTAATCTTCTGTTTCTGGTAAGACATTATTTGTTGTACTTATTATCTTTTGTATTTCTTCTAGTTTACTCTTCATTTCTATTTTTTTTTTTTTTTAAGTTTCTAATTCTTGAGTTTGGTTACCCAATTTTTGAGTTTTTCTAATTATTATTTGTTCAGCTACTCCTTGACTTACAATAGGGTTATGTCCGAATAAACCCATCATAAAGTTGAAAAACTGTAAGTCAAACCATTATAAGTTGGGGACTGTCTGTATTGTTTGTCCATATCTTGTATCATGTTCTTAATATGTTTTAGTTTGTTTCAAAATAATATAAATTTGATCTGTTTTTAAGCATGCCTTTCTGATACATTTTCATGGTATTTAGGGATATTACTTTGCTCCTTATTCTCTTTTCTTGTAGTTACTTCTTAGGAGATTTTACCTTAACACGTTTTTGTTGCTCATTTTAATGTGAATTGGCTTTGACTCATCTTTTAGAAAGAGGCATGATTCAGATGGATTTTCTAACTTCAAAAGACACCCTGTCGCTATTTTTGTGTAATGTGAAACAATATGGCCACTTGTTTTCTGAGATTTCCTTTATCTTTTTCCCTCCTTGTCTTTGATTTGGACCTTCCTTTTCCCTCCTCTCCATTGTTTCTAACATGTTCTAATTGTACTCAACCGCCAGGAGGTCCTCCTCAATATGGGGCTCCATCCTACAAAAGGAGTCCTAGTGGGAATAATCTTACAGGGTCATGAAGGGGCGTGGAGCAAGATGCAGCCTGGCCAGGAGCAGCTCCAGTCTTCAACTCCCATGCTTGGCTACAGAAAGACTGGTGATTTCCCGGCATTTTCAACTGGGAGGTACTGGGTTCATCTCACTGGGAGTGCCGGTACATCGGTAGTCACGGTCATGCAGTCCGCCCCTAGCTTAGAGAAGGGAAGCAGAGGGCTGCAGGCATTGCCTCACCTGGGGCGGCGGTAAAATCCCTTTTCCCAGCCAGGAACTAGACACACAACACCTGGAGAATCGGGTAACTCCCACCCCAATACTGCGCTGACAAACAGGAACACCAGGAAAGATCACTGAGCACCTGCCACCTGGCTGGGAGGGTCCCACACCACGGGAGCTTCCCATTGCTATCAAGGCAGCCCTGCATTCACTGCAAAGGCAGCAGCCAGGCTGGGGAGGGCGCCCGCCATTGCCCAGCCTAAGTAGGTAAAAATGTGCTGCTGGGAAGCCTTGCAACCGGGTGGAGCTCAGCAGCTCCAGGAAACCTGCCTGTCTCTGTAGACCGACTCCACCTCTGGGGGCAGGGGCACAGTAAATCAATAAATAAAGCAGCAGAGATACCTCAGACCCAAACGACTCTGTCTGACAGCTTTGAAGAGAGCAGTGGATCTCCCAACACGGAGGTTGAGGATTCGAGAAGGGACAGACTCCCTGCTCAAGCTGGTTCCTCACCCTAGTAGCTTCCAACTGGGGCATCCCCACTAGGGCATGTCTGACACTCACCACAGGGTGGTGCACCGAGAGGAAGCTCTCCAAAGAATCAGACAGGTACACTTTTGCTGTTCAGAACACTCCATTCTCTGCAACCTGCTGCCGATACACCAGGCAAAATTGAGGGTCTGGAGTGAATCGCTAAATCTCCAACAGAATCACAGCTATGGTCCCACTGTTAGAAGGAAAAACTATCAAACAGGAAGGACACTCCACAATCTAAAACCCTATCAATAGTACATCACCATCAATAAAGCACCAGAGGCAGATAAAACCACAAAAGATGTGGAAGCAGGGTAGAAAAAGTCTGGAAATTCAAAAAACAAGAGCCAAAGATTCCCCCGCAAAGGAGCGTGAGCGCCCATCGCCAGCAACGGATCAAAGCTGGACGGAGAAACACTCTTGACGAAGGAGGTTGTGCCGCTTCAGTCCATCAAATTTCAGAGCGATAACCACGTAACGGCAGCAAAGAAACTGGGCAAAAATCTTGAAAAAGGAAGAATTGACGGCTAGATTCAATTAATGCAGAGAGAAGGTCATAAACGAAACGGAAAGAGATGAAAAGCATGACAATGAGAAATACGTGACAAATGCAACAAGCTTCAGTAAATCCGACTCGATCAACGGAAGAAAAGAGTATCAGCGATTGAGGATCAAATGAATGAAATGAAGCGAAAGAAGAGAAACCAAAAGAAAAAGAAGAAAAGAATGAACAAAAGCCCAAGTAGGCGCATGCTGGGATTTTAAAAGACCAACCCATACCTGATTAAAATTTGAAAGGTGAGGGGAAAATGGAACCAAGCAAGTCAATTCTGTGGGATATCATCCAGAACTTCCCAACCTAGTAGGGCAGGCTAAACATTCAAACCAGGCAACACAGAATCCAGCCTACAAAGATACTCCTCGAGAAGAGCAACTCCCAAGACACATACCGCCAGATTCTGCACCAAAGCGAAATGAAGGGAAAATCCTAAGGGCAGCCGACAGAAAGGTCGGTTACCTACAAAGGTGCCCATCAGGGACGGTACAGATCTCTCGGCAGAAACTTCCAAGCTAGCAGAGTAAATAACACATTCAACATTCTTTTTTAAAGAAAAGAATTTTAAACCCAATTTCATATCTCAGCCAAACTAAGTTTCATAAGCAAGCAGAATAAAAATCCTTTTATAAGCAAATGCTTAGAGATTTTGTTTTCACTAATTAGGCCTGCCTCTTACAAGAGAGGACCCTGAAGGGAAGTACTCTAAACATGGAAAGGAACAACCGTACCAGCTTTATCCCCAAAAACATGCCAAATGTAGCATCTATCGAGTGCTAGGGAAGAAACTATATCAACTAATGAGCAAAAATAACCAGTTAATATCATAATGGCAGGATCAAGTTCACAATAATGTAATCTTAACCTTAAATGTAAATGGGATCTAACGTTCACCAGATATAGAATGGCAAACTGATAAAGAGCCGCCTTCCATCAGTCTGTTGTAATTTCAGAGACCCATCTCACACAGAGACATACATAGGCTCAAAATGCAAGGGATGGAGGAAACATTCACCAAGCAAAATGGAGAACAAAAAAAAAAGGGGGTTGCAATAATTAGTCTCTGATAAACAGACTTTGTCCATCAAAAATCAAAAGAGACAAAGAAGGCTACTAAGAAAATGTAAAGGGATCAATTCAACAGGCAAGAGCCACCATCCTAAACATATATGCACCCAAATACAGGAGCACCTAGATTCATAAAGCAAAGTCTCAGAGACTTACATGTGAAGAGACTTAGACTCCTACACAATAGTCAATGGGAGACTCTCAACACCCCACCACCACCATTAGGATAGACTAACTATACAGGCCAACAAGGATATCCAGGAATTGAACTCCATCTCTGTGCCAGACCCATTAGACATCTATAGAATCTCCACCCCAAATCAACAGAATTATAAGCATCTTTTCTCTAAGCAATCTTCACATCGTACTTATTCCAAATCACCACCAATTGGAAGTAAAGCACTCCTCAGCAAAATGTACAAGAACAGAATGGCTACAAACTGTCTCCGCATTCACAGCAATCAAACTAGGAACCCAGGACTAAGAAACTCAACTCAAACCGCTCAACTACATGGAAACTGAACAACCCGTTCTGAATGACTAATAAGTACATAACGAAACAAGAAGGGTGGCAGAAATAAAGATGCCTTGAAACCAATGAGAACAAAGATACAAACATGTAGACCCTGGGACACATTTAAAGCAGTGTGTAGAGGGAATTACAGCACTAAATGCCCACAAGAGAAAGCAGGAAGATCTAAAATTGACACTCACTATCGCAATTAAAAAAAAAGAATTAGAAGGCGCGAGTAAAACACATTCAAAGCCAGCAGAAGGAAATAACTAAGACCAGAGCAGAACTGAAGGAGATAGGAGACACAAAACCCTCCAAAAAAATCCAATGAATCCAGGAGTTGGTTTTTAAAGCATCAAATTGACAGACCACTAGCAAGACTAATAAAGAAGAAAAGAGAGAAGAATCAAACGACGCAATTAAAAACTTATAAAGGGATATCACCACTGACCCCATAGAATACAAACCTACCATCAGAGAATACTATAAACACCTCTACTAAATAAACTGGAAAATCTAGAAGAAATGGATAATTTCCTGACACTACTACCCCTTCCAAGACTAAACCAGGGAAGCAAAGTTGAACTCGAATAGACCAATAGCAGGCCTCCTGAAATTGGAGGCAAATAATTAATAGCCTACTAAATCCAAAAAGTCCAGGACCAGATGTGGATTCACAGCTGAATTTACCTTAGAGGTACAAGGAGAGCTGCACTATCCTTCTGAAACTATTCCAATCAATAGAAAAGAGGGAATCCTCCCAACTCATTTTATGAGGCCAACATCATCCTGATACCAAAGCTCACAGAGATATAACAAAAAGCAGAATTTTAATCAATATCCCTGATGAACATCGATGCAAAAATCCTCACAAAAATACTGGCAAAACCGGATTCCAGCGCAACAAGACAAAGCCATCTCACCTATGATCAGCGGGCTTCATCCCTGGGATGCAAGGCTAAGCCCCGAACATTCGCAAATCACAAAACATAATCTCAGCATATAAACAGAACCAAAAGACAAGAACCACATGGTTATCTCATTAGATGCGAAAAGGCTTTGACAAAATTCCAACAGCCCTTCATATGTCAAAAAACGCCAATAAATCTTTTTTCGGTATTGATGGAACGCCAAAAGTCACTTTGAGCTATTTATGACAAACCCTATTGTTTCAATATCACAATTGGAATGGGCAAAACTGGAAAAATTCCCTTTGGAAAACTGGCACAAGACAGGATGCCCTCTCACCACCCCATTCAACATAGTGGTTAAAGTTCCATAGGGCAATTAGCAAGAGAAAGAAATCAGGGTATTCAGTTAGGAAAAAGAAGTCGCAATCTGTCCCTGTTTGCAGGATGACATATGATTGCATATTTAGAAAACCCCATTGTTCATCCCAAAATCCCTGGTTGATAAGCAACTCTGTGCAAAGTCTCAGGATAATAAAATTAATGTGCAAAAATCATGCCATCTCTTATACACCAGTAAATAGACAAACAGAGAGCCAAATCATGAAATGAACCTCCATCTCACAATCAAGCTTCAAAGAATAAATACCTAGGAATCAAATCCCAAGGGATGTAAAGGACCTCTCTAAGGAGAACTACAAACCACTGCCTACTGAAATAAAAGAGGACACAAACAAATGGAAGAACATACCATGCCATGGATAGGAAGAATCTAATATCGTGAAAACACACTGCCCATGTAACTATAGATTCAATGCCATCCCTATCAAGTTACCAATGAGTTTCTTCTGCAGAATTAAAACTGCTTTTTAAAGTTCATATGGAACCAAAAAGAGCCCAAGCATCTCCAAGACAATCCTAAGTCAAAAGAAATTGCTGGAGCATCACGCTTACCTGACTTCAAACTATAAATTACAAGGCTATGAAAGTAACCAAAACAAAATGGCACTGGTACCAAAAACAGAGATATAGACCAATGGAAATCAAGGAAATATCCCTTAAGGAAATAATACCACACATCTGTTCATCCGATCTTTGGCAAAACCTGAGAGAAATAAATGGGGAAAGACCCCCATTTAATAAAATGGTGCTGAAATTACAGCTAAGCAAGGAAAGCTGAAAATGGATCCTCTTACCCTCTACGAAAATTAATTCAGATGCTGGATTAGAGACTTAAATAAGACCTAATACTCATAAAACCTAGAGGAAAAACCTAGGTAGTACCCATTCAGAATATAGGTATAAAGTAAAGACTTCATGTCTAAAAACACCAAAAGAACGGCAGTAAAATAAAAATTGACAAATGGGATCTCATTAAATCCAAAGAGCTTCTGGCACAGCAAAAGAACTACCATCAGAGTGAACAGGCAACCTACAGAATGGGGAGAAAATTCTTGCAATCTACTCACCGCATAAAGGCTAATATCCAGAACCCAAAGAACTCAAACAAATTACAAGAAAGTCAAACAACCCTATCAAAAAAGTAAGGCAAAGATTGACATTTCAAAAAGAAGATATCGCACAGCCAACAAAACACATGAAAAGTTCACCATCACTGGCCATCGAGAAATGCAAATCAAAACCACAATGAGATACCATCTCACACCAGTTAGAATGGCGCATCATTAAAAAGTCAGGAACAACAAAGCAAAGGAGAGGAGCCGTGAGAAATAGGAACACTTTACACTGTTGTGGATTGTAAATCCAGTTCAACCATTATAGAAAATGAAAAGGCATTCCTCAAGTGACTCTAGAACTAGATGTACCATATGACCTGTAGCCATCCCATTACTGGGGATAAAGGATATAAATTATGCTGCTTCAAAGACACATGCAATAATGCATGTTTATTGCAGCACCAGTTCACAATAGTAAAGACTTGGAATCAACCTAAATGTCCATATCAGTGACAGATTGATTTCAAGAAAATGTATATATACACCATGGAATACTATGCAGCTAATGCAAAAGGATGAGCTGAGTCCTTTGTAGGGACATGGATGCAGCTGGAATCCATCATTCTCAGCAAAACTATCACAAGAAATAGAAACCAAACACCGCATGTTCCCTCTCATAGGGAATCTGGGAACAATGAGACCCACTTGGACTGGAAGGGAAATGACTTATACACTGGGCCTATCATGGGGAGGGGGAGGGGAGGGACTGCATTGGGAGTGGCACCTGATGTAAATGACTTGTTGATGGGTGCAGCACACCAACAAGGCAATAAGTATACATATAACAAAACTCCGTATCGTTAAGTACATGTACCCTAAGCAACTACAGTATAATAATAATAAATAAATTTAAAAAAAAAAAAAAAAAATAGGTTTAGAGTGCAATAAAGCTCCAAGCCCCTTTAGACCTTCTTAAGCTAGGATCCTATAATTTATTTTATTTTTAATAATTTAATTTTTGCTTATATCCTTCAATGTATCCCAGTACTTTCATATTTATCATTTTCATCGGTTGCAAACATTTTCATTAAGTTTAAAATGCCATAATTTTATAACCATTTCTCTGTTAATGGCTGTTTGGGATATGTCCAGCTTTCCATAATATGTAATACATAATACTTTCTTTCTTTTGAATAATATCTTTAAAACATATCCAAGAATGAGATTATTTATTAAAAAGGTATGAAGATTTTATGGCTCTTGCTAAAAAGTACCAGATTGCTCATCAAATTGACCAAAATCATTTACAATGCCACTAGAAATGTATAAATGTGTTAATTTCCCCAATAGTCCCATCACTGGTTTTAATAATGTTCCTTTATTGTTGCTAATTTTGGAGGTATAAAGTGACATGTCATTGCTGTTCTAATTTGCACTTCTTTTCTTCTTGGCCAGAATGCAGTTTCCTATGTTAATATACTAATGATGCTTCATCTTATATAATCATTCTTCACATCTTTTGACCACTGTCCACAGGGAACTTAATGTAAACTTATAAAAACTCATTCTTAGCAAACTATCACAAGAACAGAAAACCAAACACCGCATGTTCTCACTCATAGGTGGGAACTGAACAATGAGATCACTTGGACTCAGGAAGGGGAACATCACACATGGGGAGGGGGGAGGGGGGAGGGATTGCATTGGGAGTTATACCTGATGTAAATGACGAGTTGATGGGTGCAGCAGACCAACATGGCACAAGTATACATATGTAACAAACCTGCATGTTATGCACATGTACCCTACAACTCAAAGTATAATAATAATAAATAAATTTAAAAAAATAAAAAATAAAAAATAAAAACTCTTAGTACATTTTAGAAATGCATCTGCCATTATATATATTAAATATAGTTTTCTCTTTTGTCACTTAACTTTTGTCATGGTTTTGTTGCATTTTAGTAGTATTAATTTTTGTGCAATCACACTGCCTATCTTTTCCTTTGTAATTTATTTTCCTACTTTAATCAAATATTATCTCCCTCCCTAGGCTGAATAAGTGTTCTATTTTCTCTTGCTTTTTTAGCCATGTAATTACATTTTTCTGAATATTTCACACTTTAATTTTTGTGTTCTTGATTGGGATATGTCACATGAGGTATAGGTTTAAGTTAATTTTTCTCCATAGTAATCTCAAATTATCCCACTATCATTTAAGTAAATGAACTCATTCCTTGTTGCTTTGTTAAATTTAGCTGGACCTATACTGAACTCTTACATATTGATTAAAGTTCATACTATTGTTTGCCAGAAGGCACCCAAAAAGATTCAAACAGGTCGCGTTAGTTATGCTGCTTTTTGAGAAACCAAAGGCAATGTTGCTGCTGTCTTATCATCAGACCATATAGTGGCAAGTGCTCAAAGCATTTCTTTATTCTTTCCTTCACTTCCTTTCCTTCCTTCTTTCTATAGAGGGAGCTCCATCCATCCCTTGGCTCTATTTCCACCACAGATATGATGAGGTACCAGCCTAAGAAAAGTCTGACTTTTCTATCCTTTATGGATGGAAAACAGGTAGGGTGTGGGGAGACCTAACATCTGTACCCATAAGCCTTTTCCTATGAATCTCCTTTCTTCACACTTCCTCATTATCCAGGATCTGATTCTTCTCTGATAGAAGTAAGCAAACAGTGCTGAACGAAAGAGAGAATGCTTGGAAGGCTTGAATCGACAATCACACTTCCATACAATCCTTACATTAAGCAGTAGATGTGTTTCTGAAGTGTGAATTGAATTACTGTAAATTTAGCTATGTTTTCCAATAGAGTTAAAATATGCACCTTCCTTGTGGCATCATTGACAAGTAACTTTGTTAATCTAACCTTTGTTAAAACAAATACCATACATGTTTCAGAATCATCTGTGAGGTTTTTTTTTTAAAGTATATAACCTGTTCACGCCTCTCCCTAAGGCTCTATATGGCTTAGTGCCTGAATATTTAAAGAGCTAGTAAAAGGCGAGATGAGGAATATAGGAATGTGTGAAGCCTTACAAAGCCCCCTGCACACATGCTGAAAACCTCTGGAGCAAAGTACACTGATTATGTTTTATATGTTCTGATTTTTTCTTTATTAGATTTTCTTAAAGTGTAGCCTATCATCTGTGGCATACACAGCTAGCCAAACCCTCTGGCATGCCAAAGAATGTAGACAGATAGAAAGAGGGCCATTAACAATTTTTAAATTAAATTGAATTCTCAAAAAAACATATTTCCAAAGGAAAGATTTTGTGCATTTGGCATTCTTTGCTCTGTAGTTAAACTAAGCTGATGTATCTGAGTTTAGATGGCAAAAAAATGAATGATACAAAAACTGCTGGAGAGGCAACTTTTAAGCTTTGGGTATCCAGGCTAGGACTCATGAGACATAATTGCCTATTAGGCATTGGACCTGAAATTAAAACAAACAGTAGCTGTGTAAACATAATACCTTAAGGACTCAGTATCCAGAGACACTTTGGACAACCAAATCTATATTTACTAAGCTCCTACTACGAATCAGACACTATTCTAGAGTCTACCACTAGCATAGTGTTGGTAGCAGGCAAAACATGGATGCAGCAAAGCAGAAAGCAATCACAACCCATGCTTGTGGTTGTACTCATATCTACAATGACCTGAGGAAAACAATGAGTCTACTGTCCATCAGTGTTGAATTTCTGAAGGCCATTTCTCTTGAGAGAAAGGAGAGGAGTAAAATATGAATGGACTACATTGGTCTTCTAGGGATCATCTCTTATCATATGCCACTTGCCTTAAAAATTAAGCCAGTCTGTTGCACTCTCTCGTTACATATTTGAGGAAAGCTCTTTAGGTATGTGTTCTTCTTCTTCACACTTCAGCTCCAATTCAGAGAGCTTTAAATTTTCTTTTTTCTTTTTTTTTGTTGTTTTGCTGTTACTTTTTTTTATTATTATTATACTTTAAGTTCCAGGGTACATGTGCACAACGTGCAGGTTTGTTACATATGTATACCTGTGTCATGTTGGTGTGTTGCACCCATTAACTTGTCATTTACATTAGGTATATCGCCTAATGCTATCCCTCCCACCAACCCCTCCCTCACAATAGACCTGGTGTGTGATGTTCCCTTCCTGTGTCCAAGTGATCTCATTGTTCACTTTCCACCTAAGGAAAGTGACAAATATGCAGTGTTTGGTTTTCTGTCTCTTTGGTGATAGTTTGCTAAGAGTGAGGGTTTCCAGCTGCATCCATGTCCCTACAAAGGACACACGAACTCATCCTTTTTATGGCTGCATAGTATTCCATGGTGTATATGTGCTACATTTCTTAATCCAGTCTGTCACTGATGGACATCTGGGTTGAATCCAAGTCTCTTTGCTATTGTGAATAGTACTGCACAAACATGTGTGCATGTGTCTTTATAGCAGCATGATTTATAATGCTTTGGGTATATACCCAGTAATAGGATGGCTGGGTCAAATGGTATTTCTAGTTCTAGATCCTTGAGGAATCGCCACATTGTTTTCCTACAATGGTTGAACTGGCTTACAGTCCCACCAACAGTGTAAAAGTGTTCTATTTCTCCACATCCTCCCCAGCACCTGTTGTTTCCTGACTTTTTAATGATTGCCATTCTAATCCGGTGTGAGATGGTATCTCATTGTGGTTTTGATTTTGCATTTCTCTGATGACGAGTGATGATGAGCATTTTTTCATGTGTCCGTTGGCTGCATAAATGTCTTCTTTTGAGAAGGTCTATTCATATCCTTTGTCCACTTTTTTGATGGGTTGTTTTTTTTTCTCTTGTAAATTTGTTTGAGTTCTTTGTAGGTTCTGATATTAGCCCTTTGTCTGATGAGTAGATTGCAAAAATTTTCTCCCATTCTATAGGTTACCTGTTCACTCCTGATGTAGTTTCTTTTTGTTGTCTGTGCAGAAGCTCTTTAGTTTAATTAGATCCCATTTGTCAATTTTGGCTTTTATTGACGTTCCTTTGGTGTTTTAGTCATGAAGTCCTTGCCCATGCCTATGTCCTGAATGGTATTACCTAGGTTTTCTTCTAGTGTCTTTATGGTTTTAGGTCTAACATTTAAGTCTCTAATCCATGTTGTATTAATTTTCATATAATGAGTAAGGAAAGGATCCAGTTTCAGCTTTCTACTTATGGCTAGCCAGTTTTCCCAGCACCATTTATTAAATAGGGAATCCTTTCCCCATTACTTGTTTTTGTCAGGTTTGTCAAAGATCAGATGGCTGTAGATGTGCAGTATTATTTCTGAGGGCTCTGTTCTGTTCCATTGGTCTATATCTCTGTTTTAGTACCAGTACCATGCTGTTTTGGTTACTGTAGCCTTGTAGTATAGTTTGAAGTCAGGTATTGTGATGCCTCCAGCTTTGTTCTTTTGGCTTAGGATTATCTTGGCAATGCGGGCTCTTTTTTAATTCCATATGAACTTTAGAGCAGTTGTTTCCAATTCCATGAAGAAAGTCATTGGTAGCTTAATGGGGATGGCATTGAATCTATAAATTACCTTGGGCAGTATGGCCATTTTCACAATATTGATTCTTCCTATTCATGAGCATGGTATATTCTTCCATTTGTTTGTGTCCTCTCTTATTTCACTGAGAAGTGGTTTGTAGTTCTCCTTGAAGAGGTCCTTTACATCCCTTGTAAGTTGGATTCCTAGGTATTTTAATCTCTTGGAAGCTATTGTGAATGGGAGTTCATTCATGATTTGGCTCTCTGTTTGTCTGTTACTGGTGTATAAGAATGCTTGTGATTTTTGCACATTGATTTTGCATCCTGAGACTTTGCTGAAGTTGCTTATCAGCTTAAGGAGATGTTGGGCTGAGACAATGGGGTTTTCTAAATATACAATCATGTCATCTGCAAACAGGGACAATTTGACTTCTTCTTTTCCTCATTGAATACCCTTGATTTCTTTCTCTTGCCTGATTGCCCTAGCCAGAACTTCCAACACAATGTTGAATAGGAGTGGTGACAGAGGACATCCCTGTCTTGTGCCAGTTTTCAAGAGGAATGCTTCCAGTTTTTGCCCATTCAGTTTGATGTTGGCTGTGGGTTTGTCATAAATAGCTCTTGTTATTTTGAGATATGTCCCATCAATACCGAATTTATTGAGAGTTTTTAGCATGAAGGCCTTTGAATTTTTGTCAAAGGCCTTTTCTGCATCTACGAGATAATCATGTATTTTGTCTTGGTTCTGTTTATATGCTGGATTACGCTACTGATTTGGCGTGATGTTGAACTGTAGCCTTGCATCCCAGGGATGAAGCCCACTTGATCATGGTGGATAGCTGATGTGCTGCTGGATTTGGTTTGCCAGTAAGTATTTTATTGAAGATTTTTTGCATCGATGTTCATCAGGGATATTGGTCTAAAATTCCTTTTTTGTTGTGTGTCTGCCAGGCTTTGGTATCAGGGATGATGTTGGCCTTGGAAAATGAGAGTGTATGGAGGATCTCTTTTCTATTGATTGGAATAGTTTCAGAAGGAATGGTGTACCAGCTCCTCCTTGTACCTCTGGTAGAATTTGGCTGTGAATCCATCTGGTCCTGACATTTTTGGTTGGTAGGCTATTAATTATTGTCTCAATTTCAGAACCTGCTATTGGTCTATTCAGGGATTCCAATTCTCCTGTCGGGTCTTGGGAGAGTGTATGTGTCCAGGAATTTATCCATTTCTTCTAGGTTTTCTGGTTTCATTTGCATAGAGGTGTTTATGTATTCTCTGATGGTAGTTTGTATTTCTGTGGGATCCGGGTGGTGATATCCCTTTATCATTTTTTTATTGCATCTATTTGATTCTTCTTTTTCTTCTTTTTATTAGTCTTAGCGGGTCTCTCAATTTTTTTGTTGATCTTTTCAAAACCAACTCCTGGATTCATTGATTTCTTGAAGGGTTTTTGTGTCTCTATCTCCTTCAGTTCTGTTTGATCTTAGTTATTTTTGCCTTTTGTTAGCTTTTTCAGGTTTGTTTCGTTTCTCTAGTTCTTTAATTGTGATGTTAGGTGTCAATTTTAGATCTTCCTGCTTTCGGCCAGGGCATTTAGTGCTATAAATTTCCCTACACACTGCTTTCAATGTGTCCCAGAGATCCTGGTTTGTTGTATCTTGTTCTCACTGGTTTTAAAGAACATCTCTTTATTTCTGCCTTCATTTCTGTTATGTACCCAGTAGTCATTCAGGAGCAGGTTGTTCAGTTTCCATGTAGTTGAGCGGTTTTGATTGAGTTTCTTAATCCTGAGTTTTAGTTTGATTGCACTGTGGTCTGAGAGACAGTTTGTTATAATTTCTGTTCTTTTACATTTGCTGAGGATTGCTTACTCCAACTATGTGGTCAATTCCAGAACAAGCGTATGTGGTGCTGAGAAGAATGTATATTCTGTTGATTTGGGTGGAGAGTTCTGTAGATGTTCATTAGGTCTGCTTGGTGCAGAGTTGAGTTCACCCTGGATATCCTTGCTAACTCTGTCTCAAGCTAATCTGCCCAATGCTGACAGTGGGGTGCTTAACGCCTCCCACTATTATTGTGTGAGCCCAAGTCTCTTTGCAGGTCTCTCAAGGACTTGCTTTATGAATCTGGGTGTTCTATTGAGTATATATATTTAGATAGTTAGCTCTTCTTCTGAATTGATCCCTTTACCATTATGTAATGGCCTCTTTGTCTTTTTTTTTTTTTTTTTTTTTTTGAGACGGAGTCTCTGCTCTGTCGCCCAGGCTGGAGTGCAGGGCGCTAACTGGGCTCACTGCAAGCCCCACCTGGTTTACATTCTCCTGCCCTTCAGTTCTCGAGTAGCTGGGACTACAGGCTACCGCCCACCTCACCATTAGTTTTTTGTATTTTTTAGAGACGGGTTTGAGGTGTTAGCCAGGATAGTCTCGACCTCCTGACCTCATGATCCAATCTGGCTCCTCGGCCTCCCAGTGCTGGGACGGTGGCTTGAGCCACCGCGCCCGGCCGGCCTTCTTTGTCTCTTTTGATCTTTGTTGGTTTAAAGTCTGTTTTATCGGATACTAGGATTGCAATCCCTGCCTTTTTTTGTTTTCCATTTGCTTGTTGGATCTTCCTCCATCCCTTTATTTTGAGCCTATGTGTGTCTCTGCATGTGAGATGGGTCTCCTGAATACACAGTGCTTTAATTTTCTAACAATCTTTCCTTAACTCCTCACTGACACTTAGTATACATCATGGTTAGGTACTTTCATTTTTTTTTTTTTTTTTTTTTGTAAGGCTTTCTTAAAACTGAGATGATCAGAAAGTGTATTTCATGGTCACATTTAAATGTTTTTAATTTTTAACCATGCTACAACACACATAACATAAAAACATCTACTATCTTTACTATTTTTAAGTATACAGTTAGTAATGTAGAGTATATTCATATTGTTGTGCAACAGATCTTCAGAGCTTTTTCATTCAACAAAATGAAACTCCATAACCATTAAATGACTATCTATGTCTTCATCCTTCTGTCTCCTGGAAACCACCGTTATACTTTCTATGAGTTTGACTCGATACTTCAGATACATGAAACCATACAACATATTTCTTTTTGTGACTAGATTATTTCATTTAGCATAGTGTCCTCAAGGTTCATCCATGTTGTAGCATGGGTCAGCATTTCCTTCCTTTTAAAGGCTGAATGATATTCCACTGTTAATATATGCCACGTTTTGTTTATCTATTCACCTGTCTACGGACATTTGGTTACTACCATCTTTTGGCTATTATAAATAATGCTGCTGTAAACGTGGGTGATCATAGCACCAATATTCGAAGAAGCATTCAACACCCTGCTTTCAAATTTGGAGGATATATACCTAGAAGCGGAATTAACAGATCTTATGGTAGTTCTATTTTTAGTTTTTTGAGGAACTCTCATACTGTTTTCCATAGTAGCTATACCATTTTACATTTCCACAAACAGTGAACAAGGCTTTCAGTTTCTCTACATCCTCACCAGCACTTGACATTTTCTGCTTTTTTGACAGTAGCCATCCTAATGTATGCAAAGTAATATCTCATTGTAGTTTTGATTTGCATATCCCTAATGATTAGTGATGTAGAGCATCTCTTCATATGCTTACTGGCCACTTGTATGTCTTTGGGAAAATGTATATTTAAGTCCTTTGCTAATTTTTTATTTAGGTTTTTTTGTTGTTGTTGTTGAGTTGAAGTGTTGTTATATTTTGGATATTCACCCCTTATCAGATTTGCAAATATGGTCTCCCATTCAATAGATTTCCCTTTTACTCTGTCAATTGTGTCTTCCGATGTACATTTTAATTTGGATGTAGTCCAATTTAGATAAATTACTTATGCTTTTGGTGTCATATTCAAGAAATCATTGTCAAATCTATTGTCATGAAGCTTTTTCCCCTTTCTTCTAAAATTTGTAGAGTTTTAGGTCTTATATTTAGCTTTTTAAAATCTATTCAGAGTTAATTTTTATATATGGTATAAGGTAAGGGTCCAACTCCATTCTTTTACATGGGTATATCCAGTTTTCCCAACACCATTTGTTGAATATAGCCATTCAACAATTTTTTTATGCTTCTTCTTTAACTTGCTTATTAGAGTCGTTCAGGAATGATGAGCTTCACTTCTGAGTTTCACATCTTTCTGGAGCTATCTTCTTTTCTAGAGTCTCGGACCATGGATTCATACTTGACTTTTTATTGGACATTTTGAAATCACAGTCTATGATAGGCTTCTGAGCATAGTTTCCCCTTTATTTGCTTTCATGAATGCTGTGGTAGTCTGTCTTACTCAGTTACTATTGCTTCTCTTAATTTTAGTAAAATGTACCCAAGCTGACTCACTGAATTTGTACCTGTCCTTACTGTACTACACAACAGAACACAAAAGGCAAATGTCCACTGTTATACTTAGATGCAGCTTTGGTTGCAAATCTTTCTGTGGAGTCTCCTATCCTGACTGATAGGGCTAAAGCTTTAAGAATTCCCTCTGCTCAAATATGGAAAGACCGTGCATCTTCTGCCTTTATGCCTGTCTCTGGAACAACCCAGTTTCCCATGCACCAAATCCTGGCCTTCTGACTTAATGTTCCAGAAGTGGTAAAGAAAAACAGTCCAGAGAATTAGAGTACTTCTCCCTAACTCTATCATGGTCCTGCGTAGACCATTCTAAGGTGACTGGTGTGTGGGGAATAGTTCAAATATGCACAGAAAATGAATTCTAATAAAGTGGTCTTTCTATAAGAAGGAAGATGGCCCAAGCCCATGTTACTGATGGGAAAGCTTGAGGAAGAAGAGATTCTAAAATGGACACACCATTATGAGAGAGAGTTCCACCATCTGAAAAAAATGATGTTGCTGGAAGTCATGAGGTAAGTTCTAGAAATAAATTCATATACCTGCTTTGTCCAGTACTTGCCTATTTGGAAGTACAAGTTCTGTCTCATGGCCATCCCTTTCTCATTCTAAAGCACATAAAGTCCTCTGTTTGAGAGCTGAAACTTCCTGCAAAGTAAATCAACAATCTTTTGAATGCTATGCTGTAGGGGATATCTCTAGTCATTATTGGTATAGTTGAAATGTGCAGTTACTGTTTTATCTTTCTTTTCTTTTTTTAGATTAGAAAAGCATCATCCAAAACAACCATAGTATTCTCTCAATAACAATACCTCCTACCTGCTTTTCATCATGTTTCCCCTTGACTCTATGGATTTAGCTTATGGAGTACAGTAGCTTGCAACTCTT
The DNA here is from genome assembly GCF_008728515.1 of Papio anubis. Lineage (NCBI taxonomy): Eukaryota > Metazoa > Chordata > Mammalia > Primates > Cercopithecidae > Papio > Papio anubis. The sequence goes on along the minus strand of NC_044996.1, from coordinate 15,295,830 downwards.
AACTTGTATCAGATGAGTTTTTAAAAAAAATATAGCACACACACCTACTGCAGTATTCTAGTCGTGAATCTCACTCTACATACTTCAGCAAAACCTAGGAAATAATTTAAACTCCACGTACAAAATCTTTTAGGTCACTTTGGCCATGACCCATTCTCCATATGTTCGAAACTGACAGCTGAAGCCATGAGAAAATTTCCTCAAACATTTATTTACCTTGTCGATTACTACCATCTTCTTCCATTTCTATTCTCCTACTCAAGATTTTAAAAATTTTTTAAAACCACAATTCTTCTTCAATGAACTCTTAAGTAGAAGCCCAAAAGACAGATAGATAAAATCAAGCTGGTCTGGTTTAGCAGGTGCAGAGTATCTGAAGCCTCACCTATGCCATTCCCCTTCCACTCCTTCTCCACTGTCTGTGATAATCTCAGAGATATTTCCTTAAACTCATAAAGTTCCATATGACACAATTTGACTTTATCTTTTTTACCTCCACAACTTCTAGTTATTCATGGTGTTTCTTTCCCTTGTCTTCAATTTCAGTCCAAACCCTCGAATCCAACATCTTAGTGAGTAAAGTATCCACATGGCATAGCAGGTGTAACCACCCCTACAATGTAAAGAGATAATTTATCTGATTACAACATCTGGTTGAAAATACACTTTAGACTGGGCTCAGTGGCTCACACCTGTAATCCCAGCACTTTGGGAGGCCGAGGCAGGCAGATCACCTGAGGTCAGGAGTTTGAGACCAGCCTGGCCAACATGGGGAAACCCCATCTCTACTAAAAATACAAAAATTACCCAGGTGGTGGCGGGCACCTGTAATCCCAGCTACTCAGGAGGTTGAGACAGGAGAATCGCTTGAACCTGGGAGGCAGAGGTGGCAGTGAGCTGAGATCCTGCCACTGCACTCCAGCATGGGTGACAAGATCAAAACTCCGTTCCACAAAAAAAAAAATAATAAGAAAGAAAGAAAAAGAAAATACACTTCAGTGTTGCAATGTTTATCTGATCCTTTTAGTAATTTGTCCTTGAGGTGACTGATTTTTAAAACTTTATACATATCTATCTGCATAAATCTCATAACGGGGAGCATACCCAGAAGGCTTTGTCATTAGGTATCTTGATATTCTTTCAGTAATTTTCTTTTAATTCTATGGGAAGCAGGATATTCTTTATTGTTGAAATGGATGAAAAGGGGCCATATAATGACTCATAAGGGAAAGTCCCTTATTTTGCCAGCTGTGTAGTCACCTGTGTGCCCATTCTTGATTTGGGGGTCCAAACTAATTTAACCACTCAAAACTGGCCCTTACAATTTCATGTGCCTATTTCTTCCAGAATAGTCCCTGGGCCTAGAATAAGAATTCTTTTTTTTTTTTTTTTGGGTTGAGTCTCGCTCTGTTGCCCAGGCTGGAGTGTAGTGGCCGGATCTCAGCTCACTGCAAGCTCCGCCTCCCAGGTTCACGCCATTCTCCTGCCTCAGCCTCCCGAGTAGCTGGGACTACAGGCGCCCGCCACCTCGCCTGGCTAGTTTTTTTGTATTTTTTAGTAGAGACGGGGTTTCACCGTGTTAGCCAGGATGGTCTCGATCTCCTGACCTCGTGATCCACCCGTCTTGGCCTCCCAAAGTGCTGGGATTACAGGCTTGAGCCACCGCACCCGGCCGTAATAAGAATTCTTATATAGTTTGAGGAGCAAGGCAATGGGAGTGAAAAACAGATTAGGCCCGGTGAAATTCCAAATGAGGAAGGTTCACAGACTTTGTCAAAGCATTTCTCCAATCTTGGGTAAATGCAGAAAACTTTTGTGGGGCCCTTTAGTGTTGAGGGATCAGCAGGGGCTCTTTGTGATTCACCCAACCTTGAATAGTGTCATATTAATTCCTTTGTTTTAACCCTATCAATTTTCATTTATTTTATTTTTTAATAACCACATAAAGATTTCCACTCTCCTGGGATGAGTCTTTTGACTCCCTTTTGCCCTTCCCATTTTTTTTTTTTTTGTTTTTGTTAGTTATCCTAATGTTTTGTTAGCATGCGTAAGATCCATGAGGAAAAGCTGTGACAGCAAATTTGATAAAGCTCTCAAACTGTTGTGGAAATCTTGGCAAAAAGGGAGAGAATGTAAACCAAAAATGACTCTAAGCCCCCCAGCTGACTGAGTGGACCCCCATGTCAGCCAAGGGCATTCCAAAGTAAAACGGAAAAATTAGTTCAGGCCATGTTGGGAAGAGAAGGTCAGACATGCCTCATTATACCCTCCTTCCTTTGAAATTCAGGCACAACTGACCAGCATTAACATTAAAACAGATATCTTAAGACTGATAAAACAGACTCTTCGTAGCAATGAGATACCACATCCCAAAGTGACTCCAGTATAGCATCACATGACAGACAGGAGGTCTTGAAAGAAATAGAAGTATTTTACCCCAAAATATACTTCTTTGACAATTTTAAAATGGCCCTGCAAAGCTGTCTCATGTGGAGAAAATCAACTTTCTACAGAGAACCCCTTTGCCTTTCCAGGTTTTCTCTTGCTCCAAGAGAGATTAACTGAGTCTGGCACATTTTTGTGTCTGGTAAGAGGTACTTATCATCTATATTTTTGGATCCTGCTACGTGGAATCTTCATCTATATAAGAACCTTGTTCTCCACAACCCCTTGTCTTAACCTGGACATTCTTTTCTGCTGATTCCAGGTCTTTAGATAATAATTTAAATCTTTCAACAAATTGCCAATCATAAAAATCTTTGAATCCACTTATGATCTGGAAGCCCCCACTTCAAATTGTCCTGCCTGTCCAGACTGAACCAATGTATACCTCACATGTATTGATTGATGTCTGCCTTTAACTTCTGTCCCCCTAAAATATATAAAATCAAGCTGAAACCCAACCAGATTGAACACATGTTCTCAGGACCTCCTGAGGCTGTGTCCCAGGCCTTGGTCACTCATACTTGGCTCAGACTAAAACTCTTTTAATTTTTTAAAAAATGTATGTTAGAATTTTACAAATCCACTTGTTGTGACTCTGTTTTAGTCATGCATGTTTCTGCTTTCATGAATTTTCCAAGTAAAACAGAGTATCTCTTAAACAAGCTCCATTTAAATTACTTTTAAAAATTAACCAAATTCGTCATTCCATCTGTAAAATGTCCTGCCCAATGGCCATGGTGTGCTAAATCCTCAAGCATAATAAACTAGGCTCTAATATACCCACTCCACTCTGCTTCCACCATTAGGCTACATGCATACTGAATATAAGTTAAATTTATCCACTAATCTGTATATTTAAATTTTACTTGTTACCAGAATTGCCAGATTTAATTAAAATATTAATTAAACCAACTAAACAGAAATTTGGGGGAAAAGGTGGGCTATTTTTGTTTAACTGTTAAGTTGAATAGTTCAGAAAGACTTTATAAAAGAAAGTCAGTATTAAATTAGATATGAGCAAGCCATTTTTGAAATGATGAGGAGAACGGTAAAACCCTAGAAGGATTCTGCACTCAGATTTCATTGTAGTGTCATAATTAAGCTCATTACCTAGTTTAAAGAAACAGAAACTATAACTGTTGAGAGGCAGGACTAGCTGGATTTCCTAGGCCGACTAAGAATCCCCAAGCCTAGCTGGGAAGGTGACCGCATCCACCTTTAAACACCGGGCTTGCAACTTAGTTCACACTGGACCAATCAGGTAGTAAAGAGAGCTCATCAAAATGCTAATTAGGCAAAAACAGGAGGTAAAGAAGTAGCCAATCATCTATCGCCTGAGAGCACAGGGGGAGGTACAATGATCAGGATATAAACCCAGGCATTGGAGCTGGCAACAGCAACGCCGTTTGGGTTCCCTCCCATTGCATGGGAGCTGTTTTCACTCTATTAAATCTTGCAACTGCACAGTCTTCTGGTCTGTGTTTGTTACAGCTCGAGCTGAGCTTTCGCTCACTGTCCACTACTGCTGTTTGCCTCCGTTGCAGACCCTGGGCTGACTTCCACCCCTCCGGATCTGGCAGCATGTCCGCTGAACTCCTGATCCAGCCAGGCGCCCATTGCCGCTCCCAGTTGGCCTAAATGCTTGCCATTGTTCCTGCACAGCTAAGTGCCCTGGTTCATCCTAATCAAGCTGAACACTAGTCACTGTGTTCCACAGTTCTCTTCCATGACCCATGGCTTCTAACAGAGCTATAACACTCACCGCATGGCCCAAGATTCCATTCCTTGGAATCCCTGAGGCCAAGAACCCCAGGTCAGAGAACAAGAGGTTTGCCACCATTTTGGAAGCAGCCCGCCACCATCTTGGGAGCTCTAAGAATAAGGACCCCCGGTAACACTGTTAGAGCAGGTATCATTATTGCAATGAAAAAAATTAACTCTATGTTAAATACTGATGAACAATGTATATTACTTTGTCTTAAATTAAAATGTTAGAATCTGTATGTAAACATTCTAATTAATCTCTACAACTGTAATTTTAAAATTAACTAATTAAACCCCACCTAAGCACATCATAGTCAAACTGATGAAAACCAAATACAAAGAGAATTTTAACAGCAGAAAGAGGAAAATGACACAGGACATATAGGACAGAACAATAACACATATGAGGATGCTTGGTGGCCACTAAAAACAAAGATCGTGATTTGAACTAGAAAGAAGGTTTGAGAGACTCAAGACAATTCTAGCCAGATTGATTGTTGAAGATCCTTTCCTATACAAGGGCCAACCTGTGAAGATCAGAAAAAGGGAACGTTTTTTCTAACATATAGATAACAACAAAAAGAGTCAAGGAAAATGAAGACATAATGAAACAAAATCCAAACAAGGATCAAGGGAAAATTCCAGACACAGACCTTAAAGAAATAGAAAATATAAATTACCTGAGAGAGAATTCAAAGTTACTATCATAGAAATATTTAGTGAGCTCAAGAGAACAAAGCATGAGCAAAGCGAGAATTTCAACAAAGAGATACAAAATACCTTGTAAAAGAACCAAATAGAAATCTTGGAATTAAAGAACATTATCACTAAAATGAAAATTCAATAGAAGGGCTCAACAGAAGACAAGAGAAAGCAGAATAAAGAACCAGTGGACTTGAAAATAAGTCATTTGAGATTATCTGGTGAGAAGGGAAAGAAGAAACAAGAATGAAAAAGAATAAACAGCTACTGTTTTTCAAGATGACAGATATGTTACCAGAAAGGGGTTCCAATCCAGACCCCAAGAGAGGGTTCTTGGATCTCATGCAAGAAAGAATTCAGGGTGAGTCCACAGTGCAAAGCAGAAGCAAGTTTATTAAGAAAGTAAAGGAATAAAAGAATGGCTACACCATAGACAGAGCAGCCCTGAGGGCAGCTGGTTGCTCATTTTTATGGTTATTTCTTGATGATATGCTAAACGAGAGGTGGATTATTCCTGCCTTCCTTTTTAAGACCATATAGGGTAAATTCCTGACATTGCCATGGCATTTGTAAACTGTCATGGCGCTGGTGGGAGTGTAGCAGTGAGGACGACCAGAGGTCACTTTTGTGGCCATCTTGGTTTTGGTGGGTTTTAGCCGGCTTCTTTACTGCAACCTGTTTTATCAGCAAGGTCTTTATGACCTGTATCTTCTGCTGACCTCCTATCTCATCCTGTGACTTAGAATACCTTAACCATCTGGGAATGTAGCCCAGCAGGTTTCAGCTTCATTTTACCCAGCTCCTATTTAAGATGGAGTTGCTCTGGTTCACATGCCTCTGACAGATATAAGGCAGTGTTAGCGTGCCTCTCCCCACTGAAAGGACAGAATAGTAGGTAGAGATTCACACCGTTATTTTTTTTCCAAGAACTACCATAGGAACTTACCAGGAAAACCAAAAGAATTCACAGGGCCTTTGAAAAAAGCGGTAGACTGTAGCCTACTCCATGAGACAGGAGAAAAACTGTAAGTTCTCAGAGTGTGAGAAGGGAAGAGCCTGCTTCTGACCACATATTTCCACTGGGGAATCTGAAAACCCAAATCATGGGAGATGGCCTTAGACCTACTCAGAACTGGAACAGTGTTAGGAAGCAGTGTGAAATATAAAAGTAGAAGCAGCAGCAGGAAGTGCCTTGTAGGCATTCACAGTCTCCATCGCCAGCCCAGGGAAGTCATTTGTGACTATTTCACACAGGGGCCCTTTGGGATATGAGCCAACAAACTCAGGGAGGGGTCACAGGGTGAAAGAAGCTCCCAACTGAATTTCATGATACAGTTTCTATAGTGGGGATGAAACTCCCTTGGACAGAAAAGTTGAGTGGGAAGTGTGCTGCAGACAAAAGTGCAGGAGCTGGGCACCCTGAGGGCAGATGAGGAAGGGTGTGGCCTGAAAGAAGTGCTTGCTGTCTCTACAGGGAAGCTTATGGCCTGAGGCAAATCTGAGTTTTGTGTGCAGGCTGTCTGGATCTAAATCAAGCACCGTTAGTGGGACATTGTAGGAGTGAGACCAGCCTTGCCAACTGCATGGGAGCTGGGTAGAGCCTACCGCTGCCAGCTATTCCCCACTCCCTTTGCAAACTCTTCTGTATAGCAGAGGCAGTTCCATTCCCCTCTGGAACATTACCCTAGTGGCCTGAGAACAACCCCCTGTGCCCCACAGTGACCATGGTAGACCCCACCCTAGGAGAGTCTGAGCTCAGACCCACCTAACTCTTCGTTTTCTTTTGTTCATTTCGTTTTATTTTTTGTTTGTTTACTTGTTTGTTTTCAGACAGAGCGTCGCTCTTTCACCCAGTGTGCAGTGCAGCAGCACAATCTCAGTTGGCTCACTACAACTTCTGCCTCCTGTGTTCAAGCGATCTCCTGCCTCAGCCTCCTGAGTAGCTGAAGTTACAGGTATGTACCACCACGCCAGGCTAATTTTTGTGTTTTTAGTAGAGACAGGGTTTCACCGTGTTGCCCAGGCTGGTCTCAAAATCCTGGGCTCAAGCGATCCACCCACTTAGGCCCCCCAAAATGCTGGGATTACAGGTGCCCACCACCATGCCTGGCTAACTTTTTTGTATTTTTACTAAATACGGGGTTTCGCCATGTTGGCCAGGCTGGTCTCCAACTCCTGACCTCAAGTGATCTGCTCGCTTCAGATTCCCAAATTGCTGGGATTACAGGTGCCTGCCACCACGTCCAGCTAATTTTTGTATTTTTAGTAGAAACACAGCTTGGCCATGTTGGCTCCTGATCTCAGGTGATCCACCCACCTCGGCCTCCCAAATTCTGGGATTACAGGTGTGAGCCACTGCACCCAGCCATATCCGCCTAACTCTTCCCCAACCTGATGGTATTTCTTTACCTGCCCCAGTGGCTTAACAGAAAGGACTTAAACTTTTGAGAGCTTTACAGCCTCACCTATCACCTGAGAAACCAGAATACTTCCCCTGGATGACTTAGGGCAAGCTCAAATCCCAGTGCTACCACTGAAGCTGGTGTTCTCTTGTAAGTACCACCTCCTGGCTGGAGGCCTAACACTCAAGCCATTAGAGCACCTTCTGCAGAATAACAATGCACCCAGGAAGGAGAAGATGGTTGTGAATCCTAGCTAACACACTGCCTGCAACACACTGGCTAACCAGAGGTCCTGAGTCTGTCCAGGTGACAAATTCACTACTAGCATAACCAGCACTCAAGAAAGCCAGCAGCCAGCACACTAAACCTATCTACAACCAAGGAATCTCACAGATTCTATGTCATTCCCCTGCCACCTCCATCAGAGCATCTCCATCAGAGCATCTTCATCAGAGCATCAGAGCACTTCCATCAGAGCATCTCCATCCATTCCTAGGAGACCTGAAGACAGGTCACATTTATAGATCCCTTGCAGACATTCCCCAGCACCAGCCCAGAGTCTGATAGCCCCACTGGGTGGCTAGACTCAGAAGAGCAATAACAGTCCCTGCAGTCTGGCTCTCAGGAAGCCCCAGTCCTAGGGGAAGGGAGAGATCACCACATCAAGGGATCACCCCTGGGACAAAAGAATCTGAACAGCAGACCTTGAGTCCCAGATCTTTCTGCTGGTTGAAAGTTTCTTACAGCAGAGATACAGTTGCCACGCTGGGCCTGCACTTCTACCTCAACAGACACAGAGCCTCTGTGATCATGAAGGGCCTTGGAGAAGAGGTCCTTGTTCCTCTGGCACAACACTGCGACATAACTGGACCTTCTCCCATGAGGATGCAGTGTGGACGCACCTATAGACACGCTTTCTGGAACAATTCAGGATGATTGAAGACCCACAGGAGGACCACTCTGCAGATTCAGGCCTGTATGAGAAGCAGTCACAATTCCTCCCTACTTGAAGCATCAACATTACTACAGATGAAAAGAGGTGCCTATCTGATCTGGACAGCTGGAACACTGGGACAGGAGTGAGGCTGTGAGGTAGACAGCCTACCTGCTGGCCTGGCAGGAGAACTGAGGTATCTCCCACTCTTTACCCTGATAAAACTTCAGCACATCTAATTGAGAGCTCCTCTAGTCACCTTTATCAAGGCTGGAACCTCTGCCAACCAGTGAGTATTACATCAACAAACCTGCCTTAGCTACAATTGGTGCCTACCCAGTGATACCTCCCCTACTGGTCTGAAGCCAGGATCACCAACTCAATAAATAAAATACTAGGGGAAAATTAAGTGAATAAATAAAGTGTACACCACAAGAGAATGAGATAAGCTTCAAGAGATTCCTGCCATTTCAACCCCATAGGAGACAGTGAACTTGCCCACGCACCAAGCACATAACTACTACAACCAGTATCAGGGAAAGCCAGTGCAAAAAGTCTTGCTATAACAAAGGAACTCGTACAGAGTCTTCACCCCTAAAAGCAACAAGAATCAAATTAGGCTAAAACAAACTATAAATATTAAAGTTCGATCCTTAACAGGGAAAAAAAAGAAATTTAAAAAAACACAGCCCATTCAACAATAAATTCAAGAACAATTTGAAGAAATAGTCTTCACAACCAAGTGAGAAGGAACCAGAAAAGTAATTCTGGTGATATGACAAAACAGGATTCTATAACACCCCCAAAACATCACACTAGCTCCTCAGCAATGGATCCAACCAAGAAGAAATCTCTGAAATGCCAGATAAAGAATTCAGAAGGTTCATTATTAAGTTACTTAAGAAAATACCAGAGAAAGGTGAAAACCAACTTAAAGAAATTTTTTAAAAATCTGGGATATGAATGAAAACTTTTCCAGAGACATAGATATCATAAAGAAGAAACAATCAGAACCTCTGGAAATGAAAGACACACTTAGGAAATACAAAATGCAGTGGAAAGTTTCAACAATAGGCTAGAACAAGTAGAAGAAAGAATTTCAGAACTCAAAGACAAGGCTTTTGAATTAACCCAATTAGACAAAGACAAAGAAAAAAAGAATTTAAAAATGAACAAAGTCTCCAAGAAATATGGGATTATGTAAAATGGCCAAACCTAAGAATAATTGGTGTTCCTGAGGAAGAAGAGATGTCTAAAAGTTCCAAAACTTATTTGAGGGAATAATTGTGGAAAAAATCCCTCGCCTTGCTAGAGATCTAGACATTCAAATACTAGAAGCTCAAAGAACTCCTCAGAAATCTATTGCAAAATGATCATCACCAGTAATTGTGTATCCAGTGAAACTAAGCTTCATAATGAAAGAGAGATAAAGTCTTTTTCAGATAAACAAATGCTGACAAAATTTGCCACTATCAAACCAACACTACGAGCAATGCTAAAAGGAGTTCTAAATCTTGAAACAAAACTTCAAAATACACCAAAATAGAACCTCCTTAAAGCATAAATCTCACAGGGCCTATAAAAACAATAACACAATGAAAAAAAAAAAACAAAACAAAACAAAGTATCTGGGCAACAACTAACATGATGACCAGAATAGTACCTCACATCTCAGTATTAACACTAAATGTAAATGGCCTAAATACTCTCCTTAGGAGATACAGAATAGCAGAATGGATAAAAAAAACCACCAACCAAATATCTGCTTTCTTCAAGAGACTCACCTGACACATAAAACTTAAGGTAAATGGGTGGAAAAAAAAATTCCACATAAATGGAAACCAAAAGCAAGCAGGAGTACCTATTGTTATATCAGAGAAAAACAGATTTTAAAGCAACAACAGCACAAAAAGACAAACAAGCACATTTTATGATAATAAAAGAATTAGCCCAACAGGAAGATATTACAATCCTAAATTTATATGCACCTAACACTAGAGCTCACAAATTTATAAAACAATTACTATGTGACTTAAGAAATGAGACAGATGGCAACAAAATAATAGTGAGAGACTTCAGTGCTCCACTGACAGCAGATCAAGACAGACGGTCAACAAAGTAACAATAGACTTAAACTAATACCTTAGAACAAATGAACTTAACAGATAGTTATAGAACATTCTTCCCAGCAACTGTAGAATAGGCATTTTTCTCATCAGCACATGGAACATTCTCCAAGACAGACCACAGAATAAGCCACAAAACAAGTCTCAATAAATTTGATAAAATAAAAATTATATCAAGCATCTTCTAAGAACACAGTAGAACAAAACTGGAAATCAACTACAAAGGGAACCCTCAAAACTATACAAATACCTGAAAATTAAATTAAATGCTCTTGAATGATTTTTGGGCTAATGATGAAATCAAGATGAAAACTTAAAAATTCTTTGAAATGAATGATAATAGTGATACAACTTATCAAAGCTTCTGGGATATAGCAAAAGTGATGCTAAGAGGAGAGTTCATAGAATTAAATGCCTACATTAAAAAGTCTGAACAAGTACAAATAGACACCTAATGTCATATCTCATGGAACCAGGAAAACAAGAAAAAACTAAACCCAAACCCAGCAGAAGAAAAGAAATAACGAAGATCAGAACAAAATTGAAACAAAACAAAATTACAAAAGTTAAATGAAACAAAAAGCTGGTTTTTTGAAGAGATAAATAAAATTGATAGCCCATTAGTGAGATTAACCAAGAAAAGAAGAGAGAAGATCCAAATAAGCTCAATTAGAAATGAAATTGGAGATATTACAACTAGTACCACAGAAATACAAAAGATCATTGAAGACTACCATGAACACCTTTATGTGCACAAGCTAGAATATCTAGAGGAGACGAATACATTCCTGGAAATATACAACCCTTCTAGATTAAATCAGAAAGAAATAGAAACTCTGAACAGACCATTGACAAGCAGTGAGCCTGAATGAGTAATAATAAATTGCCAAAAAAAAAAAAAGTCCAGGATGAGATGGAGTCACAGATGAGTTGTAAGAGACATTTAAAGAAGAATTGGTACCAACTGAAACTATTCCAGAAGTTGGAGAAACAGGGAATCCTTTCTAAATCATTCTATGAGGCCAGTATCACTCTAACACCAAAACCAGGAAAAGACATAGCAAACAAACCTACAGACCAATAGTCTTGATGTACATAGATGCAAAAAACCCTCAACAAGATACTAGCTAACTGAAACCAATGACATATCAAAAAGATAATCCACCATGATCAGAGGGATGCAGAGATGTTTTAACATATACAACTCAATAAATGTAATACATTACATGCACAGAGTTAAAAACAAAAATCATATGATCATCTCAATAGACACAGAGAAAGCAGTTGATGAAATCCAGCATCCCTTTATCATTGACACTCTCAACAAAATAGGCATAGATATCTCAAAGTAATAAAAGTCATACATGACAAACCCACATCCAGCATAATACTGAATGGCGAAATGTTGAAAGCGTTTCCCCTGAGAACTAAAACTAGACAAGTATGCTCACTTTCACTGCTTCTATTCAACATAGTACTGAAAGTTCTGCCCAGAGCAATCAAACAAGAGAAAGAAATAAAGGGCATACAAATTGGAAAAGAGGAAGTCAAACTGTCACTGTTTGCCAATAACATGATTGTATACCTAGACAATGCTAAAGACTCACCCAAAAAGCTCCTAGATCTAATAAACAAATTCAGTAAAAATTTAAAATACAAAATCAATGTACACAAATCACTAGCACTGCTATATTTCAACAACAACCAAGCTGAGAAAACTCAATCCCTTTTACAACAGCTGCAAAAAAAAAAAACAAAAAACAAACAAACAAAAAAAAACTCCCAAATATTTAGGAATATACTTAACCAAGGAAGTGAAAGATGTCCATAAGGAAAACCACAAAACACTGCTGAAAGAAATCATAGATGACACAAACAAATGACAAATGAAAACACATCCCACGCTCATGGATGGGTAGAATCAATACTGTGAAGATGACCATACTAGCAAAAGTTATCTACAGATTCCATGCAAATTCCATCAAAATACCACCATCATTCTTCTCAGAACTGGAAAAAGATCCTAAAATTCATATGGAACCAAAAAAAGAGCCCACATAGGCAAAGGAAGACTATCCTAAAAGAACAAATCTGGAGGCATCACATTACTTGACTTCAAATTATATTACAAAGCTCTAGTTAGCAAGACAGTACAGTAATGGTATAAAAATAGGCATATAGACCAATGGAACAAAATAGAGAGCCCAGAAATAAAGCCAAATACTTACAGCCAACTGATCTTTGACAAAGCATACAAAAACATGCAATGGGAAACGGACACCCTATTCAATAAAAGGTGCTGTGATAATTGACAAGCCACATGTAGAAGAATGAAACTGGATTCTCATCTCTCACTGTATACAAAAATCAACTCAAGATGGATCAAAGACTTAAATCTAAGATCTGAAGTTGTAAAAATTCTAGAAAATAATGTTGGGAAAACTTTACTAGATATTGGCCTAGGCAAATAATTTATAACAAAGACCTCAAAAGCAAATGCAACAAAACAAAAATAAATAAATGGGACTTAGTTAAACTGAAATCTTCTGCACAGCAAAGAAAATAATCAGCAGAGTAAACAGACAACCCACAGAGTGGGAGAAAATATTTGCAAACTATGCATCCAACAAAGGACTACTATCTAGAATCTCTAAGAAACTCAAAGTGGCAAAAAAAAAAAAATAATCCCATCAAAAAGTGGGCAAAGAACATGAATAGACAATTCTCAAAAGAAGATATGCAAACAGCCAAAGAACATATGAAAAACATGCTAAATAACACTAATTATCAGGGGAATGCAAATCAAAACCACAATGGGATATTACCTTACTCCTGCAAAAATGGCCATAATTAAAAAGGTAAAAAAAAAAAAAAAAATAGATGTTGGTGTGAACGTGGTGAAAAGACAACACTTTTACACTGCTGGTGGGAATGAAAATTAGCACAACCATTATGGGAAACAGTATGGAGATTCCTTAAAGAACTAACAGTAGAACTAACATTTAATTCTGCAATACCTCTACTGGGTATCTACCCAAATGAAATAAGTCATTACATGAAAAAGACACATGCACACACATGTTTATAGCAGCACAATTCTCAATTGCAAATATATGGAAACAACCTAAGTGCCCATCAACCAATGAGTGGATAAAGAAAATGTGGTATACATATGACCCAGCCATCCTTTTACTGGGTATATACCCAAAGGATTATAAATCATGCTGCTATAAAGACACATGCACACGTATGTTTATTGCGGCACTATTCACAATAGCAAAGACTTGGAATCAACCCAAATGTCCATCAGTGACAGACTGGATTAAGAAAATGTGGCACATATACACCATGGAATACTATGCAGCCATAAAAAAGGATGAGTTTGTGTCCTTTGTAGGGACATGGATGCAGCTGGAAACCATCATTCTCAGCAAACTATCACAAGAACAGAAAACCAAACACTGCATGTTCTCACTCATAGGTGGGAACCGAACAATGAGATCACTTGGACTCGGGAAGGGGAACATCACACACCGGGGCCTATCATGGGGAGGGGGGAGGGGGGAGGGATTGCATTGGGAGCTATACCTGATGTAAATGACGAGTTGATGGGTGCTGATGAGTTGATGGGTGCAGCACACCAACATGGCACAAGTATACATATGTAACAAACCTGCACATTATGCACATGTACCCTAGAACTTAAAGTATAATAATAATAATAATAATAATAAAAGAAAATGTGGTATATATACACAATGGAATACTATTTAGCCCTAAAAAGGAATAAAATAATGTCTTTTGCAGCAACACGGATGGAGCTGGAGGCCATTATTCTAAGTGATGTAACTCAGAAATGGAAAACCAAATGTTGTATGTTCTCATTTTTAAGTGGGAGCTAAGGTATGATGATGCAAAGGTATAACAATGATATAATGAACTTTAGGGACTCATGGCAGAAGGTTGGGTAGGGATGAGAAATAAAAGTCTACATATTGGGTACAGTATACACTGCTTATGTGGCGGGTGCACTAAAATCTTGGAAATCACCACTAAAGATTTTCTTCAAAAACCACCTGTACCCAAAAAACTATTGAAATTAAAAAGACATAAAAAGAAGAATAAACAAATTTAAAAGACTTATGGGACATCATCAAGAGGACCAACTTGTGCATTATGAACATCTCAGAAAGAGAAGAAAAAAACAATCAGAAAGCTTGTTCAACAAATAATGGCTGAAAACCTTTCCAAATCTGGGGAAGAAAATGGACATCCAGTCACCAAATAAATCAGAGGAATTCAAGAAATTCATACTGAGATACATTATAATCAAATTACCAAAAGTCAAAGAAAAAGAGAAAAAATTTAAAGCAGCAAAAGAAAGGTGACTTGTCATGTAAAAGGACCCCCATAAGACCATAAGGTTGCTTGCAGGCCAGTAGAAAATAGGATTATATATTAAAAGTGCTTCTAGAAAGAAAAAACACTAACAGGGAATACCATGCCCAGCAAAAAATATAGAAGAAATAAAGACTCCCCCCCAACCCCCCACCCCCCAAAGAAAAAATGCTGAGGGAATCATCACTGCAAGATCTGCCTTCTGAGACATGCTAAAGAAAGCTATTCAGGTAAACAAAATGATACTAAAAAGCAGCACATAACAACAGATCTCTCAGCAGAAACCCTACAATCCAGAAGAGACTGAGGGACCATATTCGACATTTGTTAAGAAAAAAATCTTTTGGATTTGTGCAACACTTGAAGGAAAAATGAAAAAAAAAAAAAAAGAGAGAATGATCTTCAATCAAGAACTTCATATCCAGCCAAACTAAGCTTCATAAGCAAAGGAGAAATAAGATGCTTTTCAGATAAGCAAATACTGAGGGAGTTTGTTACCACCAGACCTGCCTTACAAGAGATCTTGAAAGGAGCACTAACTATGAAAAGGGAAGAGCATTACCAGCCACACAAAAACACACTAACACTATAAAGCAATCACACATAGAAGCCAGCATAATAACTAACAACACAAAGACAGGATCAAGTTCATACATATCATACTAATCTGGAATGTAAACGGGACTAAATTCCCTATTTAAAAGATAGAGTGGCAAGTTGAATCAAAAAGCAAGAACAAATGGTATGCTGTCCTCAAGAGAACCACCTCACATGCAATAACATCCATAGGCTCAAAGTAAAGGGATGGAGGAAAATCTACCAAGCAAATGGAAGACAAAAAAACCAAGATTGTAATCCTAATTTCAGACAAAACAGACTTTAAACCAAAAAGATCAAAAAGGACAAAGAAGGGCATTACATAATGGTAAAGGGTTCACTTCAATGAGAAGACCTAATTATCCTAAATATATATGTATCCAACACAGGAGCACCCATATTCATAAAGCATGCTCTTAGAGACCTACAAAAAAACTTGGACTCCCATGCAATAATTGTGGGAGACTGCAACACTCTACTGACAGTATTAGACAGATCATTGAGGCAGAAAATAAACAAAGATATTAAGGATCTGAACACAGCATTGGACAAATGGACCTGATATACCTCTACAGAACTCTCCACCCCCAAACAACAGAATATACATTCTTCTCTTTGCTACATGTCACATACTGTAAAATTGACCAAACAAGAGAACATAAATCAACCCGCAGCAAATGCAAAAGAAATGAAATCATACCAAACACACTGTTGGACTATAGCACAATAAAACTATAAAGCAATACTAAAAACATTGTTCCAAACCATACAACTACATGGAAATTAAATGACCTTATCCTGAATGATGTTGGGGTGAATAACAAAATTAAAGTATAAATCAAGAAGTTGTTTGAAACTAATGAGAACAAAAATACAGTATACCGGAATCTCTGGGACACAGCTAAGGTAGTGTTACAAAGGAAACATAGCACGAAATGCTTGCCTCAAAAAGTTAGCAAGATCTCAAATTAACAACCGAACGTCACAACTAAAAGAACCAGAGAACCAAGAGAAAACCAACCCCAAAGCCAGTAGAAGGCAAGAAAAACAAAATCAGAGCTGAACTGAAGGAAATCAAGACACAAAAAACATTCAAAAGTTCAATGAATCCAGGAATTGGTTTTTTGAAAAAAAAAAAAAAAAAAAATAACAGCCAGGCACGGTGGCTCACACCTGTAATCCCAGCACTTTGAGAGGCCGAAGGGAGTGGATCACCAGAGGTCAGAAGTTTGAGACCAGTCTGACCAACATGGAGAAACCCTGTCTCTAGTAAAAATACAAAAAAAAAAAAAAAAATTAGCCAGGCATGGTGGCTCATGCCTGTAATCCCCAGTATGAACCCGCCCAGGAGGCGGAGGTTGCGGTAAGCCAAGATTGTGCCATCGCACTCCAACCTGGGCAAAAAGAGCAAAACTCCGTAATAAATAAATAAATAAATAACAAGATAGATAGCCACTAGCTACACTAATAAAGAAAAAAAGAGAGGTCCAGATAAACACAATTAGAAGAAAGGAGATGTTACAATACCATTCTGGATGTAGGAACAAGCAAAGATTTCATGACGAGGAGGCCAAAAGCAATTGCATCAGATTCAAAAATTGACAAATGGAATCTAAGTAAACCAAAGAGTTTCTGCACAGCAAAAGGAACTATCAACAAAGTAAAAGACAACCTACAGAATGGGAGACAATTTTTGCAAATCGTGTATCCAACAAAGGTCTAATATCCAGCATCTATAAGGAACTTAAACAAATTTACAAGAAAAAACAAACAACCCTATTGAGAAGTGGGAAATGGATATGAAGAGACACCTCAAACGAAGTCAAACATGTTGCAAACAAGTATATATTTTTAAAAAGCCTAACATCACTGATTATTAGAGAAATGCAAATCAAAACCACAAGGACAGATCATCTCACACCAGTCAGAATCGCTATTACTAAAAAGTCAAAAAATAACAGATGCTGGTGATGTTATGGAGAAAAATGAATGCTTTTGTTAGTAGGAGTGTAGATTAGTTCAAGCATTGTGAAAGACAGGGTGGCAGTTCTTTAAAGAACCAAAAACAGGAATACCACTTGACCCAGCAATCCCATTACTGAGTATATACACAAAGGAATATAAATCATTCTATCATAAAGACACATGCACGCATATGTTCACTGCAGCACTATTAACAATAGGAAAGATGGCCGGGCAGGGTGGCTCATGCCTGTAATCCTGGCACTTTGGGAGGCCAAGGCAGATGGATTACAAGGTCAGGAGATCGAGACCATCCTGGCTAACATGGTGAAACCCTGTCTCTACTAAAAGTACAAAAAAATTAGCCAGGTGTGGTGGTGGGTCTTGTAGTCCCAGCTACTCAGGAAGCTGAGGCAGGAGAATGGCATGAACCTGGGAGGCGGAGCTTGCAGTGAGCCAAGATCGCGCCACTGCACTCCAGCCTGGGCAACAGAGTGAGACTCCATCTCAAAAATAAAAAAATAAAAAATAAAAATAAAGAAAGAAAGAAAACAATAGCAAAGACATGGAATTAAGGTAAATGCCCACCAATGGTAAATTGGATAAAGAAAATGTGGTATATATACACCATGGAATACTATGCAGCCATAAAAAATGAGATCATGTTCTTTGCAGGAACATGGATGGAACTTGAGGTCACTATTCTTAGTAATCTAACACAGGAACAGAAAACCAAATTCCACATGTTCTCACTTAAAGTGGAAGCTAAGTGATGAAAACACATAGACACATGGGAGCAACACACATTGGGGCCATGTGGAGGGTGGAGGGTGGAGGGCGGAGAGTGGGAGAAGGGAAAGGATCAGGAAAAATAACTAATAGGTACTAGGCTTAATACCTGGGTGATGAAATAATCTGTACAACACACCTCTGTGACACGAGTTTACCTATATAACAAACATGCACATGTCCTCCTGAACTTAAAAGTTAAATAAAATAAATCCAATTTAAAAAATAAATAACATCGCATGTTAAAGAATAGATATTGCAACAGATGCCATATATAGGACTACAAGATGCCATAAAAGGACTATAAGAGAGTACTATGAATAATGTCATGAATTCACAAACTGGGTAACAAGGAAGAAATAGATAAATTCCTAGAAGCACACAACTTACCAAGGCTGAATCATAAAGAAATAGAAAGACAGAACACATCTATAATGACTTAGGAGATTGAATCAGTAACAAAAAACTTCCCCAAAAAGAAAAGCCCAGGATCATATGACTTGACTTCTACCAAACATCTGGTAGAAGTCATGTAATTCTACCAAACATTTAAAGAAGAATTAACACCAATCTTTCTCAAACTTCTCCAAAAAATTGAAGAAGAGGGAAACTGTCACACTCATTTTTAGCCAAACATTACCCTGATACCAAAACTGGACAAAATTGCCACAAAAAAAGAAAACTACAAGCCAACATCCCTGATGAACATAGATGCAAGAAAATCAACAAAATATTAGTAAATCAAATTCAACAGCACATTGAAAGGACAATGCATTATCACCAAATTATCCCTGGGATGCAAGGATAGTTCAACACGTAAGAATCAATTAATGTATACACAACATTAACAGAATGAAGGATAAAAATAACAATCATCATCATAGATGCAGAAAAAGCATTTGATAAAATCCAACACCATTTCATGATTAAAAACTCTCAACAAGCTAGAAATATCAATAGAAGGACATATCCTCAACATAATGCAAGTCATATATGAAAACAACACAGCTAGGAATAAGGCAAGGATGTCCACTCTTACCGTTTTAAACATGGTATTGAGAGTTCTAGCCAAGCAACTAGACCAAAAAAAGAAAAAAAGGCATGTGAGTCACAAAGGAATAAGTAGAATTGTTCCTGTTTACAGATAACACGATCTTTTCTAATTTTTTTCTACCTTTATTGTAGTATATATTTTTTAAAAATTTATAAATTTAAGGTGTATACATGATGCTTATATATATGCATTGTAAAATGAGTCTCACAATTGAGCTAATTAATATATTCATTACTCACATAGTTATTATTTGTGTATGTGTGGTGAGAATACTTAATATCAACTTGCTTAGCCAATTTTAAGTATACAATACAGTATTGTAAAATATAGTCTCAATGCTGTACACTGGATCTTCAGAACTTATTCATCCTGCATAACTGTGAGTTTGACCCTTTGACCAACATCTCTCCATTTCCCCACCAACACCCCCAGTCCCTGGCAACCACTATTCTATTTTTTGCTTTTATGAGTTTGACTTTTTTAGATCCTACATGTAAGTGAGATCATGCAGTATTTTCCTTTCTGTGCCTGGCTTATTTCACTTAGCATAATGCCCTCCTGGTCCACCTATGTTGTTAGATGACAACATTTCCTTCCTTTATAAGGCCGAAAAAATATTTCATTGCATATATGTACATATACATTTTTCTTTTTCTATTCTCAAAGGACACTTAGATTGTTTCCATATCTTCACTACTGTGAATAATGCTGCAGTGAATAGGGGGGTACCGATTTCTCTTTGAGCAATTCTTTCTGATTGCTCAATCATATAACAGATCTATTTTTTTTACAGGTGTGAGGTGATATCTTACTGTGATTTTTATTTGAATTTACCTAATGATTAGTGATGTTGAGCCACCTTTTATGTACCTATTGTCCATTTGTATGTCTTCTTTTGAGAAATGTCTATTCAGGTTCTTCAGGAAATGCAATCTGGTAGAGGTCAGCAGACCTGTTATTTGGAGCATGGATGGGCATATCTCCCTCCAGGTACCTTTTAGGTGGGACTGATTCTGGCCCACAAGCAGAGCAGAGCTGGCTCCAGGTCACAGCGCTGCCTTAGGATCTGCAGTTGGAACTCAGATTGGCAGGCATATTACAGGGGTTACAGAAGGAGGTGGCTCCTTCTGGGTCCCTTGGTCGATGGGGCTGGTTGCAGGACCACAGCCAAGCAACCCTGGACCTCAGTCTATAGAGGGATGGGGCTACTTTTGGTCTGTGATCAATACTACGTTTGGAGAGGCTACCACAAAGACACGGACCAGCCTTCTCAAAGTGACCCTCCTCAGTCTTGGGCATCACCAGGGTTTTCAACTTCTAACCTGGATCCCTGATATAAAAATCAACCAAAACATCACAAGAAAAGAAGGTATGTTTCAACATCCCTCATAAAGACAGACGCAAAATTTTTGTATCATAATTTTGATAACAAAATATTAAGAAAGATAATTAAGTCAAGACATAAAAAGGATAATACATCAGGACCATGAGGGGCTTATCTCATGCATGCAAGGTTAGATTAACATTAAGAAAAATCCTAACCAACATATAAATTGACTAAAAGTTAGACCCTTATGTTTATCTCGATAGATGCAGAAAATATCCTGAAAAAATTCAACACCCTTTCTTGATAACAACTCTCAGAAAACCAGGAATTTAAGGGCACTTCCTTGACCTTATAGAGTATATCTTAAAAAAAAAAAACCACTCAGTTAATATTACATTAAATGCTAAAATATTGAACATTTCACCCTGTCTTTAGTAATAGGTGATGATGTTCATTTTTTTATTGATACATAATACTTTACATATTTATGGGGTACCTGTGATATTTCGTTACATGCATAGCATGTGAAATAATCAAGTCAGGGCATTTGGCATATCCATTACCTTGAGTACCATTTCTTTGTGTTGGAAACATTTCAAATCCTCTCTTCTAGCTAGTTTGAAATACACAATACATTATTGCTAACTATGGTCACTCTACTCTGCTGCCAAACCAAATAACTTATACTTTTTATCTAACTGTATATTTGTACTGGTTAACCTACCTCTCTTTATCCCCTAGCCCTGAGGATGTTCTTTGTTGACATTTTTATTCAACATTGTACTAGACAATCTAATATGGCAAGAAAAAAAGGCATAAAGATGGAAAGGAAGAAATTGATCTCTTTTTGCAGTTGCCATCATTGCTTATGTACAAGATCACAAAGAATATCCAAAGCAATTACTAGAACTAATAAATGTTCACTAAAACATCAGAATATGACATCAGTATATAAATATCAATTGTACTTTGTATGCTACAAATAAATAATTGTAAAATGAAGTTTAAAAACAATTTCATTTACATTAGTATCAGCCTGATATGATGCACTGAGAAAGACATAATATCACTTTTTGGGTATCTTTGCCAAAAATATATAACCTGAGTCTAATTATGATGAAATATCACAGAAACTCATATTGAGGTAAAAACTATAAAATAACTAGCCTATATTCTTCAATAATGTCAACATCAAAAAAGCAAAGAAAAGCCTAGGAACTGTTCCAGATTGAAGGAGATTAAATTCACATGATAACTAAGTGGAATACATGATTATGAACTGAATACAGGAGAAAGAAAAAAATTAGCTATGCAGGACATTATTAGGATAATTGGCTAAACTTAAACATGGACTATAAATTAGATAACAGAATTGTAACTCTATTAAATTTCCTGATTTTGATAATTATGCTCTATTTATCTAAGAGAATGTCCTTGTTCTTAGCAAACAGTCAAGTATTTGATGGATACCATATCTCTAACTTACTATTAAATGATTCATGAAAAAATACACATACACATGTGTATGTGTGTGCACAATGTGTGTCTACATTCATACACTGCATGATGTTTCAGTCAATGACAGCATATATGACAATGGTTCCATAAGATTATAATACTATACATTTACTGTGCCTTTTCTATGTTTAGATAGGTTTAGATACACAAATACTTACCATTGTGTGATAATTGCCTACAGTATATAGTACAGTAACATGCTGTACAGGTTTGTAGCCTAGGAGCAATAGGCTATACCCTATAGCCTAGGTGTGTAGTAGGCTATCCACCTAGGTTTGTTTAAGTGTACCCTATGATCTTCACGCAATGATGAAATCACCTTATGACACATTTCTCAGAATTCATCCCTGTCATTAAGCAATTGTATGGCTGAATAGGGGGAGACAGAGTGAGAGAGTGAGAGAGAGAGAGAGAGAGAGAGAGAGAGAGAGAGAATGTGAGTGAGCGAGCAAGAGAGAGAGAAAGAGCAAGAGCAAGTGCAAATGGGACAAAAATTCACATAGTCAGTAGATCTGGATGAAGAATACATGGTAGAAAGTACACGGGAGTTCCTTGCACTATTATTGCAATATTTTTGTATTTTAAAATTTATATCAAAATAAAAATGTAAATGAACTAGCTGACCAACGGCACACCCCCAGTGCATCAGATAAGGGTGTTCTGACTACAGCTTTCCTTCCTCGGAGGTAAAGGACTAATGTGAGCATTACATCATTTGACAGTAATGTTTTCATTGTAGATTAATAGATTTGTTTTCTAACTCACAGTCCAAGCTTTGGTGCCGTAAATCAGCTTTCCTAGAGCTAAATCCTTAAAGAATGAGCTGCTCAAGGAAATTCTGAAACGTATTATTTCCTCAAATATTTCCCATGCACATCCCTTGTGTAATACTCTATATTACTTGGACTCTACAGCCCAAGTAATACTCCCAGGAGACATAGCCTATGCTGCTTGATGTAATACATCCTACAAGTGTCATCCATCTTTACCTCTCACTCCATTTGTTTGGCAAAAGACAAAATGATATATTGCCATTTGGGTCTGTCACTTCCTCAACTGATTGCAAAGACAGGCTCTCCCAACTGGCAATTCTAGAGTATCAGTGCCAAAATACATTTTGCCCACATGCTCTGTGCTGCAATACACTGCTGCAACTATGTTTACTCATTGAGTGATTTTGCCTGTTACCACTGAAATGCCCAAGAATTGTTTTTGAGATCTCAGAACCCTCAGTGGAGCATCACTCCATATACCCTGAATTTCCTCCTTCTACACCTAACATGAAACTATTTCTTTTGTTTGGGAAAGCAGACAGCAAATTACCAAGTACACTACAATTTTAAGGAGAAAAGTGTGTGTGTGTGTGTGTGTATGTGTGCGTGTACATGTGTAATGATTTTTCCTAATCTGGCACTAAGATAACATTGTGCTGTGATCAATTTGCGAGAATCTCTGCTGTTTCTTATCTATGATCTTCCCTAATCTTTACTCTCTTTTTCAAATTTCTCAATTGGTTTTATGGGGCGGGGGGATTGCAGCTTGAATTCCTCATATGCTATCTAAAATAGTCCCCATGCCTTATTCATTTTTTCCTATCTTCTCACCCTGGTTTATTTTTTCTTCATGCCTCTTAACACTATCTGAAATATTATAAATATTTGTTTATTATCTTTATGCTGCCTAGTAGAATAGAAGTTCCACTGTGGAAGAAGGTTTATTTTCATTGTTATATCTCAGGACCTAGAAGAGTACCCAATATATAGTTAGAAATATATATATTTCTAAAAATACATATTTTCTGAAATATATATTTAACAGTATATAGCATGTGTGCTATATATATGTATATACTATATATAACTGCTTTCATTTAACAGCATATAGTATGTGTGCATATATATATATACACACACACACACACACTATATATACCATTAAGTAAATGAAGGCATGGATAATGGTATAGCAACATCTTATATTTCTTATAATAACCATGTGAGTTAGACAGAAAGAATGATGTTATCTCATTTTATTAGTTAGAAAGATGAATTAAAGTACTATATATTACCAGAGAAACTAAGCAATATGCCCAAGTTCATAGAACAAGTCACAGGCAGAACTGAAATATATATACAATCATTTTCCAAGCTTCAAGACCAGACACTTTCTACCCACTTATTCTGCCTTATGTAGACCTCTCCTGTTTTAGGGTAAACCTGGAGGATGGGTGATGAAGCAGCCCCAGAGCCTTAGGATAATTCTTCCTTCAAGAAACTGGGATATGACACACTTTTCCACCTGGGACTAAACTTCCCCCTCAAATCAAAGTGAAATGATGAAGTGTTGGATGAGAAGGCCATGGCTTTTGCCTCAAGTCTGAGCCATGGTGATTTATTTGATTAGAAGGTCCTGAGATTTCATGGGAGAGACAGGAATTTTAGTTTTTTTATTGAGTTTGGGTGCACCTACCATCTCAGAGCACACTAATATGCCAGCAGAAGTGATTCCTAAGATAATGGGTGTGATATGGTTTGGATCTGTGTCCCTGCCCAAATCTCATGTAGAATTCTAATCCACAATGTTGGAGGTGGAACCTGGCAGAGGTGATTGGATCATGGGCACGGATTTCTCATGAATAGTTTGGTACCATCCTCTTGGTGCTGTTCTCGTGATAGTGAGTGCGTTCTCATGAAATCTGATGTAGCACCTCCCCCTCCTTTTGCTCCTGCTCCTGCCATGTAAGCCTAGCCTTCCACCATGATTGTAAGTTTCCTGAGGCCTCCCCGGAAGCTGAGCAGATGCCCACATCATACTTCCTGTACAGCCTGCAGAACTATAAGCCAGTTAAACCTCTTTTTGTTATAAATTACCCAGTCTCACGTATTTCTTTATATCAATGCAAGAATAGCCTAATGCAGGGTGTATATGACGAAAAACTCTTTTTTATCAAACTTAAATAATGAAAATTTACTATTTTGCAACGGTCAATGGTAACATCTTAATTATCAATCAGTACCTAGAAACGTGACATTCAGAATGGTAGGCTTTTCCACTTAAGCAAATGTGAACTCTTTAAATCCCAACCTTAACTATTTACACACAATTTGATAGAAATCATTCTAACATCTACTCTATATTTTCAGGCACTCTTTATTTTTATTTTTATTGTTTTAGAGTCAGGGTCTGACTCTGACATTTGGGCTGGAGTGCAGTGGCATGATCATGGCTTATTGCAGCCTCAACCTCCCGGGCTCAAGACATCCTCCCACCTCAGCCCCTCAAGAAGCTGGGACTACAGGCATGCACAACCATGCCTGGCTATTTTTTTTTTTCTAGACCTGGGGTCTCACTATGTTGCCCAGGCTGGTCTTGAACTCCTGGCATCAAGTGATACTTCCACCTCAGCCTCCCAAAGTGCTGGGATTACAGGCATAAGTTACATACTTAGCCTGTTTCTGGGCACTCTTAAATTAACACAATGAATAATTTATTAAACAGCTACAGTCATTATTATGCACTGTGTATTTTTATATTGCTGTAACTTAATTCATATAGTAATAATAGTGGTGGCAGCAACATTATTTGTTGAATGTCATAGATGTCAGACATCATTCTAAGCACTTTACACTATTAACTTATTTAGTTTTTAGAGCAATATGTAGTAGGTGCCATATTTGCCCCATTTTACAGATAAGAAAACTGAGACATAGATATGTTAAACAACTTGCCCAAGATTACAGTGGGAGAGCTCCTAAGTTTAAATTCAAGTATAAACACAAAAGGCAAATATGTGGCCCTAAAGTGTGATTTAGTAAAATAAGAATGTGAGAATAGCTATTACTTGGCTGAGTGCACAATATGATGCAAGGGCTGCTATAAGTCTCCAGCCACTAAAAAGCGCAATATATTTTTCCTTTCCGCATGTATGTGTGCACCCATTTTGCCAGAACACTAGCCACCATTCTGAACTGAATCATGGAAAGGTTTTTTAAATTTAATTTTTAATTGACTAATTAAAATGTGTAAATATATTTGTGGTGTACAATGTGATGTTTTGACATATATATGTGTGTGTGTGTATATATATGCATACACACTGTGGCATGGCTAAATCAAACTATTTACTATAGAAAATATTTCACGTTTACAATTTTTTAAATGGGAACACTTTAAATCTACTCTCATGTAGCAATTTTCATGTATACAATATATTAGTGACTGTAGTCACCATGATGTAAAATAGATCCTTTGAATTTATTCCTCCTAACTGAAATTTTGTGCTTTTTGACCAACGTCATCCCAATCTCTATCCATCAGCCTCTGGTAACCACCATGCTATCTTTTGCTTCTATGAGCTTGACTTTTTAATGTTCTACATATAAATGAGATAATGAGGTATCTGTCTTTCTGTGCCTGCCTTACTTCACTTACAATGTCTTCCAGGCTGATCTATGTCATTACAAATGACAGGCTTTCCTCCCCTTTTATGGCTATATAGTACTCCATTTTCTATATATACAGCTTTTTTCTTTTTTTGGTTACACAGATAAGTTCTTTAATGGTAATTTCTAAGATTTTGGTGCACCCGTCACCCAAGCAGTGTATGCTGTACCCAATGTGTAGTCTTTTATCCCTCATCCCCTCCTACCCTTTCCCTCCAAGTCCCCAAAGTCCATTATATCATTCTTATGGCTTTGCATCCTCATAGCTTAGCTCACACTTATAAGTGAGGACATACGATATTTGATTTTCCATTCCTCCACTTAGAATAATGGCCTCCAACTCCATCCAGGTTGCCGTAAATTCCATTATTTCATTCCTTTTTATGGCTGAGTAGTATTCCATGGTGTATATATACCACATTTTCTTTATTCACTCGTTAGTTGATGGGCATTTGGGTTGGTTCCTTATTTTTGCAATTGTAAATTTACACCACATTTTCTTTATCCATTGATCCACTGATGGACACTTAGGCTGATTCCATATCTTGGCTATTTTGAATAATGCTGCATTGAACATGGAAGTACAGATGCCCATTCAACATACTGATTTCAATTCCCTTAGATATATAACCAGAAGTGGAGATTATTTGATCATTTGTTACTCTTTTTTTTTTTTTTTTTTTTAATTTTATTTATTATTATTATACTTTGTAAGTTGTAAAGATACATGTGTAACGTGCAGGGTTTACAATTTACATATGTATACTTGTGCTTGCTTGTTGGTGTGCTGCACCCATCAACTCGTCATTTACATCAGGTATAACTCCCAATGCAATCCCTCCCCCCTCCCCCTCCCCATGATAGGCCGGTGTGTGATGTTCCTTCCGAGGAGTCAAGTGATCTCATTGTTCAGTTCCCACCTATGGTGAGAACATCTTGATTTGGTTTTCTGTTCTTGTGATAGTTTTGCTAAGAATGATGGATTCAGCTGCATCCATGTCCCTACAAAGGACACAAACTCATCCTTTTTGATGGCTGCATGGTATTCCATGGTGTATATATTGCCACATTTTCTTAATCAATCTGTCACTGATGGACATTTGGGTTGATTCAAGTCTTTGCTATTGAATAGTGCTGCAATAAACATACATTATTGTGCATGTGTCTTTAGAGCAGCATAATTTATCAATCCTTTGGGTATATACCCAGTAATGGGATAGCTGGGTCATATGGTACATCTAGTTCTAGATCCTTGAGGAATCGCCATACTGTTTTCCATAATGGTTGAACTAGTTTACAATCCCACCAACAGTGTAAAAAGTATTCCTATTTCCACATCCTCTCCAGCACCTGTTGTTTTCCTGACTTTTAATGATCGCCATTTGTTCTAACTGGTGTGAGATGGTATCTCATTGTGGTTTTGATTTGCATTTCTCTGATGGCCAGTGATGATATGAGCATTTTCTGTAAGTAATTTTGATTTGGCTGTATGAATGTCTTCACTTTTGAGAAATGTCTATTCCCTTATCAACCCTTACTTTGATGGGGTTGTTTGTTTTTTTTTCTTGTAGAATTTGTTTGAGTTCTTTGTAGGTTCTGGATATTAGCCCTTTGTCAGATGAGTAGATTGCAAAAATTTTCTGCTCCCATTCTGTAGGTTGCCTGTTCACTCTGATGGTATTTCTTTTGCTGTGCAGAAGCTCTTTAGTTTAATGGATCCCATTTGTCAATTTTGGCTTTTGCTGCCGTTGCTTTTTGGTGTTTTAGACACATGAAGTCTTTGCCCATGCCTATGTCTGAATGGTACTACCTGGGTTTTCCTCTAGGATTTTATGGTATTAGGTCTAACATTTAAGTCTCTAATCCATCTTGAATTAATTTTCGTATAAGAGGGTAAGGAAAGGATCCATTTTCGGCTTTCTGCTTATGGCTATTAATTTTCCCAGCACCATTTATTAGTAGGAATCTTTTCCCCATTTCTTGTTTCTCTCAAGGTTTGTCAAAGATCAGATGGCTGTAGATGTGTGGTATTATTTCTGAGTTCTGTTCTGTTCCATTGGTCTATATCTGTTTGGTACCAGTACCATGCTGTTTTGGTTACTGTAGCACATGGTTGAAGTCGTCGCTGTGACGCCTCCAGCTTTGTTCTTTTGACTTAGGATTGTCTTGAAGTCTTGGCGGGCTCTTTTGGTTCCATATGAACTTTAAAGCAGTTTTTCCAATTCTGTGAAGAAACTCATTGAGTAGCTTGTTGATGGGGATGGCATTGGGCTATAGATTACCTTGGGCGATATGGCCATTTTTTCACGATATTGATTCTTCCTATCCATGAGCATGGTATGTTCTTCCATTTGTTTGTGTCCTCTTTTATTTCAGTGAGCAGTGGTTTGTAGTTCCTCATTGAAGGGTCCTTTACATCCTTATGAAAAGTTGGATTCCTAGGTATTTGATTCTCTTTGAAGCAGTGTGAATGGAAGTTCATTACATGATTTGGCTCTCTGTTTGTCTGTTACTGGTGTATAGAATGCTTTGTGATTTTTGCACATTAATTTTGTATCCTGAAGACTTTGCTGAAGTTGCTTATCAGCTTAAGAGATTTTTGGGCTGAGACAATGGGGTTTTCTAATATACAATCGTATTAAATGCAAACGAGGGACAATTTGACTTCTTCTTTTCCTAACTGAATACCCTGATTTCTTTCTCTTGCTAATTGCCTAGCCAGAACTTCCAACACTATGTTGAATAGAGGTGGTGAGAGAGGGCATCCCTGTCTTGTGCCAGTTTTCAAAGGGAATTTTCCAGTTTTTGCCCATTCAGTATGATATTGGCTGTGGAGTTTTGTCATAAATAGCTCTTATTATTTTGAGGTACGTTCCATCAATACGGGTATTGGCGTTTTTAGCATGAAGAGGCTGTTGAATTTTGTCAAAAGCCTTTTCTGCATCTATTGAGATAACCATGTGGTTCTTGTCTTTGGTTCTGTTTATATGCTGGATTATGTTTATTGATTTTGCGAATGTTGAACCAGCCTTGCATCCCAGGGATGAAGCCCACTTGATCATAGTGGATAAGCTTTTGATGTGTTGCTTTGAATCCGGTTTGCCAGATTTTATTGAGGATTTTTTGCATCGATGTTCATCGGGGATATTGGTCTAAAATTCTCTTTTTCGATATTATCTCTGCCAGGCTTTGGTATCAGGATGATGTTGGCCTCATAAAATGAGTTAGGGAGGATTCCTCTTTTCTATTGATTGGAATAGTTTCAGAAGGAATGGTACCAACTCCTCCTTGTACCTCTGGTAAATTCAGCTGTGAATCCATCTGGTCCTGGACTTTTTGGTTGGTAGGCTATTAATTGTTTGCCTCAATTTCAAGTACTGCTATTAGTCTATTCAGGGGATTCAACTTCTTCCTGGTTTGATCTTGGAAGAGTGTAGAGTGTCAGGAAATTATCCATTTCTTCTAGATTTTCCAGTTTATTTGCGTAGAGGTGTTTATAGTATTCTCTGATGGTAGTTTGTATTTCTACTGTGGAATTAGGTGGTGATATCCTTTACCATTTTAATTGCATCGATTTGATTCTTCTCTCTTTTCTTCTTTATTAGTCTTGCTAGTGGTCTGTCAATTTTGTTGATCTTTTCAAAAACCAACTCCTGGATTCATTGATTTTGGAGGGTTTTGTCTCTATCTCCTTCAGTTCTGCTCTGATCTTAGTTATTTCTAGCCTTCTGCCTAGCTTTTCGAATGTGTTTGCTCTTGCTTCTCCTAATTCTTTTAATTATGATGTTAGAGTGTCAATTTTAGATCTTTCCTGCTTTCTCTTGTGGGCATTTTAGTGCTATAAATTTCCCTCTGCACACTGCTTTAAATGTGTCCCAGAGAGATTCTGGTATGTTGTATCTTTGTTCTCATTGGTTTCAAAGAACATCTTTTATTTCTGCTTCATTTAGTTATATGTACCCAGTAGTCATTCAGGAGCAGGTTGTTCAGTTCCATGTAGTTGGGCGGTTTTGATTGAGTTTCTTAGTCCTACGAGTTCTAGTTTGATTGCACTGTGGTCTGAGAGACAGTTTGTAATAATTTCTGTTCTTGTACATTTTGCTGAGGGTGCTTTACTTCCAATTAAATGGTAAATTTTGGAATAAGAATGCGATGTTGGTGCTGAAGAATGTATATTCTGTTGATTTGGGGTGGAGAGTTCTATAGATGTCTGTGGGTCTGCTTGCTGCAGAGATGAGTTCAATTCCTGGATATCCTTGTTAACTTTCTGTCTCGTTGATCTCTGTCTAATGTTGACAGTGGAGTGTTAAGTCTCCATTATTATTGTATGGGAGTCTAGAGTCTGCTAGCATGGAATCTAAGACTTGCTTTATGAATCTGGGTGCTCTGTACGGTAGATTGCATATATATTTAGGATAGTTAGCTCTTCCTGTTGAATTGATCCCTTTACCATTATGTAATGGCCTTCTTTGTCTCTTTTGATTTTGATGGTTTAAAGTCTGTTTTATCAGAACCCCAATTGCAACCCAGCTTTTTTGTTCTCCATTTGCTTGGTAAATCTTCCTCCATCCCTTTATTTTGAGCCCTATGTATGTCTCTGCGTGTGAGATGGGTCTCCTGAATACAGCAGACTGATGGAGTCTTGACTCTTTATCCAGTTTATGATCTGTGTCTCTTAATTAGACATTTAGATCCATTTACATTTTAAGGTTAAGATTGTTATGTGAACTGATCCTGCCATTATGATATTAACTGGTTATTTTGCTCATTAGTTGATATGGTTTCTTTCTAGCCTCGATGGTGCACATTTTGGCTTTGAGATGGCTGGTACCGGTTGTTCTTCCATTAACATTACTTCCTTCAGGTCTCTTGTAAGGCAGGCCTAGTGGTGACAAAATCTCTGGCATTTGCTTATCTGTAAAGGATTTTATTTCTCCTTCACTTATGAAACTTGGTTTGGCTGGATGTGAAATTCTGTGGGTTAAAATTCTTTTCTTTAAGAATGTTGAATATTGGCCCCACTCTCTTCTGTTAGGAGAGTTTCTGCCCGAGAGATCTGCTGTGGTCTGATGGGCTTCCTTTGTGGGTAACCCGACCTTTCTCTCTGGCTGCCCTTAAGATTTTTCCTTCTGTTTCAGCTTTGGTGATCCTGGCAGTGTGTGTCTTTGAGTTGCTCTTCTCAGGGTATCTTTGTAGTTCTCTGTATTTCCTGGATTTGAATGTTGGCCTGCCCTACTAGGTTGGGAGGATTCCTCCTGGATGATATCCTGAAGAGTGTTTTTTCCAACTTGGTTCCATTCCCCCTCATAGGCACCCCGTCAGGCAGCTAGATTTGGTCTTTTACATAATCCCACATACTTCTTGCGGGCTTTGTTCATTTCTTTTCTTCTTTTTCTTTGGTTTCTCTTCGCTTCATTCATTCATTTGATCTCAATGGCTGATACTCTTTCTTCCAGTTAGTCCAGTGGGTTACTGAAGCTTGTGCATTTGTCGCACGTATTTCTCGTGTCATGCTTTTCATCTTTCGTTTAGGACCTTCTCCTGCATTAATTAGTCTAGCCGTCAATTCTTCCACTTTTTTCAAGATTTTTAGTTTCTTTTCGCTGGAGTGCGTAATTCCTCCTTTAGCTCTGAGAAATTTGTTGGACTGAAGCCTTCTCTCATCGTCAGAAAGTCATTCTCCGTCCAGCTTTGATCGTTGCTTTGTACGATGAGCTGCGGCTCCCATTGCGGAGATCACGCTCTTGTTTTGATTTCAGCTTTTTCGCCCTGCTTTTCCCCCATCTTTGTGTGGTTTTATCTGCCTCTGGTCTTTGATGATGTTGATGTACTGATGGGAGGATTTGGTGTAGGTGTGTCCTTCCTGTTTGATAGTTTTCCTTCACAACAGTCAGGACCCTCAGCTGGAGTCTGTTGGAGGTGGCAGGAGGTCCACTCCAGCCCTGTTTGCCTGGGTATCATCAGCAGCAGAGACTGCAGAAGATAGAATATTTCTGAACAGCAAGTGTACCTGTCTGATTCTTGCTTTGGAGCTTTCCTCTCAGGGTGTACTCCCACCCTGTGAGGTGTGGGGTGTCAGACTGCCCCCTAGTGAAGTGTCTCCCCAGTTAAGGCTTCTCAGAAGTCGGGGACCCGCTTGAACCTTGAGGAGTCTGTCCTTCTCAGATCTCAACACTCCGTGTTGGGAGATCCACTGCTCTCTTCAAAGCTGTCAGGCAAAATTAGTTTGGGTCTGCAGAGGTATCTGCTGCTTTCATTATTGTTTACTGTGCCCCACTGCCCACAGAGGTGAGTCGAGAACCGACGGTTTCCTTAGGAGCTGCTGTGAGCTCCACCCAGTTCGAGCTTCCAGCAGCTTTGTTTACCTACTTAAGCCTGAGCAATGGCGGGCGCCCCTCCCCAACCTCGCTGCTGCCTTGCCGGTAGATCACAGACTGCTGTGATAGCAATGAGGGAGGCTCCGTGGGTGTGGGACCCCTCCCAGCCAGGTGTGGGATGTGATCTCCTGGTGTTCCCTGTTTTGCTCAAAGCGCGGTATTGGGGTGGGAGTTACCCGATTCTCCAGGTGTTGTGTCTCAGTTCCCTGGCTAGGAAAAGGGATTCCCTTCCCCTTGGCTTCCCAAGGTGAGGCAATGCCTGCAACCCTGCTTCAGCTCTCGCTGGTCGGGCTGCAGCAGCTGACCAGCACCGATCGTCCGGCACTCCCCAGTGAGATGAACCCAGTACCTCAGTTGAAAATGCAGAAATCACCGGTCTTCTGTGTCGCTGGCACTGGGAGTTGAAGACTGGAGCTGCTCCTATTCGGCCATCTTGCTCCGCCCCCTCATTTGGTACTCTTATTTTTAATTTTTTGAGGAACCTCCATACTGTTTTTCATTATGGCTATACTAA
The DNA here is from genome assembly GCF_008728515.1 of Papio anubis. Lineage (NCBI taxonomy): Eukaryota > Metazoa > Chordata > Mammalia > Primates > Cercopithecidae > Papio > Papio anubis. The sequence goes on along the minus strand of NC_044996.1, from coordinate 15,262,479 downwards.
TTACATTCCCACCAACAGTGTACAAGGATTCCCTTTTCTCCACATACTCGGCAACACTTTATATCTTTTGTCTTTTTGATAATAAGCACTCTAAAAGACATGGGGTGATATCTCATTGTGGTTTTAATTTGCCTTTTCCTGATGATTACTAATGTTATGCATTTTTTAAAGTATACCTGTTGGTCACTTGTATGTCTTCTTTTGAGAAATGTCTATTCATGTCATTTGCCCATCTTTTAAATTGGGTTGTTTTCTTACTATTGATTTGTCTGAGTTTCTTACATATTTTAGATATTACCCCTCTATCAGGTGTATGGTGTAAAAATATACTCTCCTATTCCATACATTGTATCTTCTCACTCTGTTGATTACTTCATTTGCTGTATAGAAGCTTTTAAATTTTATTTAATCCCATTTGTCTATTTCTGCTCTTGTTGTCTGTGCTTTTGGGGTCCTATCCAAAAATCACTGCCTACATCAGTACCATGGAGCTTCTCCTCTATTTTATTCTTCACAGTTTCAGGTCTTACGTTTAAGTCTTTAATCCATTTTCAGTTGATTTTTGCATATATTGTGAGGTGAGGGTCTTATTTCATACTTCTGGATGTGGATTTCCAGTTTTCCCAACATCATTTATTGAAGGACTTTCTTTTCCCTACTGTGTGTTTTTGGCACATTTGTTGAAAATCGATTGATCATAAACATGTGTATTTATTTTGGGACTGTCTATTCTGTTTCATTGGTCTACATATCTGTTTTTTTGCCAGTTCCAAGTTGTTATGATATAGCTTTGCAGTATATTTTGACGTCAAGTAGTGTGATGCCTCTAGTTATGTTCTTTTTTTCTCAAGATTGCTTTAACTATACAGTCTTGGTGGTTCCATGTGAATTTTGGGATTGTTCTTCTATTTCTATGAAAAGTGTCATTGGAATTTTGATAAGAATTTCAATGAATCTGTAGATCACATCAAATAGTATGGACGTTTTAACAATATTAATTCTTCTAATCCATGAACACAGAATATCTTTCAATTTATTTGTGTTTTATTTTCTTTTGTCAATATTTTATACTTTTCACTGTATAGGCCTTTCACCTCCTTGGTTAAATTTATTCCTAAGTATTTCATCTGTATAGCTATTTTAAATGAGATATTTTGAGTTCTTTTTCACATAGTTCACTAGGGTACAGAACTGCTATTGTGTTTGTATGTTGATTTTTGTATCCTGCAACTTTACTGAATTTATTTATTGGTTCTAACAGTTGAAAGCTTTTATTTAAAAAATAGCTTTATTGAGATATAATTTACATAGTATACAATTCATGCATTTAAAGTATACCATTCAATGGTTTTTAATACAGTCACAGAGTTGTGCAACCATCACCACATTCAATTTCAGAACATTTTCATCACTCCAAAAAGAAATCCTGCACCTCTTAGCTGTTACCCCAAGTACATCAGTCATGGCCCTCTCCCTGCATCCCTGTTATTAATCTACTTTTAGTCTCTATAGATTTTTCTGTTCCAGACATTTCATATAAGTGGTGTCACAAAATATGTGGTCTTTTGTGACTAGCATCTTTCATTTAGCATAATGTTTTCAAAGTTAACTTACCAAAATATGAGAGTTTCAATTTGTCTACCTCCTCACCAATATTGCTATAATCTGTATTTTTTACTATGGCCATCTTAGGGGCTGTGAAGTGCTATATCCTCCAACTGTGTAACTGTTCCTTGTGTATTTTTTGTTCCAAGATTTTTCTGGCTATTCTGGATCCCTTGAATTTCCATATGTTGAACTCTTATAGTAAAACACATCATAATCAAATTGTAAAAATTCAAGGACAAAGAAAGAATTTTGAAAGCAGCAAGAGAAAAGCAACTCCTCATGTACAAGTGATCCCATATCACATTATGAGTGAATTTTTCAGCAGAAATATTACAGGCCAGAAGGGAAGGTGGTGATATATTCAAAGTGCTGAAAGAAAACAACTGTCAACCAAGAATATTGTACTTGGCAAAACTATCTCAGAAATTAAGGACAAATTAAGACTTTTCCAGACTAAAAAAAAACTTAGCTGAAGTGGTTTGTCACCACTAGGTCTGCCTTAGAAGAAATACTAAAGAGAGTTCTTCAGGTTAAAATAAAAGAGGTTAAACAGTAACACAAAAGCATATGAAAGTATAAAACTCACTGTTACAATTAAATATATAAACAAATAGAGAATGGCTGACTAGAAGCAGCTAATGCATGACTCATGGAGAGGAATGAAAGGAGCAAGTAAACACAGCACGTTGGACTGAAACATCCAGGCACTCGCATTGGGACTAATCAAGGAAACAACTTGATGCACAGAGGATGGAGAGAACAAGGCAGGATGATGGCCCACCCAGAAGTGATATGGAACCAGGAGAACCTCTGCCAAGGAAGTGGTGAGTGAATGTGCTACCCCAGGAAATGATGCTTCTCCCACAGATCTTTGCAACTCTTAATTCAGGAGATCCCCTTGTGAACCCACTTCACCAGAGCCTTCAGTCTGACACACAGAAATACCTGGAGTCTCAGCAGAGCAGTCACTTGGGCATGAGCAGAGACTTGGGAACTTTAGATACTCCAGTTCTGGGCAAAGTGGGAGAACCAACCCCTGTACATACTGCTAGCAAAGAGGTTGAATCCAGGGAGCCAAGCAGTGATGGTCTGCGGGCCCTAGTTCTATGGCACCTCACAAGATAAGACCCACTGGTTTGGAATTCCAACCAGCCACTAGCAGCAGTGTTGTAAGGTGGGCCGCCATCTTTGCTGTTTGGGTGACTTAGCAGTTCCAGTCTGCAGGCTTTGGAGAGTCCAAACCAAAAGGGTGCAGAAGGGATCCCCCAGCACAGCACAGCTACTCTATCCAAATGTGGCCAGACAACTTCATTAAGTGGGTCCCCAATCCCATTCCTCATCACTAGGTGGGACCTCCCAACTAAAGCCTCCAGCCACCCTCACTGGTGTTCTCTGGCTAAAAGAGATTTGCAAACTCCCTGGGACAGAGCTCCCAGAGGGAGGGGCAGGCTACCAACTTTGCTGTTTGGGCAACTTAGCCATTCCAGTCTCCAGCCTTTAGAGAGCCCAAGCTGACTGAGGATGGAAGTGGCACAGATGCTCTATGAAAGTGTGGTCAGACTTCTTCTTTAAGCAGGTCCCTGATCCTGTTCCTCATGACTTGGTAAGACATCCCAGTCAGGCCTCTGGTCACCTCCTACAGGTGTGTTTGGGCCAGCAACAGATCCATACCTCCTGGGCCGGAGTTCCCAGAGGAAGAAACAGATTGCCATCTTTGCTGTTTCACAGCCTTTACTGGGGATACTTTAGGATACTAGAAGATCCAAAGCAACTAGAGATTGAAGTGGACCCCAAGCAAACCACAGCAGCCCTACAGAAAAGTGGCCAGACTGCTAAAAGAAAAAAAAAAAACTAAAGGTTAGCAACTTCCAAGATTGAAGGTAGAAGCCCACAAAGATGAGAAAGAATCAGAAAAAGAACACTGAAAACTAAAAAAGCCAGAGTGTCCTCTTTCCTCCAAATGAGTGCATCACCTTTTCATCAAAGGTTCAGAACTAGGTTGAGGCTGAGATGGCTGCAATGACAGAAGTAGAATTCAGGATATGGATAGGAACGAACTTCATTCAGCAAAAGGATTACATTGTAATGCAATGCAAGGAAGCTAAAAATCATGATAAAACACTGCAAGAGCTGACAGACAAAACAGCCAGTATAGAGAGGAATGCAGTCGACCTGATAGAGCTGAAAAGCACACTACAAGAACTTCGTAATGCAATCACATGTATTAATAGCAGAATAGATAAAGCAGAGGAAGGAATTTGAGAGCGTAAAGACTGACTTTCTGAAATAAGACAGACAAGCATAGAGAAAAAAGAATGAAAAGGAATGAACGAAAGCTCTAAGAAATATGAGATTATGTGAACAAACTGGATATATGACTGATTGGTGTACTGGAAAGAGATAGGGAAAATAGAATCAAGTTGGAAAACATGTTTCAGGATGTCGTTCATGAGAACTTCCCCAACCTAGCTAGAGAGGCTAACATTCAAATTCAGGAAATGCGAGAACCCCAGTAAGATACTCCATGAGAAGATCATCCCCAAGACATTTAATCATCAGATTCTCCCAGTCTATTCTCGGAGTATTTGCTTTAATAGGACACTCCCTTACCCAAAACTCTACAATGGTACCACACTTTAATCAGGGTAAAAGTAAAAGTTCTTATAATGGCCCGTAAGGTCATTATGATCTGGCTTTCTGTTGCCTCTCTTACCTCATATTTTACTTTTCTTGCCCTCAATCATACCATGCCAGCCTCTCTAGCCTACTCACTCTTTCTGAAACATGTCAGCCACACTCTCACCCATGGCTTGCCATTGCCGTATACTTGGAATATCCCCATATATGTTAAGTGTGCCTAGAAAGACTGGGGACTCAAAAGTATTGAATTGAATTTACAAAGTGCACAAATGAAACAACAGATTTTCTGAATGTAGGAGGTACAAGAGCACCCCATGGATTCAAACAATCTCTTCATTGTACATTGCAGTTTGTCTTCATTCTTTCTCTTGACTCTTCTTTCATGTGTTCAGCAGGTAGAGGAGGTAAGACACTAGCTTTTTAAGATTCAGATCACAGCTTCTTTCTTCATTGGGAGAACTGGCACTCAGGCTGCTCTGCATGGAAGCCAAGGTCTTTGCTCATTCATATGTGCATTCTTGGGCATCTGTGAAATATGAGTATCATCTTCCTTTCCAGTTGCAGAGTAACAAATGTGTTGAGAGTATATTCAGTGAGTTTTCTGTCTGAACATTCTTTCTGAACATAATCAGCTATTTAGAACATGACTCACTCAACAAAAACATTGCTGTAGTTTGGAGAAACAATGTTGAGATTGCAATTTCCCTCATCCTGCTGGGTAAAACCATTGCCTTTGGTCTGGCACATGCGTACTTGCATTACGCTTAATAAATACTCATAGTTAAATTCTGATTTAAAACCTGGGAAGACACACTTGGGTGTTTACAGTTAACAACATTGCATACAACGGATTAAACTCATTCTTAACCTTTTTTTCTCAATTGACTTTTCCTCATTGAACATTTTTGTGCCTACAGGGTTATTCTATTATAATCCTCTGTAATCTTCTGATGCCAGATTTGACATTCAAGTACTACTGACCTTTCTGTTGGTTACCTTTTAACATTGCAATGAAATTCAGTGAATATTTAGTTTTAGACCCCAAACTGCATTAATCTGATGGATCTCCACATTTTACAATATCCTTCATATATATATAAGTGAGAGAAATAAGTGATAAAAAATGAAGAGGGCAGATTTGTCAGAGTATCAATGCCTTGGGGTTATAAAAATGAATTTTTAAGGACACTGCTCATATTCATCATGTCTAAGAGAAAGTGACTTCATGTCAAATAGCTATTGGTAATACTTTGGAATCAAAGATGTCAGTAGGGATGTTGCAACTTATATAAAAAATTTCTTCTGTAAACACTCGTATTGGTGCAATCATCACTTTTTTTTTAACCTTTCCATCTTTTATCTTATTTGACTACCCTGTAAAAAGTGTTCAGATAGGGGGAACCTCATTTATCCCGAAGAAAAAGCATGTGCTATTAAAGAATTTATTTGGCAACAAGCCCTGGGGCTTTTAAAACAGAAGAACTGATGACACATTCTTATTTTCTGGGTAATTTGTTTTCTCTTTGCTATGTCCTAACCTCTATCTCAGAAGTGTTTTCTTAGTAAGCTGAAAAGATCCTAGGTCTCTATGTGGTTGTGGCACTTCATTATAGTTGTAAACACTTTTAAAGACTCCAAACTCCTTCACATACACAAGAAATATTTCTCTCTGAAAACTCAAGGAAAATGTCATGATCAGGTCAAATAGGAATCAGGTTAGAGAATTATGATCTACTTTTCTCAGCAAAGAGTTGCAAGCATATATATATGTTAGTCTTGGAGGATTCCATCATTACTTCCTTTCCTATGTTCCTTCTTTCCACTCCCAAATCCAGTAAGTCACCTATCCAAAATCTTTCCTAATGATAGCTTTTACACTAGTCAACTCCTTTTTGTTCCTAGTACCTTATTCTTATGGGTTGAATTGTGTCCTACCCTGTAAAAAGATATGTTTAAGTCCTAACCCCCAGTATTTTGAATGTGACCTTATTTGAAAATAGGGTCTTTTCAGATTTAATCAAGTTAGGATAATGTTCTTGTAAGAAAAGAGACACAGACATACATACAAGAAAGACAGTCATATGAAGACAGAGGCAGAGATTGGAGTTATGCTGCCACATAACTCCAGGGGACAGGGGCAGAAGATGGGAGAACAGTGGGGAATCTAGTGCAATCATATAAATCAAAGATGATGGTGGCTTAGACTAGGATAGTAGTGATGGGTGATAAAAAGTCAGAATCTAGAAGGAAAGAAAAAGGAGGAGAGGGAAGGAGGGAAGGAGGAAAGACGGGTAGATATTATGGCACAGTCAAACTAATTTTCTGGTGGATTGCATGTGAGGTATAAGAAGATAAGTAGCAGAGAAGAATCAAGAAGCGCTCCAAGGTTTTGAGCCTGAGCTAATAAAAAGGAAGGATGGAGTTGGTATTAAATAATATATGGAAGACTGTTAGTGGAGCAGGTCTGAGGGATGGGTGAAGCTCAGGAGTTCTGTTTTCATCATGTTAGTTCTGAGATGATTATGAGATATCCAGGTAGATATATCAAGTAAGAAGTTGGATATACAAATATTGAGTTTAGTGGAGAAATTTAGGCAAGAGATGTACATTTGGTAGTTAAAACCACATATAAGGTATTTGAAACAAACAAGATAATGACCTTCAGAAGAACAGTTTAGTAGAATGGTCAGGGTGAATGCCTATTTGGAGTGGGTTCAAAAAAAATGGGAAAAGATGAATTGGAGACAGTTAGTGTAGACAACTCCATGATTTCTTATGGAGACTGGGAAGACAGGAAATGGGATTATAAGTGGGGTCAACAAAAAATTACTTTAAACCGAGAGGAGTAATAGCATGTGTTTATGCTGAAGAAAAATTTATACAGGAGAAAGGCAAAAACACCTGAGGGAGAAAGGAAAATTGCTGAAGTGATGTCTTTGAGTAGGCGAGAGGAGGGTCTAATGTAGAGTTGGAAGGGTTGGCCTTGGATAGGCAGAAGCAATAAGAGTTCATCTTTTGCAATAGGATAGAAGCCAAAGAATATGGGTTCACACAAATGCATGTGGGTAGATGTTTTAGTAGGAGTCTGCAGAAGTTTTCTTCTGACCATTTCAGTTTTCTCAATGAAGTAAAAAATATGAACACTAACTGACAGAGAAGTTGAGAGAGGAGGTGTTGGGTGCTTGAGGAGAGAGAAGAATGTGTGAAATAGTCATCTGGGAGAGTGAGTGTACAAACTAGACGAGAAAAAAAGTGCTGGGATTTGCTAGGTGGTACTAAGGGCCCACTTGCAGTTCAGGAAACCAGTCAACAAGGCTGTGGGTTGTCTCCAGTTATTTTCAGTTGCACAGTTGAATACACAGAGAAGTTGAATTTAGCCAGGATTGTAGTTTTGCCATATAAGAGATAGACGCAATTGATTAGAAGGTATGTTTTACAAAGGATCCATATAATGATTGGCCATGCAATTTAAACTGGGAAAGGAAGGAGAAGCGGATATGAGACAGGTGAAGGACAGTAAACCATGGTAGAGCATACCATGGCTAGACTCCTAACTCCATCTCCACTGCTGAGAAGAACTAAAAAAAAATAAAGCAGAGGAGTCCAATAAATGATGGGAATTGTATTAACACCCTTTAACTTGTAGAGAAATGGAATGTGCCAGTACATAGGTCCCCATGGGACCTCAGCAATATGATGATCCATCAGAATTCACCACCTTTTCCAAAGGAATGTGTTGAGTTGAGGAGATGAGTCAATACTCACACAAGTGAAATGCAACCCTGGCTTGGTAGAGGGGTCCTGATACGTTTAACAGGACTTGAGGAGAGAAAATCTTCAACATGGATTTTTCTGCAAATACCCATGTAACACCAACTCAACACTCCACCAATAATACCAATTCGCCTAACAGAACTATCCTTCAGCACTGAGACTGCAGAAACAATACCCAGAGCTCACACTGCATGCAACTGGGGTTAAAAAGATGAACCTAGAAAAAGTAGGAATAATGCTAAGTTCATTGTCATGCATTAATAAAGAGCAAATAGAAGGTTCAGCCAAAGCTGCCAATAATAAGCAAGGGCAAAATGTAAAATTATAAAGTAACTATGCAAACATACAATTACAGAAAAGTAGGAAGGGAGGGGAAGGAAGAAGAGTGGAATAGAGGGAAAACTCAATCATTCTGGAGAAAAACATAACAAACAGAAACAACTTTTTCTCTGGGTTTCATGCTACAACAGCAAAAATGAAAGAAAACACAAGTTAAAACAGAATATAATAAAACTAGAGAATGAAAAGAGAGATGATGGAGCTAAGAAAATGAAATGAAATGTTCTTAATACAGACTGTAATATATAAATTGGAAACAGGAGGAAAATAGAGTCAATCTAATAGAGGAAATTGTTTTTAATGAAGGCAAATGTACAGAAAAAGGTATTAAACAACTAGGTGAAAGATAAGGAAGACAGATAAAAGTGATCCTACGACTGGGTCCCTGAAATTAGGAACATTTCCATGAAGGAAGAATTGGATCTTCTAATCAAAAGGGCACACTATATATTAGGGAACAGTGACACAATGCAAACATCATCAAAACATATTCTGGTTATTAAAACCGGAGTATGAATAAAAATTATTGAAGTATTCAGGCAGAAAAAGCCAGTTATCTGCAATGGGGAAATTCTCTCTAGCCTCAGACTCTTCTCTAGAAGCTTTCCGTGCTAGAAGATAGAACAAAGTCATAAGGGAAAGTAAATGTGACTCCAAAATACTTTACCCAGACAAGCTGTTCAAGTGTGAAAGCAACAGGCAGATATTCTCAGATATGACTAAATTAAAATTTCAGGAAATATAGCCCTAATGAGCTCTTCTTTAAAAAATACTACTTGAGGCCAGTCCCGGTGGCTCACGCCTGTAATCCCAGCACTTTGGGAGGCTGAGGAGGGTGGATCACAAGGTCAGAAGATGGAGACCATCCTGGCCAATATGGTGAAACCCTGTCTCTACTAAAAACACAAAAATTAGCTGGGCGTGGTGGTGCGTGCCTGTAATCCCAGCTATTTGGGAGACTGAGGCAGGAGAATCGCTTGAACCCAGGAGGCAGAGGTTGCAGTGAGCCAAGATCATGCCACTGCACTCCAGCTTGGGCGACAGAGCAAGACTCTGTCTTTAAAAAAAAAAAAAAAAATTACTACTTGATAATGAAATCCAGTCAACCAAGAGGGAAGTCCAATAAGGAACTCAGGACAGGATAATATAAAATCATGAGACAGTAAGCATTGAATCCAATTAAATATAGAACTTCAACAACGGAAAGAATTGTGATTGCAGAACAGCATGTAAATAGTATAAGCCCTGATGAAATAAAACCAAAACAAGCTAAAAAAATAAAAGATGAAAGCTAGAGGGGAGGGAAATGGAACAAGTGGTAAGATAACTAAGTAGCTGACTTTATAAGGTTGTGAGCTCAGTCATGTTGTTTAAAATTGAGATATGGAGAAACGTAATGCACTAAAATAAATAAATAAAATAAAATTGAGATCTGGAGCCCCACAAGAAAGCATTACTTCAGTCTCCTAGTGCATCTTTACACTGTGTCTGCTTACCTTAAAGGGATATTTTAGGAACCAATATCTCTTATGGCAAATACAGGGAAAAAAATTAATAGTTTTTATTATTAAAATAACATGCTTCTGTATCATCTTTTTCTTTTTTAAATTTTTTTATTTTACTTTAAGTTCTGGGATACATGTGCAGAACATGCAGGTTTGTTACATAGGTATACATGTGCCATGGTGGTTTGCTGCACCTATCAACCCGTCATCTAGGTGATCCTTTTCAACTTCGTTTCTATCTCTGCACACCTACACATCCATTCATCCTTCTATCTGTATATAGACAGCTATCTATAATTATGTCCACAATGTATGCTATTATCACTCATCTCTAAACATTGTGATTTGATATTTTAAAATATATATTCTTTGTACTGTTTTATATTGCTTGCTTGTGTCATTTTAAAAATTTTCTGCCTATTAAAATGAATTAGAGGGTCACTGATGGTCGAGAGGAAAAGGAGAAAGGCCGTTGGCAAACTATTTATTTTTGATTCTAACATGAGACTTTGTAAGTTTCCCATGTCAGAACTACTTTACAAGGTCGTCACTTTGGTCAATTTCAAATTGATTTGTTATTCAACATGTGCTGCCTATACTGTTCCAACATGTAATTCTTTCTACTTCTGCTTGTAGTAAAACAAACCCTTTCCAAGAGAATACTGACAGAAGACATAAATTATCCTGTGAGTTAAAGGGGCAATCAAGACTTCTATTGTTTGCAGCAGTGGCTAAGGAGCTGTTCAGAGATAGAAAACAAAAGCATCCTGGTGACATGATAATAGCTCTGTGATACTCTATTGCAGGCTGCTGGATGGTAACTGTCCTGGTCTTCTACCATTCAACATACATGATCATACCATGTGTCATCATCCATAGTTCAAAGTAGAGGCTGAAAGAGAGAATACCTATTTTTGAAGTATATATAAACAGCATAATTCTGAGATTGTAGGTCAAGTGACTCAGGATCATTTTTTTACAGACTTATAAATCTGTAGATTACTAGCCCACTGTAGATATAACTAATAAAGGCATGTGCCTATGAAAATGTTCACTAGACTGGGAACTAAGTTCTTCCCTCTGCAAACCAGTTGAATCTTGCCCTCAGAGATAAGACCAAAGATCTACAGAAGGGAAGTTTCCCAGCATACAAATTGCAAAAATAGTAGAGAGTTCACATATACCCATCACTGTTTCCCTTAATATTAATGTTAATCTTACACAACCATAGCACAATAATCAAAACCAGGAAATTAGGATTGGTAAAACACTATTAACTACATATCTTATTCACATTTCCCCAGTCTCTCCACTAATGTCCTTTTCCTGTTCCAGAGTCACACCTTGCATTCAGTTGTTCCTTCTCTTTAGTCCTCTCTGATATGCAAGAATTCCTCAGTCTCTATTTGTTTTTCATGACCTGGAGACCTTTAGAGAGTGCTGAGCAGTTATTTTGCAGAATGAGCTTCAATTTGGATTTGTCCGATGTTCCTTCATGACCAGATTGAGGTTGTGTAGTTTGAGCATGAATAATAAGAAGGCATGTTATACCCTTCTCAGTGTATCATATCAGGAGGTACATCATGCCCATATGTCTTATTACCATTGGTATTAATCCTGATTACATGATTATGGTGGTATTTTGTTTCTCCACTACAAAGTCAATATTTTTTCCCCTTGTAGCTGGTAAACATCTTTGACACTATGCCAATGTCTTGCTTCTCCTCAAATGATCACCTACTGGCTTTGTTATCCATTGGTGGATCTTACCTGTAAATAATTATTACTGTGGTATTTTCCTAATGGTGATTTTGTATTTGACTCCTTCCTTCTACATGAATTGGAATCCTTCAGTAAGGAAAACTACCTTCTTATCTTCTATTTATTTATTTATTTAATTGATATCAGTATGGACAAATATATATTTATTTTATCCTACGGGTTAAAATCCATTAATATTGTTATTTACTTTGTGGCTCAACTTGTCCCAGATTTGGCCACTGGGAGCTCTGGCAGCTTGGATCCTGTCTCCTTTTGACATGCTCCTATCTATTTGTGTAAATATTTTCTTATTTTCTGGCACTACAAGATGTTCCAGGTTCATTTTATATTTTCCATGCCCCAAGTCTGGAATCAGTCACTTCTCTAAGAAGCCCTCTTTGAGTTCCTTTTATTGGAGAATTATGTTTAGAGAACACGGTCTGAATACTAAGTATACTCACTGTTAGTATTCACTATTCCCAATTCTGTCATTAGTTCTAGTCTTTTCAAAGGATCAAGCTGGGAAACATAGGTATGCATGCTAACCTACATGGTAGACAAACATCAATGTCTACTTCCATATCTATATATCTCTATACTAAACACTATGAGTTCATACTAGTACATCTGAGTCTAATTCAACACCTCAAAGTTCATTTTAGCCTTCCTTCTTTTATTTGTAAATTATTTCTCCACCAATAAGAAAACTAGCTTTTACCTACAATAGATTCACTTATTTGTTCAACCTTGATCACAAAAAGTTGTCACAGAATTGCTAAACAATCGCTGTGAATAATGGTATTACAAATGAGTATAGTGTTAGCGTATTTTTTTTGTCATTAACTTTAAAATATCCAGTCAGAATACTGTTTTCCAATGTTACTATATTAGCTATTTATTGCTAAATAACAAAATTCCCCTAGAACTTAGCAACTGAACACAACAAAAAGTTTTTTCACAATTTCTGTGGGTCAGGAATCTGGGCATGGTTATGCTGGATGCCTTTAGCTCCTGGTCTCTCACAAGCCTCCAATCAAAGTGTCAGCCAGGACAACATTTATCTCAAGGCTCAACTGGGAGAAGACCATCCCAAGCTCATTCATATGGCTGTGGGCAGGCATCAGTTCGTCGTGTGTTTTGCCTGGAAACATCACTGCCTTGTCCCATACACCTCTCCAAAAGGCAGTTCACAACATAGAAGCCAGATTCTGTGTGAGTGGGCATACAAGCAGGAAAGGAAACCCAAGACAGAAGGCACAATCTTTTCATAATCTAATTTCAGAAGTAACATGCCACCATTCCTGCCACACTCTTTTCACTAAAAGAAGTAATCAAATCCATCTCAAATTTAAGAAGAAGGGATTACACAAGGGCATGACAGCCAGGAGGTAAGGATCATTAAGGACCATCTTACAGGGTACCTACCATAGTTATTTAGGTCCATTTTTCCCCCCAGTACCCTTCAGGGTGACTATGTTGTTCATTTGAAATACAATTAGGTTCATTTGTTACTGCTTATTTCCCAGTTAGGTTCTCCCTCACCTCATCTTGCTTGATTTTAATTATTGATTCATTTTTGGCTGGTTGTGTGAAACATTACCATGGTTCTAAGAGTCAGAACTATATACAAAGATAAACTCCAAGAAGTGTCACTGCCTCCTTATCCCTATTACCTCATTCCCATTCTTCTCTTTTTCCCATACATCTATCACTTAGACCTCGTAGGTAACCAGTCTCTTCAGTTTCTGGTTTCTTTCCTATATCTTTTGTACAAATGAGCAGATATATCGTTATTTTCTTATATCCCTTTCTTGCTTACATGAAGAGTAGCATATTACAGATAGACTTTTACACTTTGTTTACTCACTCAACAGTATATCCTGGAAATTATTCCAAATGCATTCTTTAGACATCTCCCTTATTTTTAACAGCTGCATAATACCCCATTGTGTGTATATACCATGGTTAATTCAACCATTCAGGGAGATAAATTTTTAACTACCCTTTTTTGACCAAGAAATACTCCTGGCAATTTTTCAGGAGACAACTGGGGAAAAAGAGTGCATCTTCTAAGCATCTCTGCAGATTAGGAAAGCAATGTATTAATTCTCATTACTTGGTAGGTATAATTAGAATCTTCACACTCCACTGGTAGTCTCGTGAATTGAAACATCATTTTGAAAGCAGCATAGCATTATCTAAGGGTCTCCTCCTTTGACTCACTAATTCAACTCATGAGAATTTATTCAAAGAAAATAATTTAACAGGGAAAAGTCTTGACACAGAAAGATGTTCATAGAAAAAAATGTATAATCCTCAAAGCCAGAAAATAATCTAAATGTCAAAAAATGGCCTAATAAATAAAGATTTATCAATACGATAAAATATTATGTGATGACTAAAAACTATTATGCAAACTATGCAGATAGGAAAGGTTTTGATACAATATTAAGTGAACAAACAAGACATAAGATGATATGTTATGATTGCAAAGATGCCAAATTGAAAACAGTAGCTGTGTGTAGCCTCACCAAAGTGGGCTGATGCTAGTAAAAGTGGCTGCCTTGCCAGATAGTACATTTCCAAGTTCTTCTTATATACTTGTAGAGCCATGTGATTGTGTTCTGGTCAATAGAATTGTGTTAAATTTATGTGAGCAACTTCCCTTCCTGGTCCATAAACATCTCCTTCGTGGTTTCTTTCTTTGTCTGCTAATTGGATGTCAACACCAGGAAATCCTGTTTTGAAGATGGCACAATCTCTGTTAGTCTGAGTCTCTGAGTCCCAGAACCTCACACATACCATTGCTGAATTGACTTTAATAAGTAACAGATAACTATCCACTACAATAAGTCACTGAGCTATCATGGTCTATCTGTTGCAGCAGCAAGCATTACTTTAACACCCTGTACTACAGTGATAGAATTAACAAATAATTTTACTTTCAGACTTTTCTTTAATGCCAATATTCTACCATTTGTTGATAATGAAAAATAATGTAATACTTCGGTCTGTAGGAAATAATTAAAAATAAGCAAGTGAGTCATTAGTACTCCTTCATCAGGAAGATGGTTAATGGAAGCCTGATGTCTACTGTACAGCAAATTATTCTAAGAAGAGTTTCAGAATACTCCTGAATAAGGGCTGGAAATGTTCCTTTGACTCTCAAAATGCTGTACTCACAGGACTACCACGGCTAGCAGGAATACAATAATCTAGGAAACCAACAGCATCAGAGATTTGGAGCCATAAAAGATGACTAGCAATATATCAAAGCATCCCCTTAATTTAATTGTTGATGCAAAGATATATTAGACTGAACAGCTGCTTTGGGCCTGTCAGAAATTGGCTGACCTAACCCTCTAGACCCTGACAAAAGGAGGCAATGGGACTGTACATCATTGGCCTTAATATTTGCAGCTACATCTACAAACAGCATTGCTTCTTGGTAGAACTCCTGCTACCAGTTTGCCACCTGTGGCTTTGTGCTGACAGTGCTGGTGGCTTACTACACCATTCAGAAGTCAGAACTGGGAGAAGCTAAATGAACAGCGTGAGGGGCTTACACCTTTTAAAAACCCAGATGAAAGCCCATGCTCTCCAGAAAACCACCCTTACCTCTCTTCCACAACTACAGCAAGAAAAAAACCTCTGACTCCTATGAGCTCTTAGAATTTATTCACTATGTGTTATGCTTATTGTAGTTGCTTAAATATACATCTCATCTTCCCTCCTGCAATCTTCTTCAGAATAGGAACCATGTCTTTTTAATTTACGATCCACCCCCTCCACCATCTCATTTTAGTGCCTAGAAAAGGATCAGACAAGTCCTCCCTAATCATTTATTGAATTTGAAATAGATTTACGAACATTTAAATAGTCAGTGTTTCAATTAGAAAATGTTTTCACATTAGTAAGCCATTGATCTAATGAGGCTGGTGTGTTGATGAACCCAATATATTATTTATTTGTTTTAATTTAGGAGAATTTTCCATTCAAATGTCTTTCCTGATTAAACTGATTATACTGGCCAATTCAGCCTTTCTGATAAATAGGACACTTCTTTTTTTATATTCAGTACCAAATAGTTGGTTTGAATGCTTTTCTTTCCCCTTGAGGAAATCAATTGTGCAAATAATGAATTGTTCAGGCTCACTCCCTGCCTTATACGAATACAATAAGAGTGTTCTTTTATTGAATCTATAATAGCTCTGGCAACCCATTAAGTGTTGCTAAACTTTCAAGTTACATAGTCTTTGCAAAACTCTGACATGCAGATATCATATCCATTTGACAGATAGAAAACCCCAGAGACATTAACTGATTTTCCCTATCCCATGCAGTACATAAATAACAGTGCCAGGATCTAAACTCAATTCTGTCTGATTCCAAAACCCGCTATGCCAACACTTGTCCAGAAGGAGAAACATAAAACCTGTGTCTGAGTAGATTCTCTGTGTGAAGCAGGTCCTCTCCTTTAAATGTAGCAACTGGAGTATCAGAGAACATAATCTGGCAGGTTTAAATTAGCACGGCGAATTACATTTAATGGAGGAGTTGTTGAGCAGATGGGGAAGGAATCTGATCAGGTCCTAGAAGAGGCTGAAAATGGTGTATGTTGGGAGAATTCTAGTTGTGGCAAACTGAACCACACGGGGTTATATGTTTCCTTCCCAAACACCATAAAGTGAGAATAAAGGAATAAAAATAGAAAAAGTCTACAAGAATGAAACACTATTAAGGAAAGGAACATTCAGAAAGCAAAATACACTCTTGTAGATTGAGAATTTAGCAGCATATTGGCCAGGCCTGGTGGTCCATGCCTATAATCACCGCACTTTAGAAACCTGAAACAGGAGGATCACCTGAGCCCAGGAGTTCAAGACCAGCCTGGGCAACATAGCGAGACCTCGTCTCTACTTTAAAAAATCAAATAATTAGCCAGGTATTATGGTTTAGCTCTGTGTCCCCAACCAAATATCACCTTAAGTTGTACTCTCATAATTCCCACACGTTGTGGGAGGGACCCAGTGGGAAATAATTGAATTATGGGGGCAATTTCCCTCCTACTGTTCTCATGGTAGTGAATAATCTCACGAGATCTGATGGTTTTAAAATGGGTTTCCACTTTTGCTTCTTTCTCATTCTCTCTTGTCGTGGACATGTAAGAAGTGCCTTTCACCCTCAACCACGATTGTGAGTGATATGGTTTGGCTGTGTCCCCACCCAAATCTCATCTTGAATTGTACCCCCATAATTCCCACGTGTTGTGGGAGGGACCTGGTGGGAAACAATTTGAATCATGGGGGTGGTTTCCCCCATACTGTTCTCATGGTAGTGAATAAGTCTCATGAGATTTGGTGGTTTTATCAGGGGTTTCTGCTTTTGCATCTTCCTCATTTTCTCTTGCCACCATCATGTAAGAAGTGCCTTTCACCTCCCACCATGATCCTGAGGCCTCCCCAGCCATGTGGAAGTGTAAGTCCAATTAAACCTCTTTTTCTTCCCAGTCTCAGGTATGTCTTTATCAGCAGCATGAAAACAAACTAATACAGTAAATTAGTACCAGTAGAGTGGGGTGTTGCTGAAAAGATACCTGAAAATGTGGAAGTGACTTGGGAACTGGGTAGCAGAAAGAGGTTGAAACAGTTTGGAGGGATCAGAAGAAGACAGGAAAATGTAGGGAAGTTTGGAATCTAGAGACTTGTTGAATGGCTTTGACCAAAATGTTGGTAATGATATGGACAATAAAATCCAGGCTGAGGTGGTCTCAGATGGAGATGAAGAACTTGTTGGGAACTGGAGCAAAGGTTACTCTTGTTATGTTTTAGCAAAGAGACTGGCAGCATTTTGCCCCTGCCCTAGAGATTTGTGGAACTTTGAACTTGAGAGAGATGATTCAGGGTACCTGGCAGAAGAAATTTCTAAGCAGCAAAGCATTCAAGAGGTGACTTCGCTGCTTTCGAAAGCATTCCATTTCAAAAGGGAAACAGAGCATAAAAGTTCAGAAAATTTGCAGCATGGTGATGCAGTAGAAAAGAAAAAAAGAAAAACCTATTTTTTTTTTTGGAGAAATTCCAGCTGGCTGCAGAAATTTGCATAAGTAACAAGGAGTCGAATGTTAATCTCCAAGACAATGGGGAAAATGTCTCCAGGGCTTGTTCTAGGCCTCCACAGCAGCTCCTCCCATCACAGACCCAGAAGCCTAGAAGTAAAAAATGGTTTTGTGGGCTGGGCGTAGGGTCCCCATGCTGTGTGCAGCCAAGGGTCTTGGTGCCCTGCATTCTAGCTGCTCCAGCCATTGCTAAAAGGGGTACAGCTTGGCCCATGACTTTAGAGGGTACAACCCCCAAACCTTGGCAGCTTCTACATGGTGTTGAGCCTGCAGGTGCACAGAAATCAAGAATTAAGGTTTAGAAACCTCCACCTAGATTTCAGAAGATGTATGGAAACACCTGGATGCCCAGGTAAAAGTTTGCTGCAGGGGTAGGGCCCTCATGGAGAACATCCACTAGGCCAGTGCAGAAGGGAAATGTGGGGTCAGAGCCCCCACACAGAGTCCCTACTGGGGCACTGCCTAGTGGAGCTGTGAGAAGAGGGCCACCATCCTCCAGACCCCAGAATGGTAGATCCACTGACAACTTGCACCATGAGCCTGGAAAAGCCAGACACTCAACACCAGCCTGTGAAAGCAGCCAGGAGGGGGACATACCCTGCAAAGCCACAGGGGTGGAACTGCCCAAGACTATGGGAAACCACTTCTTCCACCAGTGTGACCTGGATGTGAGACATGGAGTCAAAAGAGATCATTTTGGAGCTTTAGAATTTGACTGTCCTGTTGGATTTCAGACTTGCATGGGCCCTGTAACCCCTTGTTTTGGCCAATTTCTCCCATTTGGAATGGCCGTATTTACCCAATACCTGTACCCCCATTGTCTAGGAGGTTACTAACTTGCTTTTGATTTTACAGGCTCATAGGTGGAAGGGACTTGCCTTGTCTCAGATAAGACTTTAGAGTGTGGACTTTTGGGTTAATGTTGAAATGAGTTGAGACTTTGGGGACTGTTGGGAAGGCATGATTGATTTTGAAATGTGAGGACATGAGGGGCCAGGGTTAGAATGATATGGTTTGACTCTGTGTCCCCACCCAAATCTCATCTTGAATTATACTCCCATAATTCCCATGTGTTGTGGGAGGGACCCAGTGGGAGATAATTTGAATCATGGCGCAGTTTCCCCATACTGTTCTCATGGTAGTGAATAAGTCTCATGAGATCTGACAGGTTTATCAGGGGTTTCTGCTCGTGCATCCTTCTCATTTTCTCGCTGCTGCCATGTAAGAAGTACCTTTCACCTCCCACCATGATTGTGAGGCCTCCCCAGCCATGTGGAACTGTAAGTCCAATTAAACCTATTTTTCTTCATAGTCTCGGGTATGTCTTTATCAGCAGCATGAAAATGGGCTAACACAGTGAGGTCTCCCCAGCCACATGGAACTGTAAGTCCATTAAACCTATTTTTCTTCCCAGTCTTGGGTATGTCTTTATCAGCAGCATGAAAATGGACTAATACAGTAAATTGGTACCAGTAGAGTGGGGTGCTGCTAAAGAGATACCTCAAAATGTGGAAGTGACTTTGGAACTGGGTAGCAGAAAGAGGTTGGAACAGTTTGGAAGGCTCAAAAGAAGACAGGAAAATGTGGGAAAGTTTGGAACCTCCTAGAGACTTGTTGAATGGCTTTGACCAAAATACTGGTAGTGATATGGACAATAAAAGCCAGGCTGAGGTGGTCTCAGATGGAGATGAGGAACTTGTTGGGAACTGGAGCAAAGGTAACTCCTGTTATGTTTTAGCAAAGAGACTGGTGGCATTTTGTCCCTACCCTAGAGATTTGTGAAACTTTGAACTTGAGAGAGATGATTCAGGGTATCTGGCAGAAGAAATTTCTAAGCAGCAAAGCATTCAAGAGGTGACTTGGGTGCTGTTAAAGGCATTCTGTTTTAAAAGGGAAACAGAGCATAAAAGTGTGGAAAATTTTCAGACTGACAATGCAATAAAAGAAATACCCATTTTCTGAGTAGAAATTCAAGCTGGCTGCAGAAATTTGCATAAGTAACAAGGAGCCCAATGTTAATCACCAAGACAATAGGGAAAATGTCTCCAGGGCATATCAGAGACCTTTGTGGAAGCCCCTCCTGTCACAGGCCCAGAGGCCTAGGAGGAAAAAATGGTTTCATAGGCCAGGCCCAGTGTCCCTCTGCCATGCGCAGTCTAGGGACTTCGTGTCCTATTTCCCACCTGCTCCAGTTGTGACTAAAAGGGGTCAAGGTACAGCTCAGTCTGTGCCATCAGATGATGCAAGCCCCAAGCTTTGGCAGCTTCCATGTGGTGTTGAGCCTGTGGGTGCAAGGAAGTCAAGAACTGAGGTTTGGGAACCTCCATCTGGATTTCAGAGGATGTATGGAAATGCCTGAATGCCCAAGCAAAAGTTTGCTGCAGGGGTAGGGCCCTCATGGAGAACCTCTGCTAGGACAGTGCAGAAAGGAAATGTGGGGTTGGAGCCCCTACACAGAGTCTCTACTGGGGCACTGCCTAGTGGAGCTGTGAGAAGAGGGCCAACAAACTCCAGACCCCAGAATGCTAGATCAACTGACAGCTTGGATTGTGTGCCTGGAAAAGCGGCAGACACTCAATGCCAGCCCATGAAAGCAACCAGAAGGGAGGGTATACCCTGCAAAGCCACAGAGGCAGAGCTTCTCAAGGCCATGGGAGCCCATCTTTTGCATCAGTGTGACCTGGATGTGAGATGTGGCATCAAAGGAGATGTGAGATGTGGCATCAAAGGAAATAATTTTGGAACTTTAAGATTTGACTGCCCTGCTGGATTTTGAACTTGCATGTGGCCTCTAGCCCTTTTGTTTTGGCCAATTTCTCCCATTTGGAATGGCTGTATTTACCCAATTCCTGTACCCCCATTGTATCTAGGAAGTAACTAGCTTGCTTTTGATTTTACAGGCTCATGGGTGGAGGGGACTTGCCTTGTCTCAGATGAGACTTTGGACTATGGACTTTTGAGTTAATGCTGAAATGAGTTAAGACTTTGGGGGACTGTTGGGAAGATGTAATTGGTTTTGAAATATAAAGACACGAGATTTGGCAGGGTCAGGGACAGAATGATATGGTTTGACTCTGTGTCCCCACCCAAATCTCATCTTGAATTGTACTCTCATAATTCCCATGTGTTGTGGGAGGGACCTGGTGGGAGATAATTGAATCAGGGGGCAGTTTTCCCCGTACTGTTCTTATGGTAGTGAATAACTCTCACAAGATCTGATAGTTTTATCAAGGGCTTCCCCTTTTGCTTCTTTCTCATTCTCTCTTGCCACAGCCATGCAAGAAGTGCTTTTCACCTTCCACCATGATTGTGAGGCCTCCCCAGCCAGGTGGAACCATAAGTCCATTAAACTTGTTTTTTGTCCCAGTCTCAGGTATGTCTTTATCAGCAGTGTGAAAATGCACTAATACACTAGGTGTTGTGGCACATGCCTGTAATCCCAGCTACTCAGGAGTCTGAGGCTGCAGGGAAGTATGATAGCACCATTGCACTCCAGCCTGAGTGACAGAGTGAGACCCTATCTCAAAAAACAAAAAAAGAACTCAATAGCACATGGAAGCTACATTTGAGACAATCTGATCTCCTTAGTTGCAGATTGGCAGGCTAGGTAAACAGGAGGAGATGTAAAATGGTCCCCCCTTTAAAAATAAAAGCATTCAGGTAGCTGTCCAAACAAATAACTATAGTCATAGACCTTTCCAGGCTGCAAGCACAATAGACTCTAGAGAGCAATAGTACACTAACTCTATATCTACAGTGTCTAATACTGCTTTGTTAACTCCCCAGACACTCAACTCCTCAACCTCAGATGGTCCAAAAAATGATATCTCTTCTCCCAGCTCCAATATCTGGTTTTACCTTGACCAGCTCAGTCTAACCACTGCCTAAATGCCTTGATTTTGGTGAAGAACTTCTTAAGGCATGGATCAGCAATCTTTGGCATCTGATATGGTTTGGCTATGTCCCCATCCAAATCTCAACTTGAATTGTATCTTCCAGAATTTCCACTTATTGTGGGAGGGACCTAGTGGGGAGGTAACTGAATCATGGAGGCTGGTCTTTCCCGTGCTATTCTCATGGTAGTGAATAAGTCTCATGAGATCTGATGAGTTTATCGGGGATTTCCACTTTTGCTTCCTCCTCATTTTCCTCTTGCCACCACCATGTAAGAAGTGCCTTTTACCTCCCTCCATGCTTCTGAGGCCTCCCCAGCCATGTGGAACTGTAAGACCAATTAAACCTCTTTTTGTTTCCAGTTTCAGGTATGTCTTTATCAGCAGTGTGAAAACGAACTAATACAGCATCACTAACTTTCTAGGGCAGGCAAAATACAAATCCATCACCTACAAGAAACATATCCCTCCAAAATTGACATTTAAAATTACTGCATAATGCTAGTCTTGCAGGACAGAACTGGTATCAGTTTCAATGGCTTATCCTATATAAAGTTGTTCTATTTGGGGTGCATGGTTTGGCCTGCAATATAACTGAACATATGTTATAGTAGAGTTGGGTGTCATAGAGTTCTACTACATTTACTCCTGCAGAGGCAAGGAAATCTGGTCCTTTACTGTCCCTCTAGGGTTGAGACTAGAAGATAAATTTATAGTCCAGATATTTTAATTTTAAGGGCTCCGGTTAGGCGAAAATTATTTTTGGAGGATATTTCACATTACATCACACATAGATCATCTAATTCAAGGAAGATTTATACCTCTCCTTTTTGTTGCAATTATAACTAAGCAACTAAGCCCTCAAATTGAAATGCACAGGAACTTGGATGATATTCCAAGAACTGAATGCTTTAGAATGTTAGATCATTTCACTAATCTTGCTTTGCAATGGCGTAATGGTAGCAGACCATGTGCATGCGCATACTCAGAGGCTTTGTGTAGTTTATTCATGTAGAATTCCTTCAGTCTGTGGTTTTATTCCTAAAATTCCAGCCAGGGAGTTGGTAAAGAAGGTTGTGGAAAGTGTTGTTTGTTTGTTTTTAGCTTTTTGTTTGTTTTGGTGAGATGCATTTTGCATCTCTTAGAAATGAAAATGAAAAGGAGAAATTCCCACTGTTAGTGTTCATGATGTCCTCCTCCACAAAGATGCTTCCCAAGGATCACAGCAGGTGCACTCATCAACACTGTCCTGAACACACAGGTGTCCCAGGAATGGATTTGCAAAGTGTAAAGAGGAATAAGAAGCATTTTATCATCAACTTAACATTTACTGCAAATATTCTTTCACTTTTCAAGGCCTCAATGTTAGTACACAGTTGACTATCATGACATTTTTTTCTTCAGCAGTATAGGAGATATATGACCCCGCTTGGTCTTTATTTGACTAGACCCAGGTATAATATTCAAAATATTTTACAATCAGTACCCATACGTGCTGAACAATCAGAGAAGATGCAGGCCTGAGGGCTAGAGGTAGTTGCTGAAGATCCCTTCTTTACCATAATTTAACCCCCCTTAATTGCTAGCTGGGCAGAGGGTGGTAGAAAAGGTTTGTCCTGTTCATGCAAAGCACCTGAATATATCCCTGACTGGAACTGAAAGTTAGGCTAAAGCAATAAACTGACCCACCAACTTCAGTATAGCTAGATAGTACAGAGGTACCATTGCCACTGGTAAAGGGGAAGTTCGTGATCATAGCAGTATTAATGGTGATAATTGTAGTACCAGCAGGAGAAGCAGCAGCAGCAATCAAGCTATTGTCAATTGAGGATTAGGCAGTGAGCTAGCAATGAAAGAGATATCATTCTTTGGAACATCTGAGGTTGGAGAGTTGAGTGTCTGGGGAGTTGACAGAGAAGTATTAGAAACTTTGGACATTTATTATTTCTAATTGTCAAATAAACTTGCCAGGCAGGAAATACCCACAACCTGTAGATACAGACACAAAGTTTCAGAAACTTTAAGTAACTGGCTCCAAATCACATGGCTAGCACACCACAGAGCCAAGATTGGAACCAAGGACACTCCAAAGCCTGTGCTATTTCTCTTATGCAATACTGGCCTTCTCCCATGCAAAAGTAAACCAAGGACTACTGACATCTACCTGGAAGCTACAATTTCTTGACTTAATTCTTACACGTTCTTGTAAACTTATAATTCTACAATGAACTTTTGGAAATGTTTACTACAAGGACTAATACATTTCACCATTAAAATTTAGGAATGACCAAAAAAGTGATATAACCAGTGTTTTCAATGCTAGGTTACTCTACATGTTTCTTATTTAAAGATAGAGTATTCAACCATTTAAGACAGCCAAACTTCACCCTTTCTTCCAACTTTTAATAATTTTCATGAGAATGTTTAGATGCTGAACTTGATTGACAGTGTAGTGACTAATGTTCTTCTCATAAGTAATTCATGCTCATATTTAAACTTTGGAAAACACAGAGAAATATAAAGAATATAAAACTCACCCACAATCCCATTGTCCAGAGATAACCAAATATAAAAGTCACCCACAATCCCATTGCCCAGAGATAACCACAGTTAAAATTTTGATCTCTTTTTTCCAATCATTTTACCATGCTTATATCAGCACACATACACATGTAGACACATGCAAATTGAGATCATATAAATATTGTAAAATGAAATGTCATATTATGAGCATTTTCTAATGGCCATTAAAATTCTGAGAAACACAATTGAAAGCTTTCTTAATATTCTAATATATAGATGTAGCATAATTTATTTAACCATTCCCCTATCTTTGAAGAACAGCAGGCCTTGGTCAGTAAATAAATGGTTATATAAATAACAGGACCTGAATTAAATGCAGAAGATTAAGAACCCCAGGTTATTCCTTAGTCTCTGCAAGTTAATGGAATCCAGGGAGGCAGGACAATCAAATGTAATATTTTTAACCTTTTGAAGGATTCATCCATATACATATATATTTAGCCTTTGTTGCTGATGTGTTATGCTGAAAGCTTCCCCAGAGCAAGATGTTTAATGCAGAGGCTTACTGCCAGAATGGTAAGAGTCACTCTCACATCTGTATGGGTCCGAAACCAGCACTAGAGAACACAACGGACGGAACTCTATTGGCCCCATCAAAATCCAGCTCTATGAAAAGTACATCATGGTTTTTAAATAATTCCCCTCAAATCTATGATATGTAACAAACCTGGAAATTTGAGCTAAAATTGTCAATGATTTCATTTGTTTTTTTATGCTCTAAGTAATGGGCCATTTTTTTGTTTTGCTTCCAGCTTTATTGAAGTATAATTGATGAAAATTACATGTATTTAAGACATACTATGTAATGTTTTGATATACATATACATTGTGGAATGATTACCACAATCAAGCTAATTAGCACATCCATCACCTCACATAGTTACTGTTGTGTGTGTGTGTTGAGAACACTTAGGATCTACTCTCTTAGCAAATTTCAAGTATGTAATAGACTTTTTCTTTTTTTTGAGACAGAGTCTTGCTCTGTCACCCAGGCTGGAGTGCAGTGACGTGATCTCAGCTCACTGCAACCTCTGACCCCTGGGTTCAAGCAATTCTTCTGCCTCAGCCTCCTAGTAGCTGGGATTACAGGCATGCACTACCACGCTCACCTGCTTTTTGTATTTTTAGTAGAGACGGGGTATTGCCATGTTGGCTAGGCTGGTCTCCAACTCCTGACCTCAAGTGATCTGCCTGCCTTGGCCTCCCAAAGTGCTGAGATTACAGACGTGAGCCACCATGCCCAGCCAAATTATTATTAACTACAGACACCATGCTGTACGTAACTGCAACTTTGTACCCTTTGACCGACATCTCCCCATTTCCCCCACCCCTGCCCCTGGTAACAGCCATTCCACTCACTGTTTCCATGAACTTCGCATTTTTAGATTCCACATATAAGTGAGATCATGCAATATCTGACTTTCTGTAGTAATGGTCTGGTTTTAATGGGGGGATTTCCGGCTCCAGAAAGCATAAACGGTAATTTCTTGCAGTTATTGACATATAGAGGTGACTCACTCTTCTCCAGATACATTATTAAAATTAAGAAAAGGATTATATTTCTTACTGGTGGCTTTGGATTGAGGATGATTTTGTGATTAAACACAGTTCAGGTAGAATAGACATGGGGTCGGAATCACCTAGTACTCAGAAAACAACTGAGGTACTCTCATGGCACAATGTTTCCAAAGGATGGTAAGCCAGAAACAGCTAGAAGTACACCAAAGCATAGTGATGTCACTGAGAAATGACTGCCTAGTCAGTGGCTACATTTCCCGGTTCTTTTTGCATCTCTGTGGGGCCATGTGACTAGTTCTGGCCAGTAGAATGACAGCAGAAGTGAAGTATGTACCACTTCAAAACCAAGTGTCAAGTATTCTGTTCTTGCACTTTCTTTCCCATCTGAAGTGACCATGAAGACTCATTATTGAAGACGATGGCATTGTAAGATGGAAGGAAGCAGCACCCTTGAGTCAGCATTTAGAAGATAACCACCCAGGACAAATGTCTGACCAAGAACATCAACACTGGATTTTGTGAAACTGAGAAATAAATGTTTACTGTGTCAAGTCACTGACATTGGAGGGATGTTTGTTAAAGTAGTCTGTATAGCCTGACAGGGACTCATTAAAAAGGCCTCTGCCATCTGAGCACCTGATTTGGAAGAGATAGAGCATGGGAAAAAGATAAGTGTGGAACACTTCTTCAAGATGAAGGACACAAATCATGCAGGGCAAAAAGATAAAGCACCAAGGGTAATAGTAACAGAAAATCAAAGGCTAATCAAAGGTTAAGTCCACCAAAAAATAAAGGTGGTGGAAGGAAGTCTAAAATCAAAAAGGGTTGTTATACGACTTGGGCTTTTGATTTTTTCCATGGCCTACGTGACCAATTAAGCAATAGTTACAAGTGTATATTTCTGCCAACAAGTGGCTTTTTCACTTTGGTATCGGAATCATTTCTGTTCCCCTAAATAATTTTTTGTTGTTGCTGTTGGTGACTGTTCACTGTTGATTTTAGGTCACATTATAATGCATTGTGTTCTCCTGAGATTTTGGTTACTGGTACAAGCAACAATAAAGGCATGAAAAATAATTTGAGATTTCATTACATAGATTAAAGATGTTAATGAAAGCTTTTTTTGATCCTAAGCAAGAGCACTCAGGATTTTTCAGTTAGCTATTGACTTTTTAGACATCTGCTGTCATTCACCGTGACACAAAGCTGCACTATTCTGTTTACTGATATCTTGAGTGTTAAATGCTCCTTATACTACTCTCTGAGGATAAAAGAATGTTGAACAGAAATAAAGTGCTAGCGCTTGCCTTCTGCTGAATTACTGAGCCTCATTTCCGCCTATCTGTCTGTCTGTCTGATTTTCTGTCTCTCAATTTTAAGCCCTAATAATGACCAGGGCAGGGAATATACTAGACACTGAAATAAATCCTGATTAGGATACAATCTTATGGGAGCACCAGTCATGCCAAAAGGTGGGATCTAGAGTGTATCTTGCTGCCCTCATATGGTCCTATGTCTGCTTGATGTTTACTATATCCAGTGCTCTCGCAGTTCTTTACAGCCTGGGGGCTTTTTTTTCCCTCAACACCTGGCTCAGAACCTGGTACACAGTAAATAGTCAACAAATGTACATTGAGTAGAACTAAGTTCTGGAATGCTCAGTCATGATTTTCATGGAACCCTTTCTCCATTATTAAAGTCTGTTTGCGTGGGCATCTGCCTCATTTTCTGCCTAGGACTAAATATCGGCCCCGCAAAACAGCCATACTCAACCCCAGCACTGATCAGGCTCCTCTTACGTGAAGTTGGACCCCATTTTCAGTAGCTACTTTTTAATTAATTATTTATTCTGAGACAGAGTCTCGCTCTGTTGCCCAGGTTGGAGTACAATGGCGCCATCTCAGCTCACTGCAATCTCTGCCTCCTGGATTCTAGTGATTTTCCTGCCTCAGCCTCCTGAGTAGCTGGGATTACATGCACCCACAATCACGCCTGGCTAATTTTTATATTTTTAGTAGAGGCAGGGTTTCACCATGTTAGTCAGGCTGGTCTCGAACTACTGACCTCAGGTGATCTGCCTGCCTCGGCCTCCCAAAGTGCTGGGATTAGAGGCATGAGTCACCACGCCCAGCCATCAGTAACTACATTTATCACTTTAGCACCTTCTCCAAAAGAACCAAAATAAATTATCTACTTGATTTAAAAGCATCACTCACTTCTGCCACCTGGCCCCCTCTCACCCACCCACACACATACGGACTGGAACCTTGAAGGTTTCCATGCAGGCTTTACTCAAGGAAAAATTTACCCCACTCCATTAAGTCTTCCATTTTCCATTATTGGATAGCCATGCCTCTAGAACATGGTCTATAACTCTGCTTTTCCTGTTAACTTTTCCCACTATTTCCACAGCTTTTCCTTCAATACCTGCTCACTGCAAAGGTTCTAGTAAGTCCCTTATCAAAGCCCCCTCTCCTCCGCTCCCCAACTCCAAGGAATGACCTAGGGCTAGTTGGAGAAACTTCTCAAATGATCTTTGCTACCTATCAGACCTGAGGTTTGCACCACGCAAATAACTACACACATAATTAGAAACCCATAGAATACAGTTGTTTTCTACCAATAACTCATTTGATCCAGGATTTACTGAAGGTAGAACAACTGCAAGGAATTAACACATATCTGTGAATATAAATAAAATGAACGAGAGAGGGAGGTGGACATGGTTATAAAACAACAACATGAGAGATCCTTATAAGGACATAACTGTTCTGTATGTTAACAGTATCATTGTCAATTTCCTGATCATGATATTGTACTATATTTCTTTCAAGACGTCAATACTGGGGAAAGTGGGTACAATCTCTCTTATTTCTTACAACTGTATGTGAATCTATAATTATGCCAAAATAAAAAATTTTCTTAAAATTAATGAATAGGAGTAAAAGAAATTAGCCACTTTTAGAATTTGCTCTTAAAGGTTCTGTGTAGACATGCAAGAAAGCAAAGAAACTTTAGCTGAAAATGACTGAATTGATTTGCTGGTAAGGAAAATTTCTATAAGATGCAGGTTAGGCAATTCTGAGTAAAGAAAATGAAGAATGTGTAGAAAAAAATACATAGTAGCAGAACCTTCTGGAACTCACCAGGATTTGAACCATGCAACTTCTGATAATAATACAAATAAAACTCTCCAAAGCAAAACATTTCATCATTTCAGTTCCTATATTGTGCATGTCATAATGATAGCTACAAGTGTAAAAGAATAGCCTTTCCATTCTACCTTATTCCATTTAAAAGTCTAGCACATGAAATAGTAAAACGAACCTCACATTCTCTGTTATAAGATAGGTGAGATAAACCACAATTAAAAATTGAGATGCCTGATGACCAGAGAAAGAAGTATTAGGCTGCAACCCAAGAGTCAACTAAATAAATCCCTGGCATTAACTTGGAAATCTCTCTAACAGTTGCAACATAATTCAAATTATTAATGACATGATAGCTGATGTGCTGCAATCCTCTCAGTAGTGATACTAAGTTATACTCCCCACATGTACATTCGCTATAAATCATCATAATTAATTTTAGTACAGCCCTGAGCTATCATTAGTGATAAATCATGATAATGATTACATTCAAGTTTAATGTCATTGACGACATGAATGATAATGTTATTAACAAACTAGATTGAAGGTCTTATCTAAAACTAATGCTCTAATAGGGAGAAGTAAACCCCTTTCCATCTGAAGCCCAGAGTAACTTAGTGGTTGCCAGTACTGTCTCCATATGAACTCTGATGGTGTAAGGTGGATAAAATAAGAAGTAATAAGTCTCCAATTCAACAGATAATCAGGCCCCTCTTCATAGTAAAAATGAAAGATAACCTTGCATTTCCCACTTGCAGAGTCATTAGCCAAGGCTTCCAGCTTCCTGGAGAGAGATCCAGAGAGCTGATATTGTAGGCACCTAAGAAACTGTGAAATATCCAGATCTCCAAGTCGATATTACCAAAGTAGAGATGTTGCCGGAAATTCAAAGTTGCAGGGTAAGTCAGAACTGGAAGAACATGTGCTCACCCAGCTGAAATCAGCCATCACTGCCAGGGAGGGCCTGGGAAAGAATCCATACCCTCGTTCACAGGACAGAACCGGGGACAGTCATGTGCACATTTCCCCTTCTTCATCTCTGACCCCAACGTTTTCACTTATTTCTTATCTTGGACTATCTGTTTCATTGCAAGTCACTTCAAGTCGTTTTCCGAATAAAGTACAAATGAAAGGATAAAAATAAAGGTCAACAGTACACTGGCCTTGCTTGCTGACCTTGTTTGCTGTTCTTGAAGGCCTGTATCTGCCTTCTTTCATTGTGGCATGTTGGCAGCTTAAGTTGTGAGGTTGTGAATCGCCATTGATCAATTGCTGATTTGGACATGGGCATTTATGAAGAACTGTCCTGATCAGAAAATAACCCATCTAGCCCTTTCTGATCCCTTCAATTCACCTTTTTTGATCCAGTTATTATGATTCTTGATACACTCACAAACAATAATAGTTAACAAATATCCTCTGAGTAGACACTATGTGCCGGCAGGCATTATTCAAGTGCTTTACATGAATTATCTCATTTAATCCTTACAATAAGCCTCCAAAATAGGTACCGTTATTATTCCAATTTTACAGTTAAGAAAACTGTGGTACATACACAAAAAATTGATTTGCCTAGTGGAGCTGTATTCAAACCCAGTTCTGTCTATGTGACTCCATTCCTAAAGCTCATAGGTACTTCCTGGGTAGGGTTGCCCAGCTAAATTTGAATTTCAGATAAACTTTTTGTTGTTGTTGTTTGTTTGTTAGCATTCTCAGTACTTCATCGTCTTTGCCTTGTTTTCTTGTTTAATCACAAAAGGAGCAGATCACCACTAAGGAGAGTAAGGACTGAAAATACAAAAGGATTCATGAGCAATAGAGCCACATCCATGGAGGGTGTGAAGATTGAAAGGTGGGCTTTCAGATGGAAGAAATGACATACACAAAGACACAGAGGAGATAAAAATGAGCTAAGTTTTCTCACTGCTCTTAGGAGTTCTCCTCCTTACTCTCCAGCTTCTATTTTCCTCACCAAAAACTCACTGAGTAGCCTATGCTTTGAAAAATTTTTCCTTTTCATTAAATCAATTCAGTCATGGTAGCCTTTAGGCAAACGAGACTTAAAAGCATTATTGCTAAAAACTCTTCTTCCACTGATTGCTGACAGACCAACTTCTACAACATATCAAACACAAAGTGTCTAAGGCAAATACAACATTTTCTCTAGAAGCTATAGCTCCTTAAGACTTTATGTCCATTCGTAGTACCACCTTTCTCCTAGGCACAAAACCTAGGAGTCATCTCTGGCCACTCCTCTCTCAACTCCACATCTAATATCTTTGATCTGACTTAAGTAGTTGCAAGTTACATGTTAATTTTTTTTTTTTTTTAATTGCTGAAAAGCTTTCATGTGCAAAATTTATTTATTTATTTTTTATTTTATTTTGTTTACTATTATTATACTTTAAGTTCTAGGGTACATGTGCATAACGTGCAGGTTTGTTACATATGTATACTTGTGCCACCACAAGACTATGACATTCTGACTTGGTATTATAACCATGTTATTCTTAGGATAACAAATGAGGGCACACATATGCTGTTTATCTGATTGATGCTCCTTTCAGAAGCAGAATATATGTTTATTAATTTTAGTATAAATCCCATAGTCAGGACTTCTTCATATAAAAGAACAACAATGTAAACCTTGGCTATTGGGAAGGTCACAGACTTTGGATATGAGCCAAAGGCCTCAGTTTTATTTATTTATTTTTCCTCTTTAAGAAAAGCCAATACAACACAGACTTAAAGACTCTTCCACACTCTTAATCACATCATGCATGTCTCTATACAGTCTGAATATAACATTTTTTGCAACTATACCTTACACCAACACAGAATATCAATTGTATACATACTCTTCATTGTGTACCCCCATGCTTCTTTGATCTTTCTTTCTTTTCTTTTCTTTTTTTTTTTTTTTTTTTTTTTGAGACAGGATCTCACTCTGTCACCACAGCTGAGATTACAGGTGCATGCCATCACACCTGGCTAATTTTTGTATATTTGGTACAGACGGGGTTTCACCATGTTGGCCAGGCTGGTCTTGAACTCCTGACCTCAGGTGATCCACTCACCTCGGCCTCCAAAGTGCTGGGATTACAGGTATGAGCCACCACACCCAGCTGCTTCTTTGATTTTTGTTACTCCTTCATATTCACATTTTTGAGCCTGGCATCAGGTGTCATCCACATACCCTGTACCATTTCATCTAATCCTTATAACAAACCTGTCAAATGATCAGCATTATCATCCCTATTTTACACACAATGGTAAGTCACTCCAGTGACTTACCAAAAAACACACACTAGTGAGTGGCAAAGCTTGGATTTGAACTCAAATCTTCTGGCTCAACACCCCATATTCTTTCAACTATACACAGCTTCTCTTGGATGCCAAGTGCCTCCATTTGCACCCTACTCCAAATTTTCACCTAGGAAAAATATTTTGTAAGGTTGATTTCAAACACTATCTGCTCCATAAACTCTTCACTGATCATCCAATCAAAAATAAACTCTCTTTACTTTGATTTCTTTACCATGTTCTCTGTCCACTCAGTCATTCAATAAACAACTGAGCACCTACCATATGCCAGCTTCCATAGCAGGTGCTAAAGGAACAGCAGTGAATGACACAATAAGGATGCTGATCTCATGCATCATAAATTTTACGGTATAAATCAGAGAATCATAGTTTCCAGTTTCATGTCATCTATAGCCCTTATTTTACAGATGAGTAAACTCACATACATGAAGTTCAGGTTCATGCCATTATAAGCAGGTCCCAGAATAGAGGACTTCACCTATCCTTCCCATCAACATTGTTTATCTCCACGGCTTCTTTTCTCTACTAGGCTGCCAATAACTTGAGGGCAGGAACTGTGGTTTAAACATCTCTGTACATTCCTCAGCATTAGCACAGACATTCAAAAATGAGTGGAATGTGTGATAATGGTGTCAAACCAGGAAAGACAGATTATCTACACTCTTAGATCTCCAATGGAAAAAAGAGACAGATATTTAACATTTAAAAGTATGTTACAATTTCAAAGTATTCCCTCACATCATTTTTCAGCAAAAGAGCTTTCATATAAGGAGTAAGGAAAGGATCCAGTTTCAGCTTTCTACTGATGCATACAGCCAATTTTCCCCAGCACCATTTATTAAATAGGGAATCCTTTCCCCCATTTCTTGTTTCTCCAGTTTGTCAAAGATCAGATGGCTGTAGATGTGTGGTATTATTTCTGAGGACTCTGTTCTGTTCCATTGGTCTATATCTCTGTGGATCCTTTCCTTACTCCTTATACGAAAATTAATTCAAGATGGATTAGAGACTTAAATGTTAGACCTAATACCATAAAAACCTAGAGGAAAAACCTGTAGTACCCATTCAGACATAGGCATGGGCAAAAGACTTCATGTCTAAAACAATTCTCAAAAGCACGCAGCAAAAGCCAAAATTGACAAATGGGATCTAATTAAACTAAAGAGCTTCTGCACAGCAAAAGAAACCACCATCAGAGGAACAGGCAACCTACATGAATGGGAGAAAAGTTTTGCAATCTACTCATCTGACAAAGGGGCTAATATCCAGAACCTACAAAGAACTCAAACAAATTTACAAGAAAAAAAAACAAAACAACCCCATCAAAAAGTGGGGCAAAGGATATGAACAGACATTTCTCAAAAAGAAGACATTCATACAGCCAATAGACACATGAAAAAAATGCTCATCATCACTGGCCATTAGAGAAATGCAAATCAAAACCACAATGAGATACCATCTCACACCAGCGAATGGCGATCATTAAAAAAGTCAGGAACAACAGGTGCTGGAGAGGAGGATGTGGAGAAATAGGAACACTTTTACACTGTTGGTGGATTGTAAACTAGTTCAACCATTATGGAAAACAGTATGGCGATTCCTCAAGGATCTAGAACTAGATGTACCATATGACCCAGCAATCATTACTGGGTATATACCCAAAGGATTATAAATCATGCTGCTATAAGCCACATGTACATGTATGTTTATTGCAGCACTATTCACAATAGCAAAGACTTGAATCAACCCAAATGTCCATCAGTGACAGACTGACTAAGAAAATGTGGCAATATATACACCATGGAATACCATGCAGCCATAAAAGGATGAGTTTGTGTCCTTGTAGGACATGGATGCAGCTGGAAACCATCATTCTTAGCAAACTATCACACAAGAACAGAAAACCAAACACCGCATGTCCTACCTGTGTGGAACTGAACAATGAGATTACTTGGACTCGGAAGGGGAACACCACACACCGGGCCTATCATGGGAGGGGGAGGGAGACTGTACTGGGAGTTATACCTGATGTAAATGACGAGCTGATGGGTGCTGACGAGTTGATGGGTGCAGCACAGCAACATGGCACAAGCATACATATGTAATGCAAACCTGCATCGTTATGCACATGTACCCCAAACTTAAAGTATAATAATAAAAATAAAATAAAATAAATAAAAAAAATAAATTTAAAAAGAGCTTTCATAAATTACAGATATACACTGCTCAGTTAAACTTGTGAAAGCATCACATATTTCCAAAATGGAAAACATTGTTTTCTGTGATAAGAGCCTTTAATCCCTCATTGTTTTCTCCCTTAATTCAAATCCCAATAATTATAAACAGCACATTAATACATAACTTATCTGGAGGCTACATAGCTATCAACTTCCACCATGAGGAAGTCACCTAAAATACAAAAAGAAGCAGAGAATCCCTCTGAGCAGCCAAAATACATTTTTAAAAATACAGGCATTAAAGAAATATATTGCTTCATTAATGTCAATATATTAGGTCTTTACTGTTTTGTTCAATGCATAGTTACTGAGTGCTCGTGCTTTCTCTGTGCCTGAAAATCACCCTGGAACTCTTAACTCTTATTTGGGGCATGATTCTAATAGACATATACGTCTAATTTTCATGACCCATAGCCTATGAAAAGCAGCAAGCAGAAAGTGGATAAGGTTGGCTAGAAGCAAGCTATTCTATCCCATCTTCCTACTTCATTGTAATTCCTACCACCACAGGCACACGTCATCAATGCCAAAGAATGAACACAAGGCAGCGTCAGCCTATGGATTACTACATTTCACATTTAGGAAATAGTTGTATATAAATACACTGTGGAAGAGAACTTGGGTTCCTTCTTCACAGCTGCCAGGTAATGATCAGACAGTAATGGCTAATGGAAGAAATAGTTATTTTTCTTTCTGTATTTAAGAGACAAAATCATTCACTATGCATAAGTGAAGGATTTTGTTTCCATGAGACTCAAATTCCCTCTCCTTAAATTATTCTGCTTTTGAACAGAAAATATGTGGATTACTTTTCACCAGCAGAGGGAGGTGAAAAACAAGGAAGCTCTGAACATTTCTCTCTTCACCACAGAGGTTAAGTCTTTTTGCAATGTGACTGATTGGCTCCCTTTAGCAGCATAGTTTAATTTAGAAAGGTCAGGAAATGGTGTTTAACATCTACTGAGTCAACAAACTTAGGAAAAACACAAGTGGCAAAAAGAAAACACTCTCAGCAGCATTGGCCCTTATGCAATGGCTCCAAGGAGAAGAGCTGAGGGAGAAGCTTAGCAACGTCTGCACCACTGCACACTCAGAAGAAACTCTTTATGCTATGAAATCACACTTTGCATATTTTTACAGTGTGAAGACATATGCACTTCAACTCAGAGTTTACTCTTTGTTGCAATGAAACTGATGAAATGAAGGCTTTTGTTGTTGTTTTTACATGAATATCATCAGGGCTAAACCCAACTTCTTGGCAGGACCAGGGGGAATGGGCAGAGGGAGGCCATCTCCTACCGCTGCTACTACCCCTGAGGTCCAGCAAATGCGGGCGTGAGGGCCTGGGGAGGAAAGGCATATCATAGAGAAAAGAACTTTCATCTGAAGAATGCAAGGCTTTTGAAGTTATGAGGCCCAGAGAGATGTTAAAATGAGACCACAATCACATCCTATCCCCCACGTGAGCTATGAATTCATCTCAAAACTATGTGCTTTTGCCACAAGTAGCTATAAATTAATCTAACAATGCCACACTGGACACTATAACCCACACCCTATAGCCTACCAACATATACCAGTCGCTAATCAATGTACTTCTATAAACCAGTGAGAATTCCTGACAAACAACTTTGTATCAATCCACTCCTTGTTCCCCTTTTTTACCTTTAAAAATCCACTTGTAAATGCTGCCAATTGGACTGTATATTCAGGGCAATTTGCATCTATGCTCCTGGTTGCAATCCTCAAGCCTGGCCCAAATAAACTCTCTAATTATATTAATTTTGCTTTAGTTTCTTCCTTTTAGGTTAACACCACTTAGGATTCTCCCAGGGAGGCTTATTCAGCTTATTCAGGTACATAAATCTAATTTTCCTGCCCCACAGCCAATGAAAAGCTACAAGTAGAAAGTGGAAAAGGTTGGCCAGAAGCAGGCTATTCCATCCATCCTATCTTATTACCTCATTGTAATTCCAATAGCCACAGGCATATGTCATCAACACTAAAAAATGAACAGAAAGTAACAAACTGGGAAGCACAGTATGATGGTTAATTTTAGGTGTCAACTTGACTGCATTAAAGAATATCTAGAGAATTGTAAAACATTACTTCTGAATCTGTCTGTGAGGGTGTTTCCAGAGGAGATTGGCATGTGAGTTCATGAACTGAGTGGAGAAGATCTGCTCTCAATGTGACAGGCATCATCCAATCAGCTGGGGGCCCAGGTAGAAGAAAAAAGGCAGAGAAAAGACTATTTCCCCCTCTTTCTCCTGAAGCTAGGACACTCTTCTTCTCCTCTCCTCGGACAGCAGAACTTCAGGCTCTTTGGTCTTTGGACTCCAGGATTTACACCAGCACCCCTGGTTCCTGCTATGGGTTCTCAGGCCTTGGGCTGAGAGTTATACCATCGGCTTCCCTGGTTCCGAAGCCTATAGACTTGGCCTGAACTATGCTACCAGCATTCCAGGATCTCCAGCTTGCAGATGTCCTGTTGTGGGACTTTACAGCCTCTATATTGATATGAGCCAATTCCCCTAACAAATACCCTCTCGTACGTCTGTATTTCTATATATATCCTATTGGTTCTATCTCTCTGGAGAACCCTGACTAATGCGCACAGTACAAAATAACTATCAGACAAAACCACAACCAAGGAAAAAGAGAATCATGCTTTAAAAAATGAAAATTTTTCAAACTATTTGCATCCCCTGAGAAACAAGGACAGGGATAGCAAATCTAGAGGAAGTCCAAGTTCTAACATAAACTTGTTGTGTGACCTTGAACAAGTCACAGTCCCTCTCTTTGCTTCAATTCCTCCATCTGCAAATTGAGAAAACAGTATGGACTAGAGAATCTCTCAAATAGCTTCTCAGTTCTAACACTCTGAGCTCAGTGATTCAATTGCCAGATTGAAAATATGTAAGTAGCATTATCTTCCCAAACAAAGGTTATCACATGAATTTGTTTGTTCATCATAAGAAAGACAGGTCAATGATTATAATTATAATAGGTCAACCAACCCATATGAACTCTGCTCAATTTCCAGCTACATAATTATATTGAGGAACAGGAACACTTCCTACTTTGAGCTGACAGCAAAATTCCTCTCTGGGAGAGAACTGTTTCTATTTAGGACAAAGACCACGCTTGGTTATGAAGATGAGTCCCCTGGGCAGAACCTGCATGATCTGGGCTGAGACCAACTTAACAGCTAAACTGCTCTAAACAAGAAATGAAAATAATTTGGGTGGCTGGAAGGAAATGAGCTGGAGAGGGAAAGAGAAGGCAGGAGCAAGAGGCCCTGCAGCAAAATGGACAGCTAAATCACAAGTTTAAGGGAAATCTGGTACTAGCATTGCTGGATCAAATTTTACTGGGCATCTTGTATCTTAACTTCAGGTGAACAAAGAATAATTTTTAGTATAACTTTTCCAAATATTGCTTGAGACATACTAAAAAATTAATTAATTTATCAGAAGTTCAGATGTTACTGGGTGTCCTGTATATTTATTTGCTAAATCTGGCAAGTCTACCAGTGGCAGAAATGACAAACATTTTAGGAACTTCAATCTGAGATTGTTTAGCTATACTAGGGTATAACCTTCCTTAGGGCTATCACTAATCCATAAAGTACGATTACATTAATTAGAAAAAGTTGATTCTTCCTCCTAGTACCTATCTAAGGCACAGGCTTAATGAGTGGTTCATGGGTTAGATTTCAGCCTCAATTCTCCTCTAAATCCTGCCTCCATTCCATGTCTTCAAACCTTTAACAAAGTCTTCTGCACACAGCCCTAGGTCAAGAGTATGGAAGACAGTGAATGAAGGTCTCCTGGCCCCAGAGTACAAGATTTGCATAGAGAAATGCAGGAAAAGAGAAGCAAGCTCATTTCAGGATATGTGCCTCAGAGGAAAGATCAAGGATTCAGTGGCCACAGGGAATAGCATCCAGAATGACTGAGTAGGAGTCCTCAGTCCTTGCCAAAAATCCGAGATATTAGAGACGTTGTAGGCTGCCCACTGTATATTGGGTGGGAATTAGAGTCAATAATAAGGGAAAGGGTAAAACCTGAAGATGGAACAATTTGGAATATAAATGTGGTTATATAACTAAAGAGGGAAGTAGGCAGTTCATGGAGAAAGAGGAACTCCTACTTATACTCAAGACCCAGGTCAACCGTTACCTGCTCTGTAAAGCTGATGGTTCTAGGCAGAATTTATTCATTTTTCTTTGTGCTCCAATTCTCCTGGCACCTGTCTCTGTTAGAAGCCACTTGGAAAAAAACAATCAGAATATACAAGTCTCTCTGACTCTCTCCTCTCTCTCTCCCTCTCTCCATTCTCCCTTTCTCTAGAAGCAGATTATGAGTTATTTGAAAACAAGGACTGATATAGCAACTTACTACTTTTATAGCCCAAGTGATTGGCATATACTAGCTAACTGATACACTTGTGGAAAAATAAAATATATTTTGAGTTTAAAATTAAGACTGTAGAAAAAATAATAGTCTTAAGTATATGGCACTGTTTATAGTTCTTTTCTGTGTTTTTAGAGGGCAACATAAGAGGATAGACATCTCAAATGCAACATGAAGGAAGTAGAATAGGCATAAGAAAGAAAAGAATAATTTCAGCCACGGGGTGATCAGCTTCTAATGTAGATTTTTTTTTAAATTCATTTTTAATTCACTTTAGACAGTTCAATATGATCCTACCTCAGGGACCCTTGCAGATCTAAAATCCTGCTTCTCATGGCTCTAAACTCCAAGTACAGCAAGAACAGTAGCTACCATTTTCCTAACTCAGTAGGGCAGTTCACTATTCAAACTGCAAGGCTATGCAAATGACCAGGAGAGCTGAAGTTGTGGGAAGAGCCGGAAAAGGAAAACAAACTGCTAGTCCATAGGAAACTCACAGTTACCTACTTTTATTCCCCTCTGAACTTTTCCTTTAAGCAGGAAGAGATGCAATTGACTCCTGAAAGCCCTGCTAATTCAGTCCTGTTGACTAATCGGCTTGGGTTAATTTTGGAAATGCTAGAACTGTCTGAACTCTTGTATAAAAGAATTGTAAATAGAAATCTGGAAAGGAGAAAGGAAGGACAGGTCAAGTCTTAGAATAATATTGCTAATAGTGATGAGAATGTTTCTGCCCTACAAAATCTCGTGGCTTCATTCTCCCTCTTTTGTTCACATTTGACTTAAAAGAAAAAAAAAAATCCATCCCTCCTTTCCAATGTTAAGTCCACTTGACTTGGTGCTTTTGTGCCCATCCCTCTTTTATTAATTCTCATTGTTTCCACCCTCCTCCTCTCTTTTGTTTTTTCCCCAGTTCCTCTTACTCTGGTACCTTTCTCTTGGCTTACACATATGCTTGGTTCTCTCCAAAGCCTCACTTTTCTGCA
The DNA here is from genome assembly GCF_008728515.1 of Papio anubis. Lineage (NCBI taxonomy): Eukaryota > Metazoa > Chordata > Mammalia > Primates > Cercopithecidae > Papio > Papio anubis. Next base: position 15,222,629 of record NC_044996.1, on the reverse strand, counting down.
TCTCTGCTCCCTTCCAAGCAAACATGACTCGTTCTCACCAATATCCAGTTGTCCTCTCCTCCCAGGCATAAAAAATAAGCACTGTCCACTCTCTTGCAGTTACATAGGCTTATGTGACTCATTGTCACCAGTGAACTATGAGTGAGGTAACATGTCACTTAGGGCAGAAGCTTGGAAGAGCAGGTGTGAAATGTCCATGCACTCTTTCTCATTGAAGCGGCAACTGAGGAGACTTCGTGTTCCAGAAGGTACAGCAACAGATGATTCAAGTCTCTGTTAGCCTGGGTCAAACAGAGACCTCTCCTCTGGATTATGATGATTATACAGTATGAGTGAGAAATCAAGTATTTGTGTGTGTTAAAGCATTGAGATTTGAAGGTTATTTGTTAATGTTATATTGCTTAGCCAATCCTCATTAATACAGTCCTCTTTCTCTCTCTTCCACTTTACTAGCAGATTTCTTGAAATAATAGTCTAAACAGTGGTTGTCAAATCTACCTGTGCATAAGTGACACGTGGAGTGCTTTCTTTTTCTTTATCTTTTTTTTTTTTTTTCTTTACGTTCTGGGATACATGTGCAGAATATGTAGGTTTGCTACATAGGCATACATGTACCATGGTGGTTTGCTGCACCTATCAATGCATCATCTAGGTTTTAAGCCCCACATGCATTAGGTATTTGTCCTAATGCTCTCCCTCTCCTTTCCCCCCACCCTGTGACAGGCCCTGATGTGTGATGTTCTCCTCCCTGTGTCCATGTGTTCTCATTGTTCAACTCCCACTTATGAGTGAGAACATGCGGTGCTTGGTTTTCTGTCTGGAGTGCTTTTTTAAAAGCCAGATTTTTAGGCCCCGCCCCAGACTTGATGAATCTGAATACAGTTCTGAGGCTTGGCAATCCATATTTTTACAGGCTCTGCAAGTGACTCTGAAGCAGCCAAACTACACCAATCCTCAGACATGGACACCCCGAGTTTTACTTTCTCACCTCCCATTTACACATAAACATTCTGTAACCTGACTTCTCCATCCCTCACCCTTGCCACTGCTGAAAGTGCTTTCTCAGAAGTCATGTAAGACTTCCAGGATCTCCTAATTGCAAAACCATTCAGTCCCTGTTCTATTCAAATTCCCTGTAGCAATTGGCAAAGTTATCTGCCACTCCCTTTCGTGAAATTCTCTTTTCCTTTGGTTTTCATGACATGATGCTACTATTATTTGATTTTCAGTCCTGTGACCAATGTGTTTTTCTTTTTCTTGTTTCATCCTTAGTAAAAGTGACCCTATACTTTTTAACAACATTTTTATTCATTTTGACAGATTTCAGTTCTGATTGTGCTCTTGCGCTTTTTAAATGGTTGATTTTTAAGCCATTTTATTTTTTAATTTTAAATTTTTTCAAAAAAAATTTGTGGGTACATAGTAGCTGTATATATTTATGGGACACATGAGATGCTTTGATACAGGCATGCAATGTAAAATAAGCACATCATGGAAAATGGGGCATCCATCCCCTCAAGCATTTATCCTTTGTGTTATGAACAATCCAATTATACTCTTTAAGTAATTTTAAAATGTACAATCAAGTTATTATTGACCAAAGTCGCCCTACGGTGCTATCAAACAGTAGGTCTTATTCATTATTTATATATTTTGTGCCCATTAACCATCCTCACCTCCTCCCCAGATCCCCAATACCATTCCCAGCCTCTGGTAGCCATCCTTCTACTCTCTTATCTCCAAGAGTTCAGTTGTTTTGATTTTTAGACCCACAAATAAGTGAGAACATGCAATGTTAGTCTTCCTGTGCCTGGCTTATTTCCCTTAACACAATGATCACCACTTCCATCCAAGTTGTTGCAAATGACTGGATCTCATTTTTTTAATGGCTGAATAGTATTCCATTGTGTATAGATACCACGTTTTCTTTATCCATTCATCTGTTCATGGACACTTAGGTTGCTTCCAAGTCTTAGCAATTGTAAACAGTACTGCAATATACTGAGGAGTGCAGATATCTCTTAGATATACTGATTTCCTTTCTTTTGGGTATACACCCAGCAGTGGGATTGCTGGGACCTATTGTAGCTCAATTTTTAGTTTTTCGAGGAACCTCCAAACTGTTCTCCGTAGTGGTTGTACTAATTTACATTTCCACCAACAGTGCACAAATGTTTCCTTTTCTCCACATTCTTGCCAGCATTTGAGGTAGGGAGAGCGTAGGCACTTATGGAAACCTATTGCAGTAGGATCTACTCTAGTTTTGTTTTACATTTCCAACTGCCTTTTGGCAGTATCTCCATTCAGATGTTTAACCACCATTGTAAACCCAACATGTTCAAAATCAAGCACATCTTCTCATCTTTCAAATCAATGACTTAAGCTGATTTCTCTAGTTCTATGAGTGATCCTATTTATCTAGTCACCCAGGCTTACAAATTTGCTGTCACCTTTGTTTCCTCTCTACCTTATTTCCAACATTCAGTGAGTTACCTAGTATGATGGTTAACTTTAGGTGTCATCTGGATTAAGGAATACCCAGATGACTGGACTGGTAAAGCATTGTTTCTGGGTGTGTCTATGAGGGTATTTCCGAAGGGGACTGACACATGAGTCAGTGGACTGATTGGGGAAGATCCACCTTCAATGTGGGCAAGCACTATCCAATCAGATAGGAACCCCAGTAGAACAAAAAAGGGTGGAGGAATGGTGTTTTCTTCTCTTTCTTTCCGGGAGCTGGGACATTCTTCTCGTGCACTTGGACATTAGAACTCTAGACTCTCTGGCCTTAGGACTGCAGGACCTGAAGCTTTCAGACTTGAACTGAGCCATGCCTGTTAGGGAACTTCTCAGCCTCCATAATCATGTGAGCCAATTCCCTAAAAAAATCCCCTCCTCATCTACATCTGTATCTGATCTATATAATCTATATCTACATCCTATCTGCTCTGTCTTTGTGAAAAATCCTGACACCAAGTCAGAACCAATTTAGTTCTCCAATATGTCAGTCAGTCCTGTCTCCTCCGTTCTCCTTCCACTGCCACCAGAGTAAGTCAGGCTCACATCATCTCTACCTAGACCACTGCAGTGGCCTAACTACCTTTCATACTTTCAAGATATTCTACAGAGTGCTATGCAATTCATGTTCAAAGTAAGAGCTGCTCTAGCTGACACTGGAGTTTACCCCAATATTTCTTTCTAGCCATGTTTCTTATCACTCCCCTACTTTACCTGGTACTGTACCTTGACCATGACCCATGTTTTCCAATCCCTCTGCATGCCTTAATTAGCTGAGATAAAACATTCTGTATTTACTGAGAGCATAGAATTTAATAATCACCTCTCTACCCTCCTTACTGTAATTAGAGTGCCTTGCACTCAGGAAATACAGCTCAGTACATATTTGTGGAAGTATGTGGTGTTCTGTGGTTCACAGAGGATATATTATTCATCTTCAAATTTGCTTGTTAACATATGTTCTGCATTTGGCAGGGCTCTACTAATCTCACTCCCACCCCAAAATATACAATTCTTTGTGGCTGATGTTTGTCAGCTTTGGGCTAACCTAACTGGGCCACAAAATGAGGAAAGACAGCCATTCTGGAGCTTTAAGAGCATGCCCCTTGCCCAGGGAAACATGCCAGGTCATACAGAGGAAGACTGTATTCGTGAAATTACTTTTGGCACCAAGTTCAACCCTTTGCATCTTGCTTTTCTCTCTGCTTGCTCCCTTATGCTTATCTGGCTTCCAGCAAACACTGCCCTTCAAGCGTGATGACCTGTTTGATCAATCTCCTGACTCTTGACCTTCCTGCTTTCCTTCCTAGGTATAAATTACATTATTCCTCCAGACTCAGAATTTTCTCAGACTCAGTTCCAAGACAGCATTTGGCTTGGCCTCAGGACCTCATGACTAGGAAGAGCGTAGTTCTATCCCATTCCAGGAGAAACCATACAACTGTGGGGCTGCTTTCAAATTTTGTGCTCAAGTCTGATGGCAGTAACTAAAACCATCTGTTGTCTTGTTTTAGCACGAGTGGTATAGCTTGCAAATGCCTCGGCGCACCACTTTCCATCAATTATTCTTGAAATTCTAGGTTCTGTTGTGGAGGGATGTCAGAAACAAAGTTGATTGGCCTCTTAGCAAAATCTCTGGTGCCAGAGAGGGACTGTGCATTGATTTTCCCCATTGTGTGTGTCATCCTTATCACCTCCCAGCATACAGCTCCTTGTTGGTACTTTTTCTAGACTAAAACGAAAAAGCATTATCTATTTTTTTCCCATTCTTACCTGCTGAAAATCCTGTCACCCTTTTATGCTTCTGAGATGGGCGATAAGAAGGTCTTGACTAAAGGGCTTCAGGACACTAATCCAGACAAATGGCAGATCTGATATCAGCATGCTTGCTCTGCTTCTCTCTTCACAGTTCTGGAACAAAAAGTATAGGACTGCAGGGAAAATATTTACTCATTCTGTAAACATCTGGGGAGCACCAACTCTATGCCAAGTGGAAGGAATCCAAATTTTGCTTCTCTCAAGTAGTTCACAATAAAGTAGGAAAGACCCAAACACATCATTTCCTTTTCTTATTATAATCACTTAAAATAAGCATTTTCTCACATTCAGGAGGCCTCTGTTCAACTTTTTCTTGCCCACTTCCGTCTTTTTTCTTCTTGCAAAAGAAAATGAGTTTTGCTTAGGGAATTTAGTATATAGATCCAGTGGACAGAAGATAAAAGATTTCCATGGTAGTGACTTACTTATAGCATTTTCCTTGCAGAGATTATTCCATCATAGAAAATATTGCATTAGCATGAGAGGTTGCCTCATTTCATCTTCCTTTTGTCTTATGGAACCCCTATTGTAAGAAACACGGAACTTAAAAATGTCCAACCTTAACGAAGAGATCACTTCCCAGTATTGTGAATACATGGAGGGTAGAGGTGAGGCCATGCTACTAGAGAAACACAAAAGGTTGGGCCTAGTGCCTGGCCCAGGCTGGGAAGTGGGAGTCAGCAAATGGTTCTTAAAGGTAATACTTGAACCAAGACTGAAGGATCAGGGGAGAGGGAGGAGAACAAGTCAGGCTAAGAGAGTCTCATTCATGGTAGAGCAGAGAATGGGAGTAATGGCCTCAGGATGAGGACTGGCAATGACACACAGCACCTAAAGATCACTGGCCCATCAGCAAAAGGAAGGAAATGAGGCTGGCATGGCAGGCAGTGTCAGGTTACCAACAAGCCTCTTCTACTAAGCAAATAGAAACAACAAAATATCTGCAAATTCTCTACCTGTGATGTTTGGGAAATATCTTCAGGGACCTGGGAATGAATTTTCCCGGTGTTGCTTTAAAGAAGTTCCCTTTCTCCCTTAACCGGATAGTAATATATCGCAGGTATCCTGGGTGCCAATGTCACTTGGGAGCTTCTTTAAGTCACAGCAGATATTTTAAAGGGTGGCGAAAGTCACTAGGTCTCCTTTGAAAATACAGAGGCCCTAGGCAGCCATTAAGGTCCTTTTGTGAATGTCACAAGTAACAAATGTTCAATTGCCAGAGAAAACTGGAAGACCAAATGATAGGTGCAACCTGTAGTGATCAAAAGGAACATCTCACAAATGAGAACAAAGAGGAGATGGGCAGGAAGAAGGAAAGAGGAAGCACGCAATTTGAAATGGACATTGAGCTGGCAACAGAGCTCAGCATGGTACTTTGAAGATGGCAAATACAGTGACTTGGGACTAAGAAGAGGGAGAGGCAAAAGCCCAGTCAGATGCTCACATAGAAAAAATAACCAATTGGCAGCGTGGGCCATTGCAGTACATATGAGTTTTCTGTGATCACTAAAACTAATTGCCACAAATTTTAAACAGAAATTTATTTTCTTGCAGTTCTGATGGCCAAAAAGCAAGGTATCAACGAAGCTACACTCCTTCTGGAGGCACTAGAAATGAATCATTCTTTGTCTCTTCTGGCTTCTGGTGGCTGTCAGTACTCCTTAGCCTGTGGCCATATCACTCCAATCTCTGCCTCCATCTTCACAGGGCTTTCTCGTCTGTGTCTGTGCCTTCTCCTCTTCTGTCTCTTATAAAGAAACTTATCATTGGATTTAGGGTCACGTGGATAATCCAGAATGACTCATGAGATCCTTAACTTAGGTATAGCTGCGAACACTCTTTTTCCAAATAAGGTCACATTCATAGGTTCTGGGGGTTAGGATGTGAACATATATTTTGGGGGCCACTGTTCAACCCATTACATAGTGTTTATAAGGGGGAGAGATTTCCTCCCTTTTTCTCTTCCTGATTGTAAAGTTAATATATGTTCACTATAAAAATATAGTGAATATAGAAAAGCACAAAGAAACTTAAAACTCACCTTTAATTTCACAACCCAGAGCCAGCCACTGGTAAAAATTTGAGAAATTATATTCCAGGCTTCTATGACTATACGTACTGATTTTGTTAGGCTCCTATGGTACTTACTATTGTGAAATCTGCTTCTTTCTCAATTATAGACATATTGTGAACATCATCCCATGCCATTAAATCTCTTTCCACAACAAAATTTTTATCAGCTGCATAATATGCCATCACATGTCTGTATCATAAGTTTAATGAATTGCTTTTGAACTGTTTGACATTTAGGCTGTCCCCAATTTTTCAGTGTTATCAGTAACACTGAGATGAGGATATGCATGCCAGGGTATTTAAAAGAAGACGTGGGTTGCATGATACAATGGGACATTGACTGTGGATACCCTAAATACTCCGAGTTTTACAGTAAAGTGTGCACTTGACTATAATCAGGCCCAAGTTAGGAAAAAATTTGGCCTGAAATAGAGAATCACTTTATAACTTCTCTTTCTCAGAAAAAAAAAAATACATTTATTTAGCTTCCTCTCTTGCCACTCTCTACGTTATGCTTTTTATTTTCTTAAAAGGGTGGGAGTAACACATCTATTTCCTCTTTTTAAAATGTTATTAATATTTTATTAATGCCTACCATCTTGTCTAGCCAAACAAACCACCTTACTCAGTGAAGTATTAATATAGCTTTTCATTTTCAGTTCCATGATAAAGCCAGAAATGAATAGCACTAGAAAAAAGTCTACTTTTACTTTTTATTATTTCTATACCTGCACTGAGAAATATTTGTATCTAGACTAGAATAAATGGACAGGAGGATAAGGGTCATAGGCAAACTCAGTAAATACAGAGTTATTAGAAAAAGCTATTTAGACCCCTAAATAACTAGAAAAGATATTCCGCAGATTGGGGTGAAAGGGAAGCTTATGTTTGAATTATTAAAAAGTCAGTACAAACCCATCTGGGAGGATCACATAATGAGGAATACAAACAGCCTCCAGACTGTTCATCAAAGAAAATTAATATTTGCTGAGTGTATAAGGTAACATTGCATTGCCATAAGGAAATACCCAAGAATGGGTAATTTATAAAGAAAAGAGGTTTAATCAGTTCACAGTTCTGCAGGCTGTACAGGAAGCATAACACCAGCATATGCCTCTGGAGAGGCCTCTGGAAGCTTACAATCATGGCAGAAGGTGAAGTAGGAACTTGCACCTCACTTGGCAAAAGTAGGAACAAGAGAGAGAGCAGGAAGGGGCCACACACATTTAAATGACCAGATCTCACAAGAACTCACTGGCTATCACAAGGACAGCACCAAGGGGACAGTGCTAAGTCATTCGTGAGAAATTCAAGCCCATGATCCAATCACGTCCCATCAGACCCCATCTCTAACATTGAGATTTACATTTCAATATGAGATTTGGGTGGGGACACACATCCAAACTTATCAATGAGGAAGCCCATTCTTGTGAACATCCAGCTTACGTTTTGAAACTACAAGAGAAGTAGACAGTTCCAATGTACTGATATTTGTGATTTCCAGGTTTACTGCCATATAATTTTGGCCTATAAAGTGAATGTTTTTTCTGATTTGGCATTGTGCATTCATAAAGTTAGCAACTACTAAAAAATAAGTCAATATTACAGTTATTTCTGTGCCTGGGTAGCACAAGTGGACAAATCTGATGAAATCACAGAAGTGGTGACAGCAACACACAACACTAGTCTACAGAGTTTCAAGAAACATGTTGGAAGTACATATTCATTGCTCACTCAGCTTGACTGACTGCAGTAAATCCACTCCAGTAGTGATTTAAAAAAAAAAAAAAAAAAAAAAGATCCAATCCTGGCAGAGGAGGATTGTTGAGAACTTGGAAGAACACATTTTAGTCCAAGCAATCAATTTGTTAATAGCAGCTTCTTTTTTTTTTTTTTTTTTTTTTTTGAGATGGAGTCTCACTCTGTCACCCAGACTGGAGCATAGTGGCACGATCTTGACTCACTGCAACATCCACCTCCTGGGTTCAACTGGTTCTTCTGCCTCAGCCTCCTCAGTAGCCTTGATATACAGCATGATCCCTTACCCCTCAGATTGGCCAAGAATGAGCTTCTAGATTTGTTCCATTTACTCATTTTTTCATTCATCAGTTATTCACTATGTCCACTATCAAAGATCTTGAAATCAAATAGGAGATGAAACACACAAATAAAACTCAGTAAATAAATAACACTGCTAAGTATAGTGAGAAAGGTAAGAGCATGGAGGAGGAGCAAACACTTACCCTAAACCATCATCATATTTTTACTTCCTGGGTACTAATATTTGACTTAGCATCTCAGCTGACCACTCAATGTCTAGGTTCTTCCCAAGCTGACTACAGTGCTTAATATTTTTTTTTTTATTTTGTGCTTACTATATGCCACATATTTTACATACATTATCTCATGTAATGCTCACAATCACCATATAAGGTAGATACAAATTCTATTTCATGGGTTTAGAAAAGATGAGTAAAATTACCCAAGAATTTGAACATAGTTTGTCCTAATTCCAAAGCTCTGATTTATTCTGCCTCACTATGCTGACTCTCAAATTTTAAAAGAGATTTATTGAATTAAAGCGTACAGAGGGATTGACCAGAACGAGTGTGCTAGTCCATTCTCACATTGCTATAAAGAAATATTTGACACTGGGTAATTTATAAAGAAAGGAGATTTCATTGGCTCATGGTTCTTCAGGCCATACAGGAAGCATGGTACTGACATCTACTTAGCTTCTGGGGAGTCCTCAGAGAGACTACAATCATGGTGGAAGGTGAACGGGGAAGAAGAATGTCACATGGCCAGAGCAGAGGCAAGAGCGAGGGAGGGAGGTGCTATACACTTTTAAACAACCAGATCTTGTGAGAACTTACTATCACAAGGACAGCACTAAGGGGATGGTGTTAAACCATTCATAAGACATCCACCCCCATGATCCAGTCCCCTCCCACCAACCCCACCTTCAACATTAAGGATTAAATTTCAACATGAGATTTGGGTGGGGACACACATGCAAATGACATCATTCTGCCTTGGCCCCTCCCAAATCTCATGTCCTTCTCACATTTTAAAATACAATCAGGCCTTTCCAATAATCCCCCAAAGTCTTAACTCATTCCAGCATTAACTCAAATGTCCAAAGTCCAAAGTTCCATCTGAGACAAGGCAAGTCCCATGAGTCAATTAAACCTCTTTTCTTTATAAATTACCCAGTAACAGGTATTTCTTTATAGTAATGGAAAAATGGACTAACACAGTAGGTAAGAAGGAGCCCTTGGATTCAATCATTAGGAAATCATATTTGTGTCCACTGTATTAGTTTGCTAGGCCTGCATAACAAAGTACCAAAAACTGGGTGGCTTAAACAGCAGAAATTTATTGTGTCATGGTTTTGAAGGCTATTAGTCAGTGATAAAAGTGTCAGCAGGGTTGGTTCCTCCTAAGGAAGGCACTGTTCCAGACCCTTCTCCTAGCTTCCAATAGCCTCAGCCATTCTTTAGCTTATAGATTATGTTCTCCCTGTGTCTTCATATCATCTACTCTGTAGACATCTGTCTTATGTCCAAATTTCCCCTTTTTATAAAGACACCAGTCATATTGTATTAGGGCCCACCTTAATGATATCATTTTAACTTGATTACCTCTGTAAAGACCCTATTTCTAAATAAGGTCACATTCTGTAGTACCGGAGGCTAGCACTTCAACACATCTATTTTGAGAGGACACAATTCATCTCAAAATACCCACTGAATGAGCACTTTCAGCTCAGTAGTATACACAGAAGGCAGAGCAAAAAGGGATAAAGGTTGAGATATGATAAGGTCATGGAAATTGGCTGGGAATAGGGTGCTAGAGGAGGCTGGCGAATGTTTTACAGGTGAAAGGCACCAGGAAAGAAGGAGAACTTCAAGATCTACAGAGAGAGGATAATTGACAGAGCACAGTCCTGAAGGGAATGAGAGCAGTGAATTATCAGAAAGAAGGTAGGATGCCACTTCTTTGGAAACAAAAGAGAAGGGAAAAGAAGCTTTAACCAACTTCTATTTGTGGGAATTTCTGGAGATATCTTCATCACCTCAGCCCAAATCTCATTCCAGATTCTCATAAGGCCTGCCTCATATTCCTTCAGTAACTTGCAGTGTTAGCTTTATAACTTTATAACAGCTTCATTTGCAGCTTTAAAATTCTCAGGTACTGTTTACCACTTGATACAAAGTATCACAGGATCTTTCTCATAGTTATTTCGAGAAAAATGTCAGTGGGCTCAAGAATATAGCACAACACAGAAGACAAGCAATTGAACAAATGAACACACATATATAAAGAGGAGACAATGTCACACAGAACAATCAGGTCTTATTGCTTCTTAAACCAGACTATAGCTCATTGCTCTGTGCATCTGAGGTTGAGCATGCCTGAGGCAAAGGCCTGCAGGCACAGACAGAGAGAAAGCACTGAGCAAGGGTGTCAACAAAGCATATGCCTGGGCCAAGACATGTGACAGAGAGGAGCCATCCATTTGCAGCTGTTCACACTCCAATAACGGGACACTCAGAAAACAACTACAAAATCCCTCACCCTCATTTCCTGCTAGGGTAAGCAACATTTAAGTGTGGACCTAAAAACCTTATCGTAGAATGAACAGTTTGAATAAAAAGCATGTCTTATTGCCTAGGGTTTCAATATTTCAACCCAGTTGTTAAAATCTGGAGCTTCTAGGCAAGAGGCAAGTCCTACAGACAGATGTGAAATAGACACTTTTGGAAATGGACATTTTGGATATGATGACCCTATTAGCCACCACAGCACCAGTGATTCTGGCAGTGCTTTTGGGAGTTGGCCCTGGTGCTGCTGATCTGGGGAGTTCATAGAGCATACCTCCTGCTATCACATCATGCTCATTTTGGCAAATTCAGAGAGCCCATTAGAGAAAGTTGAAATGCTTTCCTCAGGAGCTTTTATCGAGTTAGTGCAAGGATACAGACTATGACCCTAAAACCCACTGAGTGCCCAGCTTGTCTTCTAACCATGAACAACAGTAGGCTCAAGAATATAGCACGACACAAAATACAAGCATGATAGCATCATCAGTATTTCTCTCTCCAATCACAATTTCCCTTGGACTCATACACATAGTGTACATTTATGGAAATAGCTTATATAGCTTACCTAAAAGCATGATTCATTCTATATAAAATGTGGTATCTTATAAGTGAGCACTTACTCTACACACTTTATTCTTTCACAAATTTGACAGTTCTCTTTTGAAATGAAAAGCTCTCATAAACCAGCACCCTTTGTGTGTGTATCTTCTGTGTGTGTGTGTGTGTGTGTGCGCGCATGCGTGAATGTGTATAACATAAACAAGAGAATATTTTAGTACATAAAGCAATAAAGGCCTAAATTTCATAAACTCCATCCCAAAAATAAAATGAAAACTTCGAAAACCCTGACAGGTTCAACCATTGAGCCCTTTCTCTTTAAGGCATTATTCATAGAAAATGGTTTTTGAAATTTTGTATCAAATTATAAATGTTATTATGTAGTCCAACTGTTATACTACCTGTTTATAACTCAAATATTTTGCTTCCAAAGCAGAGTTTACATGAAGAAACAAAGCCCAGAAACAATTCCCATGGACTAATTGACTCATGACTTTGCTTTCTTTCTTCCCTCCCTTCATCTCCATTTGGGAGCTATGAGGCAATTAATGTTGTCTCTATGTGCTCTGGTTAACCACGAAAGAACTCAATTCAGAAAGTCCAACTGTTGCTTACTCAGGCCAATTAAAGGACTCTATGCTTAAATCTGCTCCGGGCCATCTTTTAGAAATGAACCTTTGTGACCAAAATTATCAGATGGGGAAAGGCACTGAAAATTAATTAGTGCTGTTCCTAGGTATCAGCAAGGATGCTGCAGTGCCATTGTGCTTTAGGAAACTCACCTGGGACTTGAAGCTACACTCAGAATTTGCACTATCTCACCTATTTTCTAAATTGATTCTTACAAATGACAGATACTGGCAGTCACTTCATAGAGGGTAAAAGTGAAAGAGCAAAGAACCAAAAATTGGGCTAAATCTTCAATTCACAATACACATGGCCTTAAACTTCTGCTTCAGAAGAGATTTATGTATCAAGGTTGGCTCTTCAAACTAGCAAGAGATATGGAATAAGCCTCCAAGTTGTCACTGCTGACATGATATTTAATGGTGGGGAAAACTCCAAGTGTCCTCTTTTGTGTGACTTGTTGGATGTCAGAATAAATGATGTTATATGTTCCAATGTTTATTCTTTCTTGCTTCATGCTAACCTTTCCATCTTTATCCTACCACACCCTGCTCCTCCCCACTCAAAATCAGCAAAGAACCCAATTGGCCTGTCATGATGATGGAATGTACCAATGTCTTAATTATAACACATTGTCTTGGCTAGAACAAAAAGTGTTTCCATTACAATATTTGCTTTGACACACTGTCACTGCCCAATATCTCTTTTCCATGTTGTAGTCAACAAAATTGTGAGGGGACTATCTCCCACCAAATATTAAAAATAAGTGAGGAATCTCCTGACATACAGTCTACTCTGAGATCCCACCAACCCCAGGGATGGGGCAACGCCTAATAGAGTCAACAGACTCTTAAGAAACAAAATTTGTTCTCATTTACTCTCACCGCCAGGCACACACTTAAGGGTTCTCCAGTTACCTCACTGGTCTCTCTTTTGAACTTTAAGTGTTAGAGGGCACCAGGGCCTTGTCTTTGGACATTTCCCCTTCTCTATGCTCACTCCCTTGGTGATCTCATCTGTGTCACGGCTTTAATTTCCTTCTATATAGACACAACATCTAAATGTTTGTGTGGGGGGGGGAAGGGGGATGTGATCTTTTGAGGCCCAGATATATGTTTCAAACTGCCTCCTCAATAGCTCTACTTGGATATCAATAGGTGCCTCAAATTTAACATATCCAAAACCAAAACCCTGACTTTACCCCCAAAAACCTGCTCCTCCTCAATCTTCCCCATCTAAGTTAATGATAATCTCATCCTTTTAGTTGTTCAGGTCAAATCCTTAAGATGATCCTAACTCCTCTCTTCCTCCCACACTCCACACCCCATCTGTAGGAACATTCTCTTGGCAATACTTTCAGAATATATCTAGAACCCAATCATTTTTCACTCCCTCCATTGTTGCCACCTGGTTTAGCCACTATCATCTCTCCCCTAGATTGTTGCAACAGACTCCTCACTGGTCAGCCTCGGCCCTTGCCTCTTCAGTCCCTTTTTAAAACAGCAGCCAGAGTGATCCCCTTAACACATCTCAGATCATATGAGGTCTCTACACAAATCCTTCCACTGGCTCCCCATCTCCCCCAGAATATAAACTCTACTCCTTGTACTGGCCTACAAGGACCCCCATGATCTGGATTTCCATGTGCTCTCTGACGTTGTCTCCTACCACACTCTGCCTCTCTCACGCAGCTCCAGCCACCCAGCATTTCACCCACCTGGCTACATGTAGGCCCATATCATGATCTTTACAATTGCTATTCTGCCTCTCCCGAATGATCTCTCCCCAGATAGCTGCATGCATCATTCCTTCAACTCCTTCAGGTCTTCGCTCAAATGGCAACTTCCCAGTGAGGCCTTTCGTTGCCACCCAATTCAATATGCTACACTCTCCTATATACCTCACGTGTATTACTTGTCCTACTACCATCCTTTATTTTACTCAATGGCACTTATCACCAACACACTATGTGTTGCATTTATTGTTTAATTCTGTCTCCCCTGATACTTGAATATACAGTCTATGAGGTCAGGGATTTATGCCTCTATTGTTTTCTGCTCTATCCCTAGCCCCTACAATATACCTAGCACATGGTGAGTGTTCAGTAAACATCATTACAATAAATGAATTAAAATCCCAAGGCAACTAGTCAATTCAGAATAAAACTAAGGAAAATCTATTAAAGCAGTTATGTATTCAATTAAATATTCATTCCAGCCAATTATTCAATTATTTGGGATATACATTCAAATACATATTTGAATATATATATATTTGAAATATATATATATATGACACAGAGTAAGAGAAAGAACTTAAACCAGTTAGCAATTAAGCAATAGAAGCAGAAATGAGGGTGGAGTGGCCGAGCAGAGGTAAGTAACCCCAGTCCCTGGGGCACCACCAAGGCAGCCAAGGTCAAGTTTGTAGGCCTGAATGCTTTAAAAAGTAACTTGCAAAGTTTATGACAAAGTGTTATTGACAATTCAATTGGCCATCCAAAAAAGGCAGATTCATCTAGCGTCTAACTAAAAACTTTTTATTTTGTTGCATAAAATGGCTACAATCAATTATAGATATAAAGAAAATTACCAAGCATAATTATTTTTTATCTGATATTTCATCACCAATAGAAAAACAGACCAGTTTCTTCAGGACAAAGATAAGAGGGAAATGTGGTTGACTAATGAATTAATGATCATATTTGTCCTTTCTACTATAAAGCCTGGACTTTCTCACCACTCATTTCCTTCACTTGAGTGAGAAAGCTATCTTTGCAATAATCCTTTTTAAGTCAGGAACTTCAGCTTAACTTGCATTTTTAATTCTTACCTTTTGATATTTTTTTCCAAGACATATTTTACCATGATAGGATTTCTCAGATGAAAGCAGAGTTCAAGGTAGGTTACTACACACAAGTCTAATTAAATATGTGAGAAAATAGATCTTTTGAACCAGCAAGAGTTGAAAATTTTATTTATTCATTTTCTTTCTAATATACTAAAATTGAAATGTGGGGGTTTGAGATGACTGAATAAATGCTAGCCCAAACATCAACTCGGCTTCTAAGATGGCAAAGCTGGATAACAAAAGCACTGGCTAGAATTCGGAGTCTTGGTTTCTATACCTGTAGGACTGATAGTAGCTCTCTTCCCTGCCTCTCTCAATGGATTACTGTGAAACTCAAATAGGAAAACAATGGGAATGGGTTCTGTCAATGATAAAATGCTGTCCATGTATGTCCAATGCTGTCCAAACTACGGGGGAAGTATGGGGAACTTGCTTTCTACTTACTTCCCAAGCTGGGTGAACAAACAGAATTGTTAAAATGTCAAAACATTTGGCCCCCATAGAAAACAAAATGCTTTAAAAAGCAAAAGAACATTATTGTATTGAATCAAAAAAAAATCCTTTTATGTTTCATCTGCTATGATGCATTATCTTTGGAGACAATATATGATGTTTCTCTTTTAAAAATGTCACAGCTTTGAGGATAATAATTTCTCTTAGTAGATCCTTTTTGAAAATGGCCAAGTATAAATCTTTTACCCTCAATTTATGTCATAGCAATTGATAACCAGAGTGTCTGGCTGACTTGTAATTGGCTATATTCTACCCAATATGTCTCTTGATTCTAGAATGCAGGGATATAGCAACTACTTTTACAAGACCCTGAGACACATATTGAAAACCAGCTACCTATATAACACTACTTTCTAATATGTCAAAAACTTTATCATCTAACTTGGGTAGAACGGTGTCCTCTTTCTTCCCTTTTATCCACATAGTCACATTATGCTGTACAATTGTACATCATTTTTCCCGGTCTCCTTTGCTAATTTGAAGACTCTTACATGTGGAGGCTACTGAGTGATTACTATTGTATTCTCCAGTTGTTAGTTACAAGACAGAGCTTCAGTAAACCTATGTAAATAGTTCAGTCAGTTGTGCCTCAACCTCTCAACTCTGCAGGCTTCCCTGATACTTTCTCTTGATCCCTGTATTCAGAGGCAGGCAAAAATGACTGGTAATAGGTGCAAATTTTAGTCCCCACCCTAATGTGACATGCGATTAACAGAGATCAAGTATTTAAAAGGTTAGGTAATATTTATTTTATTGAGTACTTACCAAATGACAAGGACTTACAGATACTGTGTCACTTATTCATTCATTCATTTTATTCATAAATAACTTATTAAATGTTAGACAACCCAAAATAAGCAAAGCAGAAAATGTTCCTACACTCACGTAGCTTAAAATTGAGTGTGAGAGACAGCTATTTAAAAATTATCATACTACTTCTGCTTCCAAGTAGAATGTAATAAGTCACAGTAAATAGACACTTCTGCTGTAATAATTACTTAAATATGAATAAATTATAAAAGTGGTATTTAGATGCCTGAGAGAGCTTTGATAACAATTAGGACTAGATGAACTAAACTTCCATAGAGTAGACAACCATTCCAAGCTCTGCACTACAAAAAAGAGTAAAAGGAATCCTTGAGACAGAAAAAAAGGATACCAGACAGGAATGTGGAAATGCAGGAAGGAATGAAGAACAGAAGAATGAAGTAATATGTGGGTTAATATAAATAAATATTAACTTCACAAAGTAATAACAATACTATCATGTAGAATTTATATTCAATGACAACAATAACAAAAAAGCAAGATAAAGGTCAACAGAGTTTTGAGGTTCTAAGGTTTGATATTGGTTATGGAGATATGGCTAAATAATAATTTTCAGTACAGTGAAATAATTCACAAATGCATGCTATAATCTCTAGAGTAGCCTCTAAAAGTATAGCACAAATATGTATAACTAACAAATTATTAGAAGAAAACACAGAACAGAACAATATATTTTGTAATATATCCAAAAGACAGTAAGAAAAGATGACAGAAGAAATACAAATGAGCCGGCCGGGCGCGGTGGCTCAAGCCTGTAATCCCAGCACTTTGGGAGGCCGAGACGGGCGGATCACGAGGTCAGGAGATCGAGACCATCCTGGCTAACACGGTGAAACCCCGTCTCTACTAAAAAATACAAAAACTAGCCGGGTGAGGTGGCGGGCGCCTGTAGTCCCAGCTACTCGGGAGGCTGAGGCCGGAGAATGGCGGGAACCCGGGGGGCGGAGCTTGTAGTGAGCCGAGATCGGGCCACTGCACTCCAGCCTGGGCGACAGAGCGAGACTCCGTCTCAAAAGAAAAAAAAAAGAAATACAAATGAGCCAAGAAGGAAATAAAAAACAACATGGTACATAAAAACTCAGCTATATCAGTAATTACAATGTATGTAAAATAACTCATTACTCCAAATAGAAGACCAAGATTACAAAACCAGACAGAAAAAGAAACAACCAAAACCAAAACAAAACTATGTACAGTGATACCAAAACAAGACACAGACATCACAAAAAATAAGATGACAGACCAACATATTTTATGAATATCGATGCCAAAATTCTCAATTAAATACTACTAAAATTCAGCAACACATAAAAAGAACTATGTACCATAGCCATAGGGAGTCTATCTTAGGAATTCTAGCTGATTTGGCATATGAAAATCAATCAGTGTAATATACCATATAAATATAGTAAAGGACAAAAATCACACGATCATCTCAATAGATGCAGAAAAAGCATTTGACACAATCCAACACTCATTCATGATGAAAACACTCAACACAGTAGAAATACTAGGAAATTTTCTCAACCTGAAAAATACTAAGCTATGAAAAACCTACAGTCAACATCTTACTCATTAGTGAAAAAAAAAAAAAATGTTTTCTCCCTAACATCAGAAGGTAGATAAGGATGTCCACTCTCATCACTTTTACTCAACATTGTCCTGGAGATTCTAGCAGGGCAATTACACAAGAAAATGAAATAAAATTCATCAAGTTATAGAGGAAGAAATAGAACTGTCTCTATTCAGAGATGACACAATCTTATGCATATAGAGGAAATCACAAGAAATCTCCTCAAAAATCTATTAGAACTAATAACAGAGTTCAGCAAAGTTCTAGAGTACAAGGTCAATATACAACAATCCGTAGTATTTCTATACATTACCAATGCACATTATGAAAATGAAATTAAGAAAATTCCATTTACAATAGCACGAAAAAGAATAAAGCACTTAGAAATTTTTTAAAGGAATGCAAGATTTATATATTGAAAACTACAAAATATTGTTGAAAAAAATTATTAAAGAAGACCTAAATAAATGGAAAGACATCTCATATTTATGGGTTTGAAAAATTCCTATTGTTGAGATGGTGATGCTACCCAAATTGATCTACAAATTCAGGGCAATACCTTTCAAATTCCCAGCTGAATTTTGTGCAGAAATTGACAAACTAATCATAAAATTTATACAGAAATGCAAGAGACTCAGAATAACCAAAACAATCTCAAAAAAAGTTAGAAGACCCATTCTTTCAAATTTCAAAATTTATTACAAAGCTACAGTAATTAAGACATTGTGAGTGACATAAGGATAGATGTATACCTCAATGGAATAGAAACAAGAGCCAAATAGCTTGGCAGTTCCTCAAGGTATTAAATATAAATTTAACATATAACCCCAGCAATCCTACTTCTAGATATATACTCAAAGACATTGAAAACATGTTGACATGAAACCTTTACATAAGTGTTCATGGCAGTATTATTCATAATGACCAAAAAGTGGAAACAACCCAAACGTCCATCCGTTAATGAATGGATAAGCCACATATGTTAGAGCCATACATGCGACGGTTTTTAACATAAAAAAATGAAGGACTGATATATACTACAAGATGGATTAACCTTACAAGCATTATGCTAATTAAAGAAACTAAACACAAAAGACCACATTTTGTATAATTCTATTTATGTGAAATATCCAGAATAGGCAAATCTATAGGGATGGAAAGTAAATTAATATTTTCTGGGGTCTTGGGATGAGGGAGAAATTGGATGAGAATATTGCGTTTCTTTGGGGGATAATGAAAATGTCCTAAAATTAGATAGTGGTTACAACTTTGAGAATAGGCTAAAAACCATTGAATTGTACACTTAAAAGTATGGAAATTATATCTTGGCTGAGCGTGGTGGCTCACGCCTCTAATCCTAGCACTTTGGGAGACTGAGGTGGGCAAATCACCTGAGGTTGGGAGTTCGAGACCACCTGGCCAACATGGTGAAACCTGTCTCTACTAAAAATACAAAAATTAGCCTGATGTGGTGGTGCACGCCTGTAATCCCAGCTACTTGGGAGGCCAAGGCATGAGAATCACTTGAACCCAGGAGGCGGAGGTTGCAGTTGCCTGAGATCGTGCCACTGAACTCCAGCCTCGGTGACAGAGCAAGACTCTGTCTCAGAAAACAAAAAATAAAAATACAGTTAACTTTATTATTCTTACAAGAGTTAATATTTTTAAAAAATATATAAGGGCACCAAAAAGTCTAAAGTAAAAGGGTAAAAAAAAAAAATAAGTAATTCAAACATTAACCAAAAGAAGCCTGTCATAACTATACTGATATCAGGCAAAGTAAATTTTAAGGCAATAAGCATTATTATGGATAATAGAACAACATTTTATAATAAGCAGTAAAAACCCTTCAGTATCCTCAAAATGATAAAGAAGTCATTATCTTCAACAAGAAGATATTATTATCCTAAAACTATATACACAGAATAATATGGCCTCAAAGTATATAAAGCAAAAAAACCAACAAAACTAAAAAGAGAAATTGACAACTCTCCAATCATAAAGGATTATTAACACACTTATCTTAATAGCTGATAGAACAGGCAGACAAAAAAATCAGTATATATATAAAATTTCTGAAGAGCACAATTAACAAACTTGATGTAATATTCATTTATAAAGCACTGCATACAAACAAGCCAGAATCCACATTTTTCATGTCACATAGAGTATTTATCAAAATCAATTATATGAAGAAAATCTCAACAAATTTTAAAATATTGAAATCATTCAGAATTTTTTAACCACAATAGAATTAAAATAGAAAATAACAGAAAGATAACTAGGAAAAAAAATCAACTGAATGAAAATTATACAGTACACACAAAACAACTATCAGCAATGGGTCATGTTAGTTTAAGTATAAGTTCAAGTCTTTAAGTCTTTGCTATTCTCCTTTGAGTCTGTTTTGTAACAATGCAGTTCAGGGGTCAGCCTGAGACTTTCACGATGTTTACACACAGGATTAGATCTCCTTCTACAGCTCTCTACCCTCTGGGAATTATCCTTCACTCTCCAGACATGGTTACCTGGGTTTCTTTCCCTAATTCTCCTAGCCAGGAAGGCAGCACCATTTCTACTTGAGTTTTAGCTACCTTTACTGTCCTGCCTCACTCAACAACTGATGCCTGCTCTTGGGTCAAAGCTACAAAATAAAATAATAGCACAAAATGCCCATGTCCATTATTTCAAGTTTCAGTTCTCCTTCACAGTTTGCCCATCTGTACTTTCTCCTCAGTATCCTCAGGTAGTTATCTTTGTATTTTGCCCAGAGTGAAGAGTTACCAGTGGGAGAGTTGATCTACTGGGGAGTTACACCACTATAACAGGAGCTAGAGGGCCTGCATTGTGATTTTAATTTACATTTATCTGATGACAATGAAGCAGGATGACTATGGCTTTCTCATTAGAAAATATAAAAATATAAGACAATGGAATAGCATACCTAAAGTGATGAAAGGAAAAAAGTTCACCCAGAATTCTATATCTAGTAAAAATATCCTTCAGGAATGACAGTGAAATACATTTTCAGAAAAAGAAAAACTAAGAAAACACATTACGGTGTTCTTTAGACTAAAGGGAAATAGTACTAGAGAGAGGCTTTGAATTTTTAATGAAAATAATTTAAAATGATTTAGTTCTTAAATTCTTTAAAACAAATATTATTGCTTGAAGAAAAAGCATAGCATTTTCTTGTGTGGTTTTCACTGTAGGTAGATGTAATACATATGATAATTATAACATAAAAGATGACAGTGGGGGTTAAAGGGACCTATAGGATTTAAAAGTTTTTACATTTTCCATGAAATGATATAATATTCATTCTAAACAAACTGGTAAAGTTTAGGGATATATATATATATCTCCAACTGGCAACTAGCAAATGCAACTATGTATATGTGTGTGTGTGTGTTTGTGTGTGTGTGTGTGTGTATATAGTATTTGCTAGTACAACCACTAAAAATAGTATGAGAGTGGTGTTAATAGGATAAAACAAAGATTCAAAGAGACTGATCAATTTGCCCAAGGTCACGTTGCCGCTAAGTGGCTGAGCTAAGATTTGAACCCAGATTGTGTAATTCTAAAGCCCATGCTCTGCTCACGACTACACGCTGCCTCTTCAAACTTTGAGTGTAATCAAATCTATAATCTTTGAGTTTCTATGCACTAAGTCGCAGAGCCATACCTTAATCTAAGAACTGGAGACTCTTCTATTTGTTTCATAAGTATCAACCAGCTGCTGGGCAGACTATTGGTCAGCAGATGTCCTCCTGATGCCCTGACGCATGACTTCACACGTGAAAAACAGCTCCTAACATTCTAGTCATAAAATATCATATATATATATATATATATATATCTCCTCATTAGCATTTCAGAATTAAAAACTATGAGCAGCTGAGATTATGACAGCTGGCTCCAGGCTTCAAGGAAAGTGTGGGTAAAGGAGGTTGTAGACCGGCAGAAGAGGGTTTACAGGAAAATTGATGGGCAGGTGGAAGAAAATAAGGCAAAATTCTAATCATATGCCCTTATTGGGGCAGTTCACCTCAGCCATAATGAATATAGGCCCTGGGAATAAAAGGAGATCCAAGCCTTCCCTGATGGTAGGGATGAGACGTCCTAATATCCTCTCTGCCTCAGAGCTGGTTGGGGTAAGTACACAGGTTGGATCCTGGAGAAGGCAGAGACCGACAGTCAGAGCTTTCCCTGAACAGAGAGAATGTTCAGTGGTTTATTGCACAGAGGAAAATAATATGGTCTCCCTGCAGAGTTTGATGTATGGGAATGGAACAATTCTATGACCTTCTATCTTGCTCCTATAACATAAACTCATCTCTAAAAATCAGTGCACTCATTTCTAAGGCACCCCTCCATCACTTCTTATGCCTGCTTCTCTTGGAGAAATGCAGACTGTTTTAGAGAATATCAACAGAGAGAATGCTGGAGTCTTTCTGTCCCCAAGCTAGCCAAGTCCCAGAGAAAAGGAAAAGGGATGAGATTAAATTCTGCCAGCAAATCCCCTAGACATCATTCTTGGCATGAGCTTCTCTTGCCCAGCCGTGCACAGGCTGGTTCTTTGGGCTTTCATCTTCTGAGTAGACTGGCTTGTCTTGCTAACCAGGAGGCCATTTAACAGCCATAATTATTTTCCAGGTATATTGCAGCATGAGGGTTTATTTATTTTGTGGATGACTGAGCCAAATCTGGGAGGATAAGTCTAACACCATTTCTGCCTAATAGCTCAGTTGTTCCAATACCATTTTCTTCTCAACCTCCAAAATACAGGGTACTTTATTTATTTCAGTATTCTTTGTCCATTTAACCACCATTCTCATTTCCTAGGCTTTGGTGAATTAAAATAACTAGTTACCAGCTCTTTTTATTCAAAAACTCTTTATGAGTTGATTGTAACTGTTTCTCCAATTACAATTGCTTCCTCTTCACAGCCCTCACTATTCAAGACTCTGAGTTACCTTGATCGTGAAACTTCAATGTGGAAATTTCCCGAGACCATATTTTGAAGTAGCCTTTTTAACCCTGACAGTGCTTTTGAGAGCTGTGTCCACATTAAATTCTGAACCGTCCTTTTATCCCATATTGCAGCCACAGAGATCAGACTGGTGGTTGACAAAGATTTAATCAGAGCATTTAATACTCTCAAATTCCTGCCAGTTGATTGTGTCACTTTATTTAAAAATGAACAAATCAGTTAGAAAATAAGTTATTATAGTCCTTGGAAATTTTCAGTCACAATCAAAACTCTCTGTAGTGGGAACTATGGATGGATCCACATAAATGATGGTTTAGTGTATGCAGGATATTACATCTATGGCACAACATATGGGTGAGGCACAAAAGAACCTCAGTAATCTGGTCATACAATTACAGAAAGGAAGGAGGGTGGAGTTTTAAAAGCATAGGTTTTGGACTCAGACAAACCTGGATCCCAGTTCTGCCATTTCCTAGTTGTTACTTTGAGCAAGTTACCTCATGTCTTTGAGGCTCAATCAGCTCACCTACAATGTGGGAAGAGCAAAAATACCAACTTCACAATGTTATAAGGATGAAGACAGTAAGGTCACAAATAACTTGAGAATAGGCTCTGGCAGATGACCAGAGAAGCTCTGCTGATCAGAAATATTTTGATTATTCCCAGACTCTGTTGTCAGTTAATCACACATCCTCTATGCCAGTCAACCTCTACTACTTGAAAGGCAGGATATTGGTGGTGGTGGTGGTGACAGTAATAGCAGTTACCCTTTATTGAGCTCTTTCTATATACTGCTCTGTTAAGTACCTTACATGCACTGTTTTACTTAATTTCACTTAATCCTGACAACCACTCTATGAGGTAAGTGCCAACATAGTAGCTGAACACAAGGGTTTTGCAATCAGAAAGATCTGGGTTTGAAATGCAGCTCCCCTACTTAGTAGCTGGGTGACTTTGGAGAAGCCATAGAACCTATTTCAGTAAACAGAGTATCAATTTCCCCATCTGTAGCAAAAATATACTTCTGATTTCATAGGCTGTTGTGAGAATTTCAGGGGATAGTGTAAATAAAGTTGCTGGCACATAACAGGTGTTCAATGTTAGACTACTTCCTTCTCTCCTTATAAGTTAGCACAAAAGAGCAAATGAATGAGTTTATGTTACCTTATCATGCTTTAAATCTAAACATTACACCAAAATTCACAGGAAGAAATACAGTAGAGAAATAAACTGAAAAATCAAGTCATCTTGGAAGAAAGCTGAAAGGATATTTTTATCTTAGCTTTTTCCAATATTACTTCTAAAAATAGTGCTATTTTTATTTGAGTGTGGTGTTATTTCTCAGTTTTATTCACTTGACAACTACTTCAATAGTTCTTCACTGGGGTCATGTTTACTGAAAGAAAAGCATATTGTGACATTTGAATAAGCCATTTTAGAGGCTCCATTTTAACCAAATATAGACAATATAGATATCAGGCAAGCAGAGTTAGAAATCAATCTACCAGCAAACTCCATCTTAATGGTAACACACATCAATTGTCAATTCCCAGAAACACTCTAACTGCTCTCTTACCAGCAAGAGACAGGGCTCCGCTCTGTACAGAACTTTCACAAGCTGCCCCTACTACAACATGCCACGTGCTCAGTGTTCACAACTTCCCACCCTCACTCACTCTGTACCTTTTTCCTCATTCTGATTTCTTTCATCCACTGACCCTCAACCATTTCAACTCTAAATCACTCCCTTAGCTGGACAGATAATCTAGTCCATCCAGACATATTACTTTGGCTTCCTCCTGCTAAAATGATTCTGTGATCTCCCCACCTAGCACCTGCTGGTAACTCAGAGTAAACTCCTCTTAAATTGACCTGGCTCCATAGAAAACTTCAGCCCACACACTGCCACTGCCAGCAGCTTCCTAAACCTGTTCTACCACAGCCTTGTATACAGCCCTGGATTGACAGGTGTGAGTAAGAGGGATCAGCACCCCAACAATCATCCCGGCCAAAGGCTGAACTTGAAGGCAAATGGGATTTTCATGGAATAAACCTTTCTTCCAGGGTCCCTCTGGTCTGGGGAGGGGGGTGGCAGGGAAGTGCTGGGAAAAGAAGGACGGGGTCCCTGCTAGGGCTCCACCCCCAGACCTGTGCCCATGGACCTAGGTGAGGACAGGTATTTCTGTTTTTGTGCCCAAATGTTGCATTTCCCAAGACCACCCTGGCCCACCGTGCCCCCATCCTGTGCCTATAAAAACCCTGAGACCCTAGCAGGCAGAGACACAAGCAGATGGACGTTGAGAGGAACACACCAGAAGAACACACCGGCAGACAACAGCAGGCCATCAACCAGCCGGGGCAGTAGGAGGAGAGCTTCCACCATTCAATAAAACCTTTCACTCATTCTCCAAGCCCACATGTGATCCGATTTTTCCAGTGCACCAAGGCAAGAAGAACCCAGTATACAGAAAGCCCTCTGTCGTTGTGATAAGGCAGAGGGTCTAATTGAGCTGATAAACACAAGCTACCTACAGACAGCAAAACTGAAAGAGCATACTGTAACACACGCCCACTGGGGCTTTAGGAGCTCTGAACATTCACCCCTAAACACTGCCATGGGGTCAGAGCCCCACAACCTGTCTGCACGCTTCCCCTAAAGGCTTGAGTAGCAGGGCACTAAAGAAGCAAACCACTCCCCCTGTCACCCACCCGGCGAGAGGGACAAGGGAACCTTTTCCTTTTCACTTCTCTCTTTTTATCACCCCACTTCTTGCATTATCCCAGTGGTAGTTTCTTTTAAGATCAATCTCCACTATCGCTCTAAATTAATGTTCCCTCCATAAGTCTTCTTTATCAGTACGTAGTTATTTGGATTGGCATTCCCATTAGCCAAGACAAATGACTGCAACAAAGGAAACCTCTTTCTGAGTTGCTACTGAGCACATCAGTGTCTTCATCAGGTTCAGCTGAATGGCACAACATCCACCTTTCCATTTAGGAAACATGTGTTGTAGGCTATGGGCACAATTACAGTGTACACTTTGAGACTTTTGTAGCAATCAAACAAGTTATTTATACTCTTCCTTATTACAAAAAATAATGTAAGGTAGCTTACTGTAAATAATGTGTACACATGAACATAGAGTGTGGAATGAGAGACAATGGAGACTCTATCTAATGGGTTGGGAGTGGGAAGGGATGTGATGATGAGAAATTACCTAATGGGTACAATGTGCATTATTTGGGTGATGGATGTACTAAAAGCCCTGACTGTACCACTATGTAGTATATCTTATGTAACAAAATTACTCTTGTACCCCATAAAGTTATACGAATTTTTTAAAATTGTAAAAGAAAAAACAATAAGTCAGAAAATCAGAGGAAGGTGAAAATAATGGTAGAAAGGTTAAAACAGAGACAGGAGAAAGGTTAGTACTCAAAATGTCTACTGGAAGCCCAAAACATTTGCTAATTGGTGAGCTACAAATTTGGCCAGTGTGAAGAAGGAAAAGCAGTTACATGATTTACAATGCCTATAGGAAATAAGTCAAACAAGAGAAGCATGGGTATTTGTAGGTACCAACACAAGACATCACATTACATTATCTACAACAACATAGTCCATAGTGCTATTTCCTCTATGATCCCTCCTATAGGCCATTGACTTTGAGCCAAAGCACAGTCCAGCTTCCACAGGAGCCAGAGTTACAGGATTTAGGTAAGCAGCTCTCCAAAGGTCTGACTTTAAATTTAGAGAGAGGTTTTAGAACTTTTGTAGGAATGAATGGATGACAATATTTGGGTGATCCCCCCCGACTACAGTGCCCACAACTGAGTTTTAGATTTTAGCATCAGGAGGTCCTTGAAAATGTTCCTTGAGAAGTCACTAAAATGGAGCTCCTTTAGACTACCAGCGAAGAACAGAATCATGTACTTTAGCGGTGAGTCTAGCTGTAGTGAATCAAATACTCATGTCGGTCATTTAAAAAATATAAAATAATCATAAGATGTCTAACATAAAACAACGTAATTTCCTGGTACACACTTTAAAATAAATCACAAGTGTAATTTATAAAATAAATCAAAAGGTCGCCTCCATGATACCCTCTTTCTGGTATCCACACTCTTATATAATGCCTTCCCTCTGAATGTGGGTGGGACCTGTGACTTGCTTCTGACTGACACATATGGCAAAAGTGATCTTACTCTGATGATCAGGTTACATCATATACCACTTCATTTTGTTAGCAGTCTGTTTTTACAGACTCCTTGCTGGTTCAGTAAAGTTAAGTGACCATATTGGGGAAGCCCCCATGGTAAGCAACTATGGATGATTTCTAAAAACTGTGGGCAGTCTCTTGGAGCAGAAGACAGCCTCCAGCCAGCAGTCATCATAAACCTAGGGCCCACTGTACTCTTAATCCCAAGAGAATGAATTCTGACAACCACCTAATTGAGCTTGGAAGGAGATTCTTCTTCATTTGGGTATTCAAATTATTATACACCCTGACTGGTACCATGAGTGTAGCCTAATAAGACCCTAAGCAGAGGACCCAGTTAAGCCATGCCTAGGTTACTGATCACGAAAAACTGAAACAATAAATGCGTGTTGTTTTAAGCCACTATGTTTGTAATAATTTGTTGTACAGAAATAAGTACCCGATAGAGCCAGGAACTGTGGCTCGTGCCTGTAATTCCAGCATTTTGGGAGGCCGAAGCAGGTGGATCACTTGAGGTCAGGAGTTTGAGACCAGCCTGGCCAACATAGCAAAACCCCATCTCTACTAAAACTACAAAAATTAGCTGGGCGTGGTGGCACACACCTGTAATCCCAGCTACTCAGGAGGCTGAGGTGGGAGAATCACTTTAACCTGGGAGGCAGAGGTTGCAGTGAGCTGAGATCATACTACTGCACTCCAGCCTAGGAGACAGAGTGAGACTCCATCTTAAAAAAAAAGAAAGAAAAGAAAAGAAGTACCCAATAGAAGATAGATTTGTTCTAAAATGTGTGCCAAAATAATAGTCCATTTGTTAACTATAAGCCAATTAAATGGTATGGACCACCTACCAAAAAAGAAATCTTTGGTTTGAGAATAGTACAGAAAAGCTCTCTAGATACAAATAGATAGCAGGGCTAGTTGATTATTAAATCTCTTCTGGTTTCTGCCAATACAACCATTTCATCTACTTTGGCTGTGTCCTTGCTGTGTGCAAAGCACCATTACTGGGCTTCAAGAGAGCAAGAACAGGAATTAAAGCCAAGATCACATGACCTCAAAAAACTTACAAGCTGCTCAGGGACACCAAACATATAGAAGTGAAACAACTTGCAACAAATACCAAAAAACCTATCAATTTTATTCACACAAACTAACAAAGATGCAGGGAATCCAATCAGAGGTATGACAGGCATTTTTAAATGCATTTACATTCAGCTTTAGGTGTATAGGTGTTTTGAGTCCTTATATTTGATTGTGGATATGTCTGCTGTTCTGAGATTTTACCCCAAAATAAACAGAAACGTTGTGCCCATTATCCCCCATTCTTCCACTGAAAAGGAGCAGGCTGGTTCTTTCATATCAATTGAGGCAAGGTTTGTCTTCCCTCTCCCCTGCCCTGAACCAAAGGAGATAACATTGAGGGGGAAACAGGTTCAGTGAACATTTCTACTTCCTCAGTGCCACTACTATATCTGAGTACATTAGCTCTAGCTGTTTTATTCTTAATTTCTAAAAGTTAAATACTCACTACAAAAAAAAAATTATAAACAAGAAAAGAAGAAATGCGGCCGGGCGCGGTGGCTCAAGCCTGTAATCCCAGCACTTTGGGAGGCCGAGACGGGCGGATCACGAGGTCAGGAGATCAAGACCATCCCGGCTAACACGGTGAAACCCCGTCTCTACTAAAAAATACAAAAAACTAGCCAGGCGAGGTGGCAGGCGCCAGCTACTCGGGAGGCTGAGGCAGGAGAATGGCGTAAACTCGGGCGGCGGAGCTTGCAGTGAGCCGAGATCCGGCCACTGCACTCCAGCTTGGGCGACAGAGCGAGACTCCGTCTCAAAAAAAAAAAAAAAAAAAAAAAAAAGAAAAGAAGAAATGCTAAAAACCTGTAACCCAGCCTCAAGGAAAAAAAAACACTGAAAATTTTGGGGTAACTTATTGTAAGTGTACATGTATGTATTAAAATTAACACATACAAACACACACACACACACACGGTGAATATACTTACATTAACATGCTCATTTTTCCCTCCCTTAGCAATTGTGAGCATCTTTTCATATCAAATATCCTTTCCTATTATTGCAATTTAAATCCAGTTTAAATTGTATATTTTAAGCTTCCTTGAAAATAAAGCAGATTTTCCAGTTTAGAATCATTGTAAATCATATTATTTTTCAGATCTAGTTCATTTATTTGTATACATTGATTGAAACCATAATTCACATGCCGTGCTATTCACCAATTTAAAGTGTACAATTTAATGATTTTTAGCACATTAACAAAACTGTGGCACCATTACGACAATATTTTAAATATTTTGATCACCACCAAAAGAAACTCTATACCCATTAGCAGTAACTCCTTATTTCCCCCAACCTTCCCATAAAGCCCTCAGTAACCACTAGTCTACTATTTTGTCTCTATAGATTTGCCTCTTCTGACATTTCACATGAATGGAATCATACAATATGAGCCTTTTGTGGCTGGCTTCTGTGAGTTAGCATAACATTGTCAAGGTTCATTCATGTTGTAGCATGTATAAATCCTTCATTCTTGTTTATGGCTGAATAATATTCCATAGTATGGATATACCAAATTCTGCTTATCTGTGCATTTGTTGATAGGCACTTGAATTGTTTACACTTTTTGACTATTAGCAATAATGCTGTTATGAACATTCATGTACAAGTTTTTGTGTAGACATGTTTTCATTTCTTCTGAGTATATACCTAAGAGTGTAATTCCTGGGTCACAAGGTAACTCTGTGTTTAACATTTTAATGAATCATCACATTGTTTTCCACAGTAAGTATACCATTTCACTTTGCCAAGAGCAGTGTAGAAGGGTTCCACTTTCTCCACATCCTGGCCTAATATTTTTCATCTTGTTGATTATAGTCATCCTAGTAATCCATTTTGCATATAGCATGAGTTAGGGATTCAACTTCATTCTTTTGCATGTAGATATCTGATTGTCCCAGTACTGAAGGCTATTATTTTCCCCCTTTGAATTATCTTGATACCCTTGTCAAAATCAATGACCATAAATGTGAGAGTTTATTTACAGACTCTTCATTTTGTTCCATTGATCCATATGATAGGCTGAATATTGGCCCCTCAATGATGTCTACTTCCAAGTTCCCAGAAATTATGAATATGTTACCTTATATGGCAAAAGAGACTTTGCAAATGTGGGTAAGAATCTTAAGATGGGGAGATATTCCATAACTATCCAATAGACCCAATGAAATTATAAGAATTCCTATAACAGAGAGGCAATAAGATCATACTCAGTAGGAGATTTAATGATGGAAGTAAGAGTTTGGAGTAACGAAAGGAAGGGGCCATGAGTCGGAAATACTGGCAGCCTCTAGAAACAAAAAATGTGAGGAAATCGAATGTCTACTCTGATCTTTCAGGAGAAATTAGCCCTGGCAACACCTTGACTTTAGTCCACTGAAATTGATTTTGAACTTCTGACCTCCAGAGAAGAAGATAATACATTTGTTATTGTAAGCCACCAAATTTGTGGTGCTTTGTTACCACAGCAACAGGAAACTAATATAATCTACATGTCTAGCCTTATGCCAATACTATACTCTCTTGATTACACTAGCATTGCTGTAAGTTTTGATACTGGAAAACATTAAGTCCTCCAACTTCATTCTTAAGGATTGTTTTGGTTATTCTGGCAAACCATAGTATGTTAATAGATTTCTATTCCATTGTTTGTTACCATAATTTATTTGAATGATTCTTATTGTTGGGTATTTGGGTTGTTTTGAAATATTTTGCTATTATAATGACTGCAATAAATATCCTCCAAGATATTTTTTGTACTTTTATAATTATCGCCTTGATTTTTATGTCAAAAGGAGTGCATTTTTGAAGCTTTTGGTATGGCCTCAATGATCTCCAGAACTGTATACTCCCACCAACAGCATATGAGAGTGCTCATGTTCCTACACTCTCATCAACCCTGTTATCAAATTATAGACTTAAATTTTACATTAAATTATACATTTAGATGTGAAAGATAAAGCTACAAAGTTAGTATAAACATATCTTTATGAATATCTTTATGACCCAGAAGCAGTGAAGTACTTCTTAAATAAGACTTTAAAGACACAGACTATAAAAGCAAAAACTAATGAATTTAATAAATTCCAATTGAGAGCTTCTATTCAACAAAGTATAAGAAAAACACAAAGTTAATTGACATGTGACAGATTAGGAAACATTATTTGTAATGTCTAAAACTGACAATGAATTAACATCTGGAATATTCAAGAAAAGCCTTCAAATTAACAGCCCTGGTAGAAAACTAGGCAAAGCCTATGAGCTGACAATTTACAAAAAGAGAAATCCAAAATTCTGAAAAGCCTATCAAGACGTATTCTAAAATGCAATAAGGGGATATCATTTAAAACAGATTGCACTTCACTTCTGTTAAACTAGCAAAACTTATAAAGGAGGATAATGCAAATAATTGACAAGAATTACAATACAGAAATATATATGCACTACTGGTGGGAGTGTAGATTGGTGCAGCCAATCTGGAGACAAATCGGCAGTGTCTAGACCAATCAGAGATATGAATACTCCAATATCATGGTATTATGTTCCTGTACATAAATCCCAAGTAAGTTATCACACCACTCCATAAGAGTACTGATAAGGCGGCATTAGTTGTGGAAACAAGGTGTTTTAGGCAACCTGGATGTCATTCGCTGGGAAAGTAGTTAGGGAAAAAATGTGGTATCTGCACACCAGGCAGCAGTTAGGAGCACTAGACTGGATATGTGTATGGCAATAAAAATGTATCTTAAAATTATGGCATTGATTCTAAAAGTTAAGAAAAACAATGAGATATATAATACCATCCCATTCTTATAAATTAAAATATATGTAAGCTAAACAGAGTGGAGAGTTCAGAAATAAATCCACAACTACAGAGCCAATTGATTTTTGACAAAAGTGGCAAGGTAATACTAGGATCAAAAGACAGACATCAATCAAGAGTTCTGGGAAAATTCCAAATCCATATAAAATTAAAAACCTCAACTATTACCTCATTTCATATACAAAAATTATTCAAGATCTATGATAATCTAAAACATAAATGCTAAAACTATAAAGCTTTTATAAACTTGATTAATGTTCTAAAAGTGGTATGGGTTGGCCCTCTCAGAGGCATGGACAATTCAATAGCATTTCAGAGAGAAAGCTATGCTTAGCACGAATTAAACACTAATGATGGAGCAACAGTTTTCTTTTGCTGTGTTCTGTAAGTTAGAAGTATAAGCTGTCTCAGGTGAGAGCTCAGCTTAAGATCTCACAAGGCTGAAGTCAAGATGTAAGCCTACTGGGCTCCTGCCTGGAGGCCCTAGAAAATAATCCACTTTTAGGCTCATTAAGGTTGTCGGCAGAATTAAATTTCCTGCTAGCTGTTAGCCAGGGGTGACTCTGAGCTCCCATAGACCAATCTTCAGTCCTTTCACATGGCCTCCTCCATCTTCAAAGTCATAAATGCTTTACCAAATCCTTCAGGTACTTTGTGTGTCTCTGACTTCTCTTTCTGCTATTAGCCGTAGAAAGCTCTCTGCATCTAAAGTACACACCTGATTGTGTCAGGCTCACATAGATATTCTCTATATCATAACATCAACTAACTTGGAACTTTAATTATCCAAATAACACCAAAAGGATCCGATAATTAAATTGGAATTATGGCCCAGAAAATTAGGCCAGGACCTGTGTGTTAACCCTAAAAAGGGTTACTGCCTGCTAAATAGGATCCAGAGTCTGCTAACATACTTTACAAAACGTCCAGAATACACGTAAAAACCACCTTTCATATCAAGACGCAGGAAAATCACAATTTTAATAAACAGAGATAGTCAAGGAGAGTCATTGAAATATATCAGATGTCAAAATGATCTGCAAGGATATTAAAGCAGTCATAAAAATGTTTCAATAATCAATTACAAATTATCTCAAAAATTAAAAAGCTGGAAACCTCAGCAAAATGTAGAAGTTGTTTTTTTTAAAGAAGAAAATGGAAATTATAAAACTGAAAAAACAATAGCCAAACTTGGAAAATCTCTGGATGGGCTCAATATTATAGTGTAGCCAAGCAAGGGTACAATCAACGAACTCAAAGAGAGTTCAGTACAGATTTACTTAAGTGTTGGGGGAAAGGCTTATGGGTGCCTGTCTAAACTGGCCATAAAAATATGGGACAATAAGTTATGGAAAGCCACAAGAGTCCGCTGAGGAGGAAAGCCTCCTAACTGCCATCATGTTCCCATGCTCAGAGTGAGATCTGTTCTCTTATCTATAAACGCTGTGTTCAAGGAGAAAGACACTCCTTTAAAGCATTGGAATGTGGACAAATATGCAGGCTCCTAGTTAAGCCCGCTCCCACCAGGGACTCTCTGATAAGTTAAAGATATACTGTTTGAACACAAAGAAGATTCACTTAAACCGCCACTGCTATAAATTATGCATATGACACACTGTCTCCCTTTCACTGTTTCGCCCTGAATGTCTGCTTCTTAAATCTAAGTAATTGTACTCAATAAATAATGTGGAGACCAGAGCTCTGAGCATTTTGCAGCCTCCATTTTACAACTGGCCCCCTGGCTCCCACTCTTTACATACTCTTAACCTGTCTCTTCTCATTCCTTTGTCGCCACCGGACATTGGGTACCCTACGGGTGGTGTTGAGGCTGGTCCCCAACACTTAAGAACAGAGAAAAAGATAATAAAGACTAATAAAAGTGAAAGGGACTAAAGAACCTGTAAGACAATAAAATAGATATAACATTTATATCATCAGTGTCCCAAAGGTAGAAGAAAAAGAAACGAGGACCAAAGATATTATGCTGAAATTTTTCAGTTTTGGCAAAAGACACAAACTTAAAGATTCAAAAAGTTTAATAAACCTCAAGTAATATAAACACAAATGCATACCAAAACACATAATAAGTATGCTTCTGAAAAAAAAAAAAAAAAGAAAGAAAGAAAAATCTTGAAAGCACTCAGTGGAAAATGACACATTACCTATTTGAATTTGAATAAGTATCAATTTCTGACCTGAAATCATGGAGGTCTGAGGGAAGTGGTACATTTTTCAAGTACTGAAGAAGAAAGAAGGAACTATCAACCACAAATGATATGTTTGGTGAAACCAATCTTTAGGAGTGAAAGGGAAATAAAACATTTTCAGACAAAGAATAATGAAAATAATTTGTCGCCAACAGACTTACCTTTAACGAATGGCCTTAAAAATTATTCAAAAAGAAGCAAATAATAAAAGAAAAAATCGTGGAGCATTGGATAGGAAGATGGAATGAGCAGAGGTATAAATATAAATGGTCTAAATGCACCAATCAAAAGACAGAAATTGACAGAGATATTAAAAACATATGACTCAGCCAGATGGGTGGCACATGTCTATAGTTCCAGCTACTCAGGAGGCTGAGGCACAGTGATCACTTGAGCCCAGGAGTTTGAGACCAGCCTGGGCAACAAAGCAAGTCTCTACCTCCAAAACAAACAAACAAACAAACAAATAAATAAATAAATAATTTTAAATGAAATGTAAAAGGATGAAAGCGAAAGGACAGAAATAGAAAAATATATATCATGCAATCATTAATAATAAAACAAAACACAGAAGTAGCTATATTAATATAAAATAAGTCAACACAAGAGGAAGGAAAATTACTAAAAACAAAGAAGGACATAACAAACATAAAAGGATCCATCTACCAGGGAATTATAATGACCCTAAATGGGTACACACTAAATAACAGCATTTCAAAATACATGAAGCTAAATGTGATAGAGCTGAAAGAATAAATAGGCAAATCCAAAATTATAGGTGGGAACTTCATCACTGTCCTCTCAGTAACTGATAGAAATACTAGACATAATATTAGCAATACAGAAGATACGAATAACACAATCAACCAACAGGATAGAATCGGTATATATACAATGCTCCCCCACCACCCCCAATAGCAGAATACACTTTTTTTTCCAAGAGCCACATAAGATTCACAAATACAGACCATATCCTGGGCCATAAAAGAAACTCAACATATGGAAAAGAACTGAAATTATATAGTGTGTTCTCTGACAATAATTTAATCAAACTAGAAATCAATATCAGAAAGATAAAATGAAAATATCTAAACACATGAAACTTAACTCACTTTTAAATAAGCCATGGGTTTAAAAGGAAGCCTCAAAGGAAATTAAAGAAAACATTGAGCTGAATAAAAATGAGAATAGGACATGTCAATTTTGTGAAATGAAGCTAAAGCAATACTGAGAAAGAAATTTAGAGCAGTTAATGCTCACATTAGAATGAGAAAAGGGTTGAAAAACTATTGAGTACTATGTTCACTAATTGGGTGATGAGCTCAGTAGAAGCCCAAACCAGCATTACATAATATAGCAAGGTAACAAACCTGCACTTGTACTCCCAAACCTAAAATTTTTTTAATGTTCGTTATATTTTTAAATACCTCATTAATTGCTTGTGAAGGACACTGGCAAAACATACTATGAAAATGGATAGTTATAGGACAATCAGGAAATCAGAACCAAATGAACATTGATTGGATATTTGATGGTATTTTGGAACCATTGTCAATTTTTTTTACAATTTCAACTTTTATTTCAGATTCAGAGGGTACATATGCAGGTTTGTTACATGGGTATATTATGTGATACTGAGGTTTGGAATGCAAATGATCCCACCACCCAGGTAGTAAGCATAGTACCCAATAGGTGGCTTTTCAACCCTTACCCCCTTACACACCCTCTAGTAGTTCTCATTACCTATTATTGCCATCTTTGTCCATGAGTACCCAATGTTTAGCTCCAACTTATAAGTGAGAACACGTGGTACTTGGTTATCTTTTTCTGCATTCGTTCACTTAGAATAATGGCCTTCAGCTATATCCATGTTGTTGAAAGAACATGATTTCATTCTTTTTATGGCTGTGTAGTATTCCATGGTGTATATCTACTACATTTTCTTTATTCGATCCACTGTTGATAGACACTTAGGTTGATTTCATATATTTGCTACTGTAAATAATGCTGCAATGAACATGCAAGTGCATATGTCTTTTTGGTAGAAAGATTTATTTCTTTTGGATATATATCCAGCATCAGGATTGCTGGGTCAAATGGTAGTTCTGAGTTCCTTGAGAAATCTCCACACTGCTTTCCACAGTGGCTGAACCAACTTACGTTCCCATCAACAATATATAAGTGTCTCCTTTTCTCTGTAGCCTCGCCAGTATGTGTTGGGTTTTGACTTTTTAATAATGGTCACTCTGACTGGTGTGAGATGGTATCTCATTGTGGGCTTGATTTGCATTTCTTTGATGATTAATGATGTTGAACATTTTTTCATATGTTTGTCAGCAGTTAATATGTCTTCTTTTGAGAAGTGTCTGTCCATGCCTTTTGCCCACTTTTTAATAGGGTTATTTGGTTTTTGTTTGTTGAGTTGTTTAAGTTTCTTATAGATTCTGGATAAACTTTACTTGGATGCATAGTCTGTGAATATTTTCTCCCATTCTGTAGATTGTCTGTTTACTCTGTTGATAGTTTCCTTTTGCTGTGAAGAAGTGGACTGCTCCTGCAGGACCTTGGAGACAGCATTAAACAGCCAAAACTAAGGACCCTCATAGAGACCATTTCACTGCCTTGCCTCCTCCACCAGAGCAGGTGCTGGTATCCACGGCTGAGAGACCTGAAGACAATTCACATCACAGGACTCTGTGCAGACAATCCCCAGACCCAGCCCAAAGCCTGGTAGCCCTGCTGGGTAGCCAGATCCAGAAGAGAAATAACAATCACTACAGTTCAGCTATCAGGAAGTCACATCCCAAGCAAAAGTGGGAGAGTACTACATCAAGGGAACACCCCATAGGACAAAAGAATCTGAACAGCAGCCTTGAGCCCCAGATCTTCCCTCTGACATAGCCTACCCAAATGAGAAGAAACCAGAAAAACAATTCTGGTAATATGACAAAATGAGGTTCTTTAACACTCCCAAATAATCATACTAGCTCACCAACAATGGATCCAAACCAAGAAGAAATCTCTGATTTACCTGAAAAAGGATTCAGAATGTTGATTATTAAGCTAATAAAGAAGGCACCAGAGAAATGAGAAAAAGGCACCACCAATTTAAGGAAATTAAAAAATGATACAAGGTATAAGAGGAGAAATCTTCAGTGAAATAGATAGCATAAATAAAAAACAATCACGACTCCAGGAAATAAAGATCACATTTAGAGAAATGCAAAATGCAGTATAAAGTCTCAGCAATAGAACTGAACAAGCAGAAGAAAGAACTTCAGAGCTCAAAGACAAGGTTTTCAAGTTAACTTAATCCAACAAAGACAAAGAAAAAAGACCAAAAAAAATGAACAAAGCCTCCAAGAAGTTTGGGATTATGTTAAACAACCAAACCTAAGAATAATTGGTATTCCTGAAGAAAATAAGAGAAGTCTGAAGTTTGGAAAACATATTTGGGAGAATAATCAAAGAAAAACTTCCCTGGCCTTGCTAGAGACCTAGACATCCAAATACAAGAAGCTCAAAGAACACCTGGGAAATTCATTGCCAAAAGGTCATTGCCTAGGCACACTGTCATCAGGTTATCTAACATCAAGATGAAGGAAAGAATCTTAAGTCCTGTGAGGCAAAAGCACCAGGTAACCTATAAAGGAAAACCTATCAGGTTGACAGCAGATTTCTCAGCAGAAACCCTACAAGCTAGAAGGGATTGTGGCCTCTATCTTCAGCCTCCTTAAACAAAACAATTATCAGTGAGGAGTTTTGTATCCAGCAAAGCTAAGTTTCATTAATGAAGGAAAGATTTAGTCTATTTCAGACAAACAAATGCTGACAGAATTTGCCACTACAAAGTCAGCACTACAAGACCTGCTAAAAGGAGCTCTCAATCTTGAAACAAATTCTGGAAACAAACAAACAAACAACAACAACAACAACAAACAGAACCTCTTTAAAGCATAAATGTCACAGGACCTAAAAAGCAAAAGTACAGAAAAAAAACAAGGTACACAGGCAACAAATAGCATAATGAATAGAATAGTACTTCATATCTCAATACAAACATTGAATGTAAATGGCCTAAAAGCTCCACTTAAAAGATACAGAATTGCAGAATGGATGAGAATTCACACACCACGTATCTCCTGCCTTCAAGAGACTCACCTAACACATAAGGACTCACATAAACTTAAGGTAAAGGGCTGACAAAAGACATTCCAGGCAAATGGACACCAAAAACAAGCAGGAGTAGCTATTCTTATATTAGACAAAACACACTTTAAAGGAACAGCAATAAAAAAAGAAAAAGGGAGGCATTATATAATCATAAAAGGCTTTGTCCAACATGAAAATATCACAATTCTAGGCCGGGCGCGGTGGCTCATGCCTGTAATCCCAACACTTTGGGAAGCTGAGGCGGGCAGATCATGAGGTCAGGAGATTGAGACCATCCTGGCTAACATGGTGAAACCCTGTCTCTACTGAAATTACAAAAAATTAGCTGGGCGTGGTGGTGGGTGCCTGTAGTCCCAGCTACTTGGGAGGCTGAGGCAGGAGAATGGCATGAACCCAGGAGGCAGAGCTTGCAGTCAGCCGAGATCGTGCCACTGCACTCCAGCCTGGGTAACAGTGCAAGACTCCATCTAAAAAAAAAAACATATATATATATATATATATATATATATATATCACAATTCTAAATATATATGCACCTAACACTGGAGCTCCCAAATTTATAAAACAATTACTACTAGACCTAAGAAATGAGATAAATGGCAACACAATAATAGTGAGGTACTTCAATACTTCAATAGTCCACTGATAGCACTAGACAGGTCATCAAGACAGAAAGTCAACAAAGAAACAATGGATTTAAACTACACCCTGGAATAAATGGACTTAACAGATATTTACAGAACATTCTACCCCACAACCACAGAATATACATTCTATTCATCAGCACATTGAACTTTCTCCAAGATAGATCATGATAGGCCAAAAAACAAGTCTCAAAAAATCCAAGAAAATTGAAATTATATCAAGTACTCTCTCAGACCACAGTGGAATAAAACTGGAAACCAACTCCAAAAGGAACCTTCAAAACCATGCAAATACATGGAAATTAACCCGACCCTGAATGATCACTGGATCAATAATGAAATCAAGATAGAAATTAAAAATTATTTAAACTGAACAATAATAGTAATACAACCTATCAAAACCTCCTGAATACAGCAAAAGCAGTGCTAAGAGGAAAGTTCATAGCCTTAAATGCCTCCATCAAAAATTCTGAAATAGCACAAATAGACAATCTAAGGCCACACCTCAAGGAACTAGAGAAATAAGAACAAACCAAACCCAAGTCCAGCAGAAGAAAGGAAATAACCAAAATCAGGGCAGAACTAAATGAAATTGAAAGAAAACAATACAAAAGATAAATGAAACAAAAAGTCGGTTCTTTGAGAAGATAAATAAAATTGATAGAACATTAGCAAGATTAACCGAGTAAAGAGAAGGTCCAAATAAGCTCAATTAGAAACAAAATGGGAGATGCTACAACCGACACCAAAGAAATACAAAAGATCATTCAAGGCTACTATGAACATTTTACTTGAATGAACTAGACAACCTAGAGGAGATGGATGAATTCATGGAAAGATACAACCCTCCTAGCTAAAATCAGGAAGAATTAGAAACCCTGAGCAGACCAATAAGCAGTAGGATTGAAATGGTAATTTTAAAAATACCAGAAAAAAAAAAAAAATCCAGGACCAGATGGTTTCACAGCTGAATTCTATCAGACATTCAAAGAAGAATTGGTACCAATCCTATTGACATTATTCCACAAGATAGAGAAAGAGGGAATCCTCCCTAAATCATTCTATGAAGCCAGTATCACAGTAACACCAAAACCAGGAAAGGACATAACACAAAAAGAAAACACAGATCAATATCCCCAATGAACATAGATGCAAAATTTCTTAACAAAATACTAGCTAACTGAATCCAACAGCATATCAAAAAGATAATCCACCATGATCAAGTGGGTTTCATACCAATGATGCAGGGATGGTTTAACATATGCCAGTCAGTAAATGTGATACACCACATGAACAGAATTAAAAACAAAAATCACACGATCACCTCAATAGATGCAGGAAAAGCATTTAATAAAATCCAGCATCCTTCATGATTAAAACCCTCAGCAATATCAGCATACAAGGGACACACCTCAAACCCACAGTCAATATAATACCGAACAGGGAAAAGTTGAAAGCATTCCCTCTGTGAACTGGAAGAAGGTAAGAATGCCCAGTCTCACCACTTCTATTCAACATGGTACTGGAAATCCTAGCCAGAGCAATCAGACAAGAGAAACAAATAAAGGGCATCCAAATCGGTAAAGAGGAAGTCAAACTGTTGCTGTTTGCTGATGATATGATTGTATACCTAGAAAACCCTAAAGACTCCTCCAAAAAGCTCCTAGAACTGATAAATGAATTCAGCAAAGTTTCAGGATATAAAATCTATGTACACAAATCAGAAGCCTGCTATACACCAACAGCGACCAAGCTGAGAATCAAATCAAGAACTCAACCCCTTTTACAATAGCTGCAAAAAAATAAAATACTTAGAAATTTACCTAATCAAGGACATGAAAGACCTCTACAAGGAAAACTACAAAACACTGCTGAAGGAAATCACAGATGACACAAACAAATGGAAATGCAGCTCATGCTCGTGGATGGGTAGGATTGATATTGTGAAAATGACCACACTGCTAAAAGTAATCTACAAATTCAGTGAAATTCCTGTCAAAATACCACCATCATTCTTCATAGAACTAGAAAAATCAATCCTAAAAATCATAAGGAACTAAGAAAAAGCCCACATAGCCAAAGCAAGACTAAGAAAAAGAACAAATCTGGAGGGCATCACATTACCTGATTTGAAACTATACTATAAGGCCATAGTCACCAAAAAAGCATGGCACTGCTGTAAAAATAGGCACATAGACCAGTGGAACAGAATAGAGAACCCAGAAATAAACTCAAATACTTACAGCCAACTGATCTTTGACAAAGCAAACAAAAACATAAAGTGGGGAAAGGACACCCTATTCAACAAATGGTGCTGGGATAATTGGCAAGCCACATGGATGGGGAATAAAACTGGATTCTCATCTCTCACCTTATACAAAAATCAACTCAAGATGGATCAAGGACATAAATCTAAGGCCTGAAACTATAAAAATTCTGGAAGATAACATTAAAAAAACCCTTCTGAACATTGGCTTAGGCAAGGAGTTCATGACCAAGAACCCAAAAGCAAATGCAACAAAAAGAAAGATAAATAGGTGGGCTTAATTAAACTAATGAGCCTTTGAACCACAAAATGAACAGTCAGCAGAGTAAACAGACAACCCATAGAATGGGAGAAAATCTTCACAATCTATACATCTGACAAAGGACTAATATCCAGAATCTACAACAAACTCAAACAAATTAGCAAAACAAACAAAAAAGACAATCCTATCAAAAACTGGGCTAAGAACATGAATAGAAAATTCGCAAAAGAAGATATACAAATGACCAACAAACATATGGAAAAATGCTCAACATCACTAATGATCAGAGAAATGCAAATCAAAACCACAATATGATACCACCTTACTCCTGTAAGAATGGCCATAATAAAAAAATAAAAATGATAATAGATGTTGGCATGGATGCAGTGAAAGGGGAACACTTCTACACTGCTGGTGGGAATGTAAACTAGTCCAACCACTATGGAAAACAGTGTGGAGATTCCTTAAAGAACTAAAAGTAGAACTACCATTTTATCTAGCAATCCCACTATCGGGTTTTCCCAGAGGAAAAGAAATCATTATATGAAAAAGATACATACACATGCATGTTTATAGCAGCAAATACACAATTGCAACAATGTGGAACCAGCCTAAATGCTCATCAATCAAAAAGTAGATAAAGAAACTGTGGTATATATATATACACAATGGAATACTACTCAGCCATAAAAAGGAATGAATTAATGACATTCACAGCAACTTGGATGGGATTGGAGACTATTATTCTAAGTGAGGTAACTCAGGAACAGAAAACCAAACATCATATGATCTCACTCATAAGTGGGAGCTAAGCTATGAAAATGCAAAGGCATAAGAATGATACAATTGACTCTGGGGACTCAGAGGGGAAAGGGTGGGAAGAGGGTGAGGAATAAAGACTAAAAATTGGGTTCAGTGTATAACCCTCGGGTGATGGGTGCACCAAAATCTCACAAATCACCACTAGAGAACTTACTCTTGTAACCAAATACCACCTGTTCTCCAAAAACCTATGGAAATAAAAATTTTTTAAAAAAAGAAAATGTGATACATTCATGGAATGAAATGTTATTCAGCCTTAAGAAAGAAGGAGGGTGAAGCAAGATAGTTGAATAGAAGCCTACATTGTTCATCCCTCTCACAGGAACACTAAATTTTAACACCTATCTGCACACAGCAAAACACCATCACAAGAACAAAAACTCAGGTGAGCAATCACAA
This sequence comes from Papio anubis, assembly GCF_008728515.1. Lineage (NCBI taxonomy): Eukaryota > Metazoa > Chordata > Mammalia > Primates > Cercopithecidae > Papio > Papio anubis. Next base: position 15,179,773 of record NC_044996.1, on the reverse strand, counting down.
TACCTGGTTTTAATTTCATATTGTGGAAAGAAGCATTAAAGAGTGTCGGAGAGACAGTCTTGGATCACTAACACCATCCCTCCCACACCCCTGGCTGAGGCCATGCAGTGCAGAGTTTGTGCACCTGGGCGACGGAGAATGTGGCAACTGGGGGACTTTACATTGAACCCAGTGCTGCCTCTCATAGTGGAGAGCAAAACTGTGCTGGGCTCAGTCAATGCTCACACACAGAGGGAGCATTTGGAGCCGTCCTGCTCAGAGGGGAATCACACATCTCAGTGGTTGGAATTTGAGTTTCTCAACAAGCCTCACCAACACAGACCAAAGTGCTTGGGATCCTAGGTAAACTTGAAAGGCAGTCTAGGAAAAAAGGATTGCAATTCCTAGGCAACTCAGTGATGGGCTGGGCTCAGAGTCAGGGGACTCGGATGGCACATGACCTAGGGAGATACAAGCTACAATGACTAAGGGAGTGCTTGTATCACCCCTCCCTCAACACTAGGCTAAACAGCTCACAGCAATGAAAGTAACTCCCTCCTTCTGTTTAAGGAGAGGAGAGGGAAGAGTAAAAGTACTTTGTCTTGCATCTTGGATATCAGCTCAGCCACAGTAGGATAGGGCACAAGCAGAGTTGTAAGGCACCTATTCCAGACCCTAGCCCATGGACAACATTTCTAGGCACAGCCCGGGCCAAAAGTGAACCTGCTGCCTTGAAGGGAAGGACCTAGTTTTGTTAGCATTCATCACTGGTTAAGAAGCCCTTCAGCCCTGAATAACCAGCAGCAATAACCAGCGAGTTTGTGGGTCTTGGGCCCTGAGATGTGCTGACTTAAAGGTGTGACCCACCACATTCCCAGCTGTGGTGGGTACAGTGAAAGACTCCTTCTGTTTGAGAAAAACAGAGAGAAAAGTGAAGGAGACTTTGTCTTGCACCTTAGGTAGCAGTTTGGCCACAGCAGGGTAGAACAACAAGTAGGTTCTTGGGGTCCCTGAGTCCAGGCCTAGGCTCTTGGACATTTATGGACTGGCCTTAGGCCATAGGGAAGTCCAGTGCCCCGAAGGGTGAGTCTCAGGTCTGGCAGCATATACCACAACATGACTGAAGAGACCTTGGGCTTTACGTGAACATCATAAGTGATCTGGCAGAACCTCTCATGGGCTGCTGGTGGTGGTGACTATAGGAAGAAGTTCCTCTGCCTGTGGAAAAAGGAGAAGAGCAGGAAAGACTTTCTATTGTGGTTGAAGTGCCAGCTTAGCCACAATAGAATAGAACATCCAGCAAATTACTAAGGTTTTTGACTCCAGTTCTTGACTGTCAGATCACATCTGGGGGCCCACCTGGGACCTGGGGGAACTCACCACCCTGAAGGGAAGGACACAAACCTGGCTGCTTCACCACCTTCTGATGGTTGAACCCTAGGGCCTTGAGTGAACATAGGTGATAGCCAGGTAGTGGTTAGAGTAGGCCTTGAGTGAGACCCAGTGCAGTAGTGGCTTTAGGTCTCACCCAGAGCAGCCCCAGTGGTGGTGGCCACAGGAGTACTTGCATCACCACACCCTCAGTCCCAGGCGACTCATCAGAGAGAGAGAGAGTATGTTTCTTTTGGAGAAAGTAAGGGAGAAGAACAAGAGTCTCTGCCTACTAATCCAAATAATTCTTCCAGATCTTATCTAAGACCACCAAGGCAGAGCTTCTATGAGTCTGCAAAAACCACAGTATTATTGGTCTTGGGGTCCAAGTTCCTTCAAATATCTGGAAAGACTCCTCAAGAAGGAAAAGCACGAACAAGCCCAGACTGAAAAGACTACAATAAATACCTAACTTTTCAATGTCCAGACAATAACAAACATCTAGAAGCATCAATACCATCCAGGAAAACATGACCTCACCAAATGAACTAAATAAGGCACCAGGGGGGTCACTTCCAAGATGGCCAAGTAGGAACAGCTCCAGTCTACAGTTCCCAGCTAGATCGGCACAGATGACAGGTGATTTCTGATTTCCAACTGAGGTACCTGGTTCATTTCATTGGGACTAGTTGGATAGTGGGTGCAGCCCACGGACGGTGAGCCGGAGCAGAGCGGGGCATCACCTCACCCAGAAAGCACAAGAGGTCAGGGGATTTCACATTCCTAGCCAAGGGAAGCTGTGAGTGACTGTATCTGGAGGAACAGTACACTTCTGCCCAAATACTGCACTTTTCCCACAGTCTTCGCAATGAGCAGACCAGGAGATTTGCTCCTGGGCCTGCCTCGGCAGGTCCCACACCCACGGAGCCATGCTCACTGGTAGTGCAGCAGTCTCAGATCAACCTGGGATGCAGGAGCTTGGTGGGGAGATGGGCATCCACCATTGCTGAGGCTTGAGTAGGCAGTTCTATGCTCACAGTGTAAACAAAGTGGCAGGGAAGCTCTAACTGGGAGGAGCCCACTACAGCTCAGCAAGGCCTACTGCCTCTCTAGATTCCACCTATGGGGGCAGTGGATATCTGAACAAAAGGCAGCAGACAGATTCTGCAGACTTAAACATCCCCGCCTGACATCTCTGAAGACAGCACAGTATTCGAGCTCTGACAATGGACAGACTGCCTCCTCAAGTGGGTCCCTAACCCCTGTGTAGCCTGAATGGGAGATACCTCCCAGTAGGGGCCAACAGAGACCTCATACAGGCGGGTGCCCCTCTGGGACTTCCAAAGGTAGGATCATGCAGCAATATTTGCTGTTCTGCAGCCTAAGTTGGTGACACCCAGGCAGATAGGGTCTGGAGTGGACCTCCAGCAAACTCCAACAGACCTGCAGTTGAGGGACTGTCTGCTAGAAGGAAACCTAACAATCAGAAAGAATAGCATCAACATCAACAAAAAGGACATCCACACCAAAACCCCATCCATAGGTCACCAACATCAAAAACCAAAGGCAGATAAAACCACAAAGATATGCAGAAACCAGAGCATAAAGACTGAAAATTTCAAAACCCAGAATGCTTCTTCTCCTACAAATGAACACAACTCCTCAACAGCAAGGGAACAAAACTGAACAGAGAAAGAGTTTGATGAGCTGACAGAAGTAGGCTTCAGAAGGTCGGTAATAACAAACCTCTCTGAGCTAAAGGACCATGTTCTAACCCATCACAAGGAAGCTAAAAACTTTGAAAAAAGGTTAGACAAATGGCTAAGTAGAATAACCAGTGTACAGAAGAGCTTAAATGACGGGATGGAGCTGAAAACTACAGTACAAGAACTTCCTGAAACATACACAAGCTTCAATAGCTGATTCAATCAAGCAGAAGAAAGGATATCAGTGATTGAAGATCAAATTAATGAAATAAAGCAAAAAGACAAGATTAGAGAAAAAAAGTGAAAAGAAATGAACAAAGCCTCCAAGAAATCTGGGACTATGTGAAAAGACCAAATCTACATTTGACTGGTGTACCTGAAAGTGACTGGGAGAATGGAACCAACTTAGAAAACACTCTGCAGGATATTATCCAGGAGAACTTCCCCAATCTAGCAAGGCAGGCCAACATCCAAATACAGGAAATACAGAGAACACCACAAAGATACTCCTCGAGAAGAGCAATCCCAAGACACATAATTGTCAGATTCGCTAAGGTTGAAACGAAGGATAAAATGTAAAGAGCAACCAGAGAGAAAGGACAGGTTACCCACAAAGGGAAGCCCATCATACTGACAGTGGATCTCTCAGCAGAAACCCTACAAACCACAAAATAGTGGGGGATAATATTCAACATTCTTAAAGAAAAGAACTTTCAACCCAGAATTTCATATGCAGCCAAACTAAGCTTCATAAATGAAGAAGAAAAAAAATCCTTTATAGACAAGAAAATGCTGAGAAATTTTGTCACCACCAGGCCTGCCTTACAAGAGCTGCTGAAGGAAGCACTAAACGTTGAAATGGACAACTGGTACCACCCACTGCAAAGACACGAGAAATTGTAAAGACCATCAACATTATGAAGAAACTAAATCAATTAACGGGTAAAATAAACAGCTACCATCCTAATGAGAGGATTAAATTCACACATAACAGTATTAACCTTAAACGTAAATGGGCTAAATTCCCCAATTAAAAGATACATACTGGCAAATTGGATAAAGAGTCAAGACCCATTGGTGTGCTGTATTCAGGAGGACCATCTCATGTGCAAAGATGCTCATCAGCTCAAAATAAAGGGATGGAGGAAGATCTACCAAGCAAATGGAAAAAAAAAAAAGCAGGGTTTGCAATCCTTTTCTTTGATAAAACAGACTTTAAACCAACAAAGATCAAAAGAGACAAAGAAGACCATTACATAATGGTAAAGGGATCAATTCAACAAGAAGAGCTAACTATCCTAAATATATATGCACCAATACAGGAGCACCCAGATTCATAAAGCAAGTTCTTAGAGACCTACAAAGAGACTTACACTACCATACAATAATAATGGGAGACTAACACCCCACTGTCAATATTAGACAGACTAATAAGACAGAAAATTAACAAGGATATCCAGGACTTGAACTCAGCTTTGGACCAAGCAGACCTAATGGACATCTACAGAACTCTCCACCCCCAAATCAACAGAGTATACATTCTTCTCAGCACCACATCGCACTTATTCTAAAATTAACCACATAATTGAAAGTAAAACACTCCTCAGCAAATGTAAAAGAACAGAAATCACAACAAACTGTCTCTCAGACCACAGTGCAAACAAATTAGAACTCAGGATTAAGAAACTCACTCAAAACTGCACAACTACATGGAAACTGAACAAACTGCTCCTGAATGACTACTGAGTAAATAACGAAACGAAGGCAGAAATAAAGATGTTCTTTGAAACCAATGAGAACAAAGACACAACGTACCAGAATCTCTGGGATACATTTAAAGCAGTGTATAGAGGGAAATCTATAGCACTAAATGCCCTCGAGAGAGCAGGAAAGATCTAAAATCGACACCCTAATATCACAATTAAAAGGATTAGAGAAGGAAGAGCAAACAAATTCAAAAGCAAGCAAAAGAAAAGAAATGACTAAGATCAGATCAGAACTGAAGGAGATAGAGACACAAAAAACCCTTCAAAAAATCAATGAATCCAGGAGCTGGTTTTTTGAAAGATCAACAAAATAGGCCACCAGCAAGACTAATAAAGAAGAAAAGAGAGAAGAATCAAATAGACGCAATAAAAAATTGTAAACAGGATATCACCACCAATCCCACAGAAATACAAACTACCATCAGAAAATTCTATAAATACCTCTACACAAATAAACTAGAAAATCTAGAAGAAATGAATAAATTCCTGGACACATACACCCTCCAAAGACTAAACCAGGAAGAAGTTGAATCTCTGAATAGACAATAACAGGCTCTGAAATTGAGGCAACAATTAATAGCCCACCAACCAAAAAAGTCCAGGACCAAACCGATTCACAGCCGGTTTCTACCAGAGATACAAAGAGGAGCTGGTACCATTCCTTCTGAAACTATTCCAATGAATAGAAAAAGAGGGAATCCTCCCTAACTCATTTTTTGAGGCCAGCATCATCCTAATACCAAAGCCTGGCAGAGACACAACAAGAAAAGAGAATTTTAGACCAATAGCCCTGATGAACATCGATGCAAAAATTCTCAACAAAATATTGGCAAACTGAATCCAGCAGTACATCAAAAAGCTTACCACCACAATCAAGTCGACTTCATCCCTGGGATGAGAGGCTGGTTCAACATACGCAAATCAATAAATGTAATCCATCACATAAACAGAATCAACGAAAAAAACACATGATTATCTCAACAGACGCAGAAAAGACCTTCAACAAAATTCAACAGTCTTTTATGCTAAAAACTCTCAATAAACTAGGTATTGATGGAACATATCTCAAAATAATAGGAGCTACTTATGACAAACTCATAGCCAATATCATACTGAATGAGCAAAAACTGGAAGCATTCCCTTTGAAAACCAGCACAAGACAAGGATGTCCTCTCTCACAACTCGTATTCAACATAGCATTGGAAGTTCTAGCCAGGGCAATCAGGCAAGAGAAAGAAATAAAGAGTATTAAATTAGAAAAAGAGGAAGTCAAATTATCTCTGTTTGCAGACGACATGAGTGTATATTTAGAAAACACCATCATCTCAGCCCAACATCTCCTTAAGCTGATAAGCAACTTCAGCAAAGTCTCAGGATACAAAATCAATGTGCAAAAGTCACAAGCATTCCTATACACCAAGAACAGACAAACAGCCAAATCATCAATGAACTCCCATTGACAATTGCTACAAAGAGAATAAAATACCTAGTAATAAAAGTTACAAGGGATGTGAAGGACCTCTTCAAGGAGAATTACAAACCACTGCTCAAGAAAATAAGAGAGGACACAAACAAATGGAAAAACATTCCATGCTCATGGATAGGAAGAATCAATATCATGAAAATGGCCATATTGCCCAAGGTAATTTATAGATTCAATGCCATCCCCATCCCCATCAAACTACCAATGATTTTGCTCACATAATTGGAAAAAAAAAAACTTTTAATTTCATATGGAACCAAAAAAGAGCCCGCATAGCCAAGACAATCCTAAGCAAAAAGAACAACGCTGGAGGCATCATGCTACCTGACTTCAAGCTATACTAAAAGGCTACAGTAACCAAAACAGCATGCTACTGGTACCAAAACAGAGATATAGACCAATGGAACAGAACAGAGGACTCAGAAATAACACCACATATCTACATCCATCTGATCTTTGACAAACCTGACAAAAACAAGCAATGGGGAAAGGATTCCCTATTTAATGAATGGTGCTGGGAAAACTGGCTAGCCATGTGTAGAAAGCTGAAACTGAACCCCGTTCCTTTCACCTTACAAAAAAATTAACTCAAGATGGATTAAAGACTTAAATGTTAGACCTAAAACCATAAAAACCCTAGGAGAAAACCTAGGCAATACCATTCGGGACATAGGCATGGGCAAAGACTTCATGACTAAAACACCAAAAGCAATGGCAACAAAAGCTAAAATAGACAAACGTGATCTAATTAAGCTAAAGAACTTCTGCAAAGCAAAAGAAACTATCATCAGAGTGAACAGGCAACCTACAGAATGGGAGAAAATTTTTGCAATCTCTCCATTTGACAAAGGGCTAATATCCAGAATCTACAAAGAACTTAAACAAATTTACAAGAAAAAACAACCCCATCAAAAAGAGGGCAAAGGATATGAACAGACACGTCTCAAAAGAAGACATTTATGCAGCCAACAGACATATGAAAAAAATGCTCATCATCACTGGTCATCAGAGAAATGCAAATCAAAACCACAATGAGATACCATCTCACACCAGTTAGAACGGCAATCATTAAAAAGTCAGGAAACAGCAGATGCTGGAGAAGATGTGGAGAAATAGGAATGTTTTTACACTGTTGGTGGAAGTGTAAATTAGTTCAAGCATTGTGGAAGACAATGTGGCACTGTCTAGATCTAGAAATACCATTTGATATAGATGGTATCTAGAACTAGAAATACCATTTGACCCAGCCATCCCTTTACTGGGTATATACCCAAAGGATTATAAATCATTCCACTATAAAGACACATGCACATGTATGTTTATTGCAGCATTATTCACAACAGCAAAGACTTGGAACCAACCCAAATGTCCATCAATAATAGACTGGATAAAGAAAATGTGGCACATATAACACTATGGAATGCTATGCAGCCACAAAAAAGGACGAGTTCATGTCCTTTGCAGGGACATGGATGAAGCTGGAAACCATCATTCTCAGCAAAATATCACAAGGACAGAAAACCAAACACTGCATGTTCTCACTCATAAGTGGGAGCTGAACAATGAGAACACATGGACACAGGGAGGGGAACATCACACACTAGGGCCTGTTGGAGGGTGGGGGGCTGGGGGAGGGATAGCATTAGGAGAAATACCTAAGGTAAATGACGAGTTGATGGGTGCACCAAACCAACATGGTACATGTAACAAACCTGCAAGTTGTGCACATGTACCCTAGAACTTAAAGCATAATAAAAAAATTTAAAAATAGGCACCAGGGACCGATCCTGGAGAAACAGAGATATGTGACCTTTCAAACAGAGAATTTAAAATGGCTGTGTTGAAGAAATTCAAGATAGCACAGAGAAGGGTTTCAGAATTCTATTAGATAAATTTAACAGAGATTAAAATAATTTAAAAGAATCAAACAAATTCCAGGGTTTAAAAATGCAATTAACATACTGAAGAATTCATCAGAGTCTCTTAATAGCAGAATTGATCAAGCAGAAGAAAGAATTAGCGAACTTGAAGACAGGCTATTTGAAATACACAGTCAGAGGGGGCAAAAAAAAAAAGAATAAAAACAATGAAGTATGCCTACAAGATCTATAAAATAGGCTAAAAAAGGTAAATCTCAGAGTTACTGACCTTAAAGAGGAGGTAGAGAAAGAGGTAAGAGTAGAAAGTTTATCCAAAGGGGTAATAACAGAGAACTTCCAAAACCAAGAGAAATCAAATTCCACATTCAAATACAAAAAGGTTGCAGAACATGAAGGAGGTTTAACTAAAAGACTACCTCAAGGAATTTAATAGTTACTTGACAAAGATCAAGGATAGAGAAAGGACAGTAAAAGCAGCAAGAGAAAAGAAACAAATAACATACAATGGAGGTCCAATAAGACTTTTCAGTGGAAACCATACAGGCAAGGGAAGAGTGGCATGACATATTTAAAGGGCTGAAGGAAAAATTGTTTTTTTTTTTTTTCTTAGAATAAAACTTTTCCCTACTCATCTGACAAAAGGAAAAGTTTTATTCTAGAATAGTATATCTATTGAAAGCATCCTTCAAGCTTAAAGGAGAAATGAAGACCTTCCCAAACAAACAAAACCTGATGGATTTCATCACCACCAGACCAGTTCTACAAGAAATGCTAAAAAGAGTTCTTCAATCTGAAAGAAAAGGATGTCAATGAGCAAAAAAACTTATCTGAATATACAAAACTCACTGATAATAGTAAACACACAGAGAAACACAGAACATTATAACACTATAATTATGTTGTGTAAAGTATTTTTATTTTAAATAGAAAGAAAAAATGATGAACCAATCAAAAATAATAATTACAAAAACACTTCAAGACATAGACAGTACAATAAGACATAAAGAGGGCTGGGCACAGTGACTCGTGCCTGTAATCCCAGCACTTTGGGAGGCTGAGGTGGGCAGATCACAAGATCAGGAGTTTGAGACCAGCCCAGACAACATAGTGAAACCCTATCTCTACTAAAAATACAAAAAATTAGCTGGGCATGGTGGCAGGGGTGCCTGAAATCCCAGCTACTATGGAGGCTGAGGTAGGAGAATTGCTTGAACCTGGGAGGCAGAGGTTGTGGCGTGCCAACATTGTGCCACTGCACATTAGCCTGGGCAACAGTGCAAAACTCCATCTCAAAAAAACAACAACAACAAAAAAGACATAAAGAGAAACAACATAAGGTTAAAAAGCAGGGGATAAAGTTGAAGTGTAGAGGTTTTTTATTAGTTTTCTTTTTGCATGTTTGCTTGTTTATACAATCAGTGTTAAGTTGTCATTAGCTTAAAATAATGCGCTATAAGATACTATTTGCAAGCCTCGGGGTAACTTCAAATCAAAAACCACCAGGGATACACAAAAAATAAACAGCAAGAAATTAAATCATATCGCCAGAGAAAATCATCCTTACTAAAAGGAAGGCAGGAAGGAAGGAACAAGGAAGAGTAAACCACAAAACAACCAGAAAACAAATAATAAAATGGCAATAGTAAGTCCTTACTTATCAATAACATTGATGGCAAATGTACTAAACTCTCCAATCAAAAGACATAGACTGGCTTAATAGATTAAAAAAAACAAGACCCAATGTTCTGTTGCTTACAAGAAAACATACTTCATCTGTATATAAAGATTCACATAGACTGAAAATAAAGGGATGGAAAAAGATATTCCATGCCAAGAAAACCAGAAAAGAGCAGGAATAGCTATACTCATATGAGGCAAAATAGGTTTCAAGACATGAACTGTAAGAAGAGACAACAAATGTCATTAATGATAAAAAGATCAATTGAGCAAGATGATATAACAATTGTAAACATAAATTCATTCAACACAAAAGCACTCAGATGCATTAAGCAAACATTATTAGAGCTAAAAAAGACAGATAGGCCTCTATACAACAATAGCTGTAGACTTCAAATCCCTACTTTCAGCATTAAACTAACCTCCCAGAGAGAAACTCAACAAGGAAACATTGGACTTAATCTGTACTTTAGAACAAATGGACCGAATAGATATTCATAAAACATTTCATCCAAGAGCTGCAGAATACACATTCTTCTCCTCAGTATATGGATTATTCTCAGAACAGACTATATGTTAGATCACAACAAAAGTCTTATAACATTTAAAAATTGAAATAATACCAAGCAACTTCTCTGACCATGATGGAGTAAAATTAGAAATCAACAAGATGTTTGGAAACTACACAAATACTTGGAAATTAAACAATATGCTCCTGAATGACCAATGGGTCAATGAAGAAATTTAAAAATTGAAGTTTCTTGAAACAAATGACAATGGAAATGCAACATACCAAAACTTGTGGGATACAGGGAAAGCAGTGCTAAGAGAGAAATTTATAGCTATAAGTGCCTACATCAAAAAAGAAGAAAAACTTCAGATAAGTAACCTAAGGAGGCATCATTGAAAAGGCATCTAGAATAGCAAGAGCAAAGCTGAACCCAAAATTAGTAGATGAAAAGAATAAAGATCAGAGCAAATATAAATAAATTTGAAATTTAAAAAAAATAAAAAAAGATCAACAAAATCCAAAGTTTTTTTTTTTTAAAAAAAAAAAAAAAAAAAAGCCGGGCACGGTGGCTCACGCCTGTAATCCCAGCACTTTGGGAGGCCGAGGCAGGCGGATCACGAGGTCAGGAGATCGAGATCACAGTGAAACCCCGTCTCTACTAAAAATACAAAAAATTAGCCAGGCGCGGTGGTGGGCGCCTATAGTCCCAGCTACTCGGGAGGCTGAGCCAGGAGAATGGCGTGAACCCGGGAGGTGGAGCTTGCAGTGAGCCGAGATCGCGCCACTGCACTCCAGCCTGGGCGACACAACTAGATTCCGTCTCAAAAAAAAAAAAGATAAACAAACTTGACAAATCTTTAACCAGACTAACTAAGGAAAACAAGGACAAGACCCAAATAAATAAAATCAGAGATGAAAAGGAGGTATTACAGGTGATACCGCAGAAATTCAAAGAATCATTAGTAGCTACTATAAGCAACTACATGCCAATAAATTGGAAAATCTAGAGGAAATTGATAAACTCCTAGACACATACAGCCTACCAAGATTGAACCAAGAAATCCAAAACCTGAACAGAACAATAACAAGTAATGAGATCAAAGTCATAATAAAAAGTCTCCCAGAAAAGAAAAGAAAAACCCAGCACCCAATGGCTTTACTGCTGAATTCTACCAAGTATTTAAAGAAGAACCAATACAAATTCTACTCAAACTATTCAAAAAGATAGACTAGGAGACAATACTTCCAAATTGATTCTACAAGGCCAATATCACCCTGATACCAAACAAGACAAAGGCACATCGAAAAGAGAAAACTGCAAGTCAGTATCTCTAATTGATACTGTTGCCAAAATCCTCAGCAAAATACTAGCAAATGGAATTGAACAATAGAATAAAAAGATCATTCATCATGACCAAGTGGGATTTATCCCATGGATGGAAGGATGGTTCCACATATGCAAATCCATCAATGTGATACATCATATCTACAGAATGAAGGACAAATCCATATGATCTTTTCAATTGATACTGAAAAAGAATTTTCTAAAATTCAACATTTTTCATGATTAAAAAAACAGCTCAAAAAACTAGAAGGAACATACCTAAACATAATAAAAAGCTATATAGGACAGACTCACAGTTAGTATCATAATAAATGGGGGAAAACTGAAAGGCTTTCCTCTAAAATCAGGAACATGCATGGATGCCCACTTTCACCACTGTTATTCAACATAGTACTGGAAGTCATAGCTAGAGCAAATAGAAAAGAGAACGAAATAAAGGGCACCCAAATTGCAAAGGAAGAAGTCAAATTATCCTTTTGTGCAGATAATAGTGCCTTATATTTGGAAAAAACCTAAAGGTTCCACCAAAAAGCTATTAGAACTGATAAACACATGCAGTGAATTTGCAGGATACAAAATCAACATACAAAACTCAGAAGCATTTATGTATGCCAACAGTGAACAATGTGAAAAATACATTTAAAAATAACTAAAAGGGTATAACCAGATTGTTTGTAACACAAAGGATAAATGCCTGAAGGTATGTATACCCCATTTTCCATGATGTGATTAGTATGCATTGCACGCCTGTATCAAAATATCTCATGTAACCCATAAATATATACACTTACCATGTTCCCAACAAAACTTTAAAATTAAAAAAGAAGGAAATTCTATAATTTGCAACAACATAGATGAACTTTGAGGACATTGTCATAAGTGAAATAAGTCTGTCAAACAAAGACAAGTACTGCATGATTCCACTTACATGAAGTATGTATAATAATTACTTTCATAGAATCAAAGAGTGAAATGGGGGATTGCCAGGATCTGCATGGGGAAGGACATGAAGAGTTACTAGTTAATGGGCATAAAGTTTCAGTTAAGCAAGATGAATATATTCTAGAGACCTGCTGTACAATTTGTACCTATAGCAAAAAACACTGTAGTGTACAGTTAAACATTTGTTAAGAAGGTAAATCTCATGTTAAATATTCTTACTACAATAAAATAAAATATAAAAAATATATATTGTGTATATATGGCATATATATATGGTGTGTGTATATACATATACACACACACACACACACACACACACACACACATATATATATATATAAAAAATGGAATCTTTTTCCAGGTATGCAATGTGAGTCAACATTCAATACTTAATGTAATTTATTTTATCAAGAAACTGAAGAAAAAAGTCATATAATCATATCAATTGACACAGAAAAAGTATGACAAAATCCAATACCCATTCATTGTTTTTAAAAATGTCATCAAGTCAAGAAAGAGGGATATTACCTCAACTAAATAAAGAACATCTACAAAAAGCTTATAGCTAACATACTTATTATAGAAAGACTGAGTACTTCCCCCATTAAGATCAGGAAAAAGGAAAGTATGCTTTTCTCACCACTGTAATTCAACATATGGTGGAAGTTCTAGCAACTGCACTCAGCAAAAAATATAAAGGCCTACAAATTGAAAACAAAGAAATAAAACTATACTGTTTGCAAATAACATGATTATATATGTAGAAAACTCCAAGCAATCTACAAAAAAATGAAAAAGTCTCCTAGAACTACTAAATGAGTTCTGCAAAGTCAGAAGATGCAAAATCAATGTGCAAAAATCAGTTGCATTCTTATTTCATAAAAATGAATATGCAAAAACAGAAATTTAAAAGACAACAGGAAAACTCCTGAAACTAATAAGTGATTGTATAAGGTTGCAGGATACAAGGTTAATATACAAAAGTCAATAATTTTCTTATATACAAGCAATGAGCAAGTGGAATTTGAAATTAAAAACATAATGACGTTTACATTAGCAGCCACAAAAATAAAATTTGTGCATATAAATATAACAAAATACGTACAAGGTCTATATGAGAAAAAGTCCAAAACTCTGATGAAAGAAATGAAAGTAGAACTAGAGAAATACTCCATGTTAATGGATAGAAGACCCAATATCATAAAAATGTCAGTTCTTCCCAATGTCATTTATAGATTCAATGCAATCCTGATCAAAATCCCAGCAAGTCTTTTTTTTTTTTTTTTTTGGATATTGGTTGGTTCTCACACAGCCATAAAACAATATCCAAGAACAGGTAATTTATAAAGAAAAGAGATTTAATTTACTGACAGTTCTGGATGGCTGGGGAGGCCTCAGGAAACTTAGAATCATGGTGGAAGGGGAAGCAAGACCTTCTTCACATGGTGGCAGGAGACAGAAGGGCAAGTAAGGGAAATTCCAGACACTTATAAAACCACCAGATCTTGTGAGAACTCACTCACTATTATGAGTAAAGCACAGGGAAAACTGCCCTCATGATCCAATCACCTCCCTCCCTCCACACATGGGAATTACAGGTCCTTCCCTCAACATGTGGGGATTACAATTTGAGATGAGATTTGGGGGGAGACACAGGGTCAAACCATATCATTCTACCCCTGGCCCCTCTCAAATCTAATGTCATTTATACATTTCAAAACCAATCATGCCTTCCCAACAGTCTCCCTAAGTCTTAACTCATTCCAGCATTAACTCAAAAGTCTAAGTCCAAAGTCTCATCCGAGACAAGTCCCTTCTGCCTATGAGCCTGTAAAATCAAAAGCAAGTTAGTTCCTTCCAAAATACAATGGGGGTACAGGCATTGGGTAAATGTGCCCATTCCAAATGGGAGATATTGGTCCAAACAAAGGGGCTACAGGTCCCATGCAAGTCCAAAATCCAGAAAAGCAGTCATTAAATCTTAAAGCTCCAAAATAATCTCATTTGACTCCATGTCTCACATCCAGGGCACACTGATGCAAAGGGTGGGCACCCATGGCCTTGGGCAGCTCCACCCCTGTGGCTTTGCAGGGTGCAGTCCCCCACCCTAGCTGCTTTCACAGCTGGTGTTGAGTGTCTGTGGCTTTCCCAGATGCATGGTGCAAGCTGCCTGTGAATCTACCACTCTGGGGTCTGGAGGACAGTGACCCTCTTCTCACAGCTCCACTAAGCAGTGAACCAGTGGGGACTCTATGGAGTGGGGGCTCAAACCCCACATTTCCCTCTGCACTGCCCTAGCAGAGGCTCTCCATGAAGACTCCACCCCTGCAGCAAACTTCTGCCTGGACATCCAGGCATTTCCATACATCCTCTGAAATCTAGGCAGAGGTTTCCAAACCTTAATTCTTGACTTATGTATACCTGCAGGCCCAACCCATGTGGAAGCTGCTAAGTCTTGGGACTTGCACCCTCTGAAGCAATGGCCTGAGCTGTACATTGGCCCCTTTTATCCACAGCTGGGACACAGGGCGTCAAGTCCTGAGGCTGCACAGAGCAGTAGCATGGTCCTGGGCCCAGCCCAGAAAACCATTTTTCCTCCTAAGCCTCCAGGCCTGTGATGGGAGGGGCTGCTATGGAGATCTCTGATGTGCCCTGGAGATATTTTCCCATTGTCTTGGTGATTAACATTTAGATCCTCATTACTTATGTAAATTTCTGCAGTTGGCTTGAATTTTGCCCCAGAAAATGGGTTTTTCTTTTCTACCACATGGTCATGCTGCAAATTTTCCAAACATTTACACCCTGTCACCTCTTGAACACTTGCTGCTTGGAAATTTCTTCTGCCAGATACCCTAAATCATCTCTCTCAGTTTCAAAGTTTCACAGATCTCCAGGACAGGGGCAAAATGCCACCAGTCTCTTTGCTAAAGCATAGCAAGAGTGATCTTTACTTTAGTTTCCAGTAAATTTATCTCCATCTGAGACAACCTCAGCTTGGACTTCATTGTCCACATCACTATCAGCATTCTGGACAGAACCATTCAACAAGTCTCTAGGAAGCTCCAAACACTTCCACATCTTCCTGTCTTCTTCTGAGCCCTCCAAAGTATTCCAATCTCTGCCTGTTACCAAGTTCCAAAGTCACTTTCACATTTTCAAGTATCTCTATAGTAGTACCCCACTTCTGGTACCAATTTACTGTATTAGTCCATTCTTACACTGCTATAAAAAAATACCTGAGACTGGGTAATTTATAAAGGAAAAAGGTTTAATTGGCTCACAGGCTATAGAGGTCTCAGGAAGCTTATAATCATAGCTGTAGGAAAAGGGGAAGGAAGGACCTTCTTCACATAGTGGCAGGAGAGAGAAGGGCAAGCAGAGGAAATGCCAGATGCTTATAAAACCATCAAATCTCATGAGAACTCAACTGCACAGTATCACAAAAACAGCATGGGGGAAACCACCCCCATGATCCAATCACCTCCTCCCTCCACACTTGAGGATTACAATTCAAGATGAGATTTGAGTGGGAATACAGAGCCCAAACCATATCAGATATTGACAAAATGATTATAAAGTCTATGTGAAGAGGCAAAAGACCCAGAATAGCCAGTACAATATTGAATGAGAAGAACAAAGTTGGAGGACTGACACTACCAGACCTCAAGACTTATATAAACCTACAGTAATTAAGACAGTATGATATTGGCAAAAGAATATATAAATATAATAGATCAATAGAATAGTATAGAGAGCCCAGAAGCAGACCCTCATAATATAGTCAACTGATCTTTGACAAAGGAGCAAAGGCAATAAAATTGACAAAAGATAGTATTTTCACCAAATGGTGTGGAACTGGACATAAAAAAAAAACGAATCTAGACACAAACCTTACACCCTTCACAAAAATTAATGCAAAATGGATCACAGCCCTGAATGTAAAGTGTAAAACCAGAAAACTCCTAGAAGATAACATAAGAAAAAAAATCTAGATGACCTTGTGTTTGGTTATAACATTTTAGATATGACACCATAGGCAAGATATATGAAAGAAAAAAATGATACATTAGAGTCCATTAAAATTAAAATTTTTTTGCTTTATGATACACACTGTCAAAAGAATGAAAATATAAGCCACAGACTGGAAGAAAACATTTCCCCAAGCTATATCTGGTTAAGGAATGTTATCAAAAACATACAAAGAACTCTTAACAATAAGAAAATAATGAGTTATTTTCATGTAACATGGGCCAAAGAACTTAACAGACAACTCACCAAAGAAGAAACACAGATGGCAAAGAAGTATATGAAAAAATGCTCTACATCATATGTTATCAGGGAATTGCAAATTGAAATGACAATGAGATACCATTATATATCTATTAGAATGACCAAAATCCAGGACCCTGACAATACAATGCTAATGAGGATGTGGAGCAACAGGAGCTTTTATTCACTTATTGGTGAGAATGCAGAGTGGAACAGCCACTTTAGAAGACAGTTGGGCAGTTTCTCACAAAACTAAACATACTTTTAACATATAATCCATCAATCTCACTCCACGCTATTCACTCAAAGGAGTTGAAAACATACATCCACACAAAAACATGCACACAGACATTTATAAAAACTTTACTTATAATTGCTAAAACTTGGAAACCACCAAGATGTCCTTCAATAGGTGAATAAACTGTGGTACATTCAGGCAATAGAATATTATTCAGGGCTAAAAAAGAAATGAGCTATCAAACCATGAAAAGACATGAGTAAAATTTAAAAGCGTATTACTAAGTGAAAGAAGCCAATCTGGAAATCTGGAAAGGCTACATAGTATGTGATTTCAACTACAGTCATGTACCACATAACATCTTGGCCAATGACAGAATGCGTATATGACAGTGGTCCCATAAGATTATGATGGAGCTGAAAAATTCCTATTGCATAGTGACATCATAGCTGTTGTAACATTGTAGCACAATACATCACTCAGGTGTTTGTAGTGATGCTGGTGTAAAGAAACGTACCGCACTATCAGTTGTATAAAAATATAGCCCAGTTATGTACACTACATAATACTTGATAACTAAAAACTATGTTACTGATTTGTGTATTTAATATACTATATTTTATTGTTATTTTATAGTATACTTCTTCTACTTATAAACAAAGTTAATTGTAAAATAGCCTCAGGCAGGTCCTTCAAGAGGTATTCCAGAAGAAGGAATTGGTATCAGAGGAAATGACAGCTTCATGTATGTTATTGCTCCTGAAGACCATCCAAGTGTGGAGGTAGAAGGCAGTGATATTAATGATCGTGACCCTGTGGAGGCCTAAGCCAATATGTTTTCTTGTGTCTTAGTTTTTTAAAAAAAGTTTTAAAGTTAACAAAAAACAGAAAAAGCTTATAACGATATAAAGAAAGAAAATATTTTTGTTCAGCTGTACCATGTGTTTATGCTTTAAGTATTATTATGAAAGGGTCAAAAAGGTTTAAAAACTAAAAAGTTTATAAAATAAACACGTTACTGTAAACTAAGGTTAACTTTTTTTTTTTTTTTGAGACGGAGTCTCGCTCTGTTGCCCAGGCTGGACTGCAATGGCGTGATCTTGGCTTGCTGCAACCTCCGCCTCCTGGGTTTAAGCAACTCTCCCACCTCAGCCTCCCGAATAGCTGGGACTACAGGTGTGTGCCACCATGCCTGGCTAATTTTTGTATTTTTAGTAGAGAGGGGGTTTCAACACGTTAGCCAGACTGCTCTCAAACTCCTGACCTCAAGTGATCCACCCATTTCTTGGCCTCCCAAAATGCTGGGATTACAGGCATGAGTTACCACACCTGGCCAGGTTAAACATTTTTTTAGAAATTTGGTGTGTAGCTTAAGAGGACAGTGTTTATAAAAATCTACAGTAGTGTATAGTAATGCCCTAGGCCCTCACATTCACTCACCACTCACTCACTGACTCACCCAGAGCAACTTCCAGTCCTGCAAGCTCCATTCTTAGTAAGTCCCCTATACAGGTGTACTATTTTTTCTTTTCTTTCTACTGTACTTTTTCTGTTTATGCACACAGATACCATCATATTATAATTGCCTACAGTATTCAGTATGGTAATATGCTGTACAGGTTTGTAGCCTAAAAGCAATAGGCTATCATATAGCTTAGTTGTGTAGTAGGCTATGTCATCTAGGTTTGTGTAAGTACACTCTGTGATGTTCGCACAGTGATGAAATTGCCTAATAACACATTGCTCCGAATGTATCTTCATCAAACTGTACATGACTTTCTGAAGGAGTCAAAGCTATGGAGACAGTAAAAATGATAAGTGGTTTCCGGGGTTGTGGGGAGATAAGGTAGAGCACAGAGGATTTTTAGGGCAGTGAAACTACTCTGTATAATACTATGATGATGGATATATGTCATTATACATCTGTCCAAACCTTTAGCATGGACAACACCAAGAATGAAACCTAAAGTAAACAACTGACTTTGAGTGATTATGATGTGTCAATGAAGATTCATCATTTGTGATAAATGGACCACTCTGGCTAGGCATGTTGATAATGAAGGAGGTTGTGCATGTGTGGGGACAGAGGGTATATGGGAGATCTCTGTACCTTCCACTCAATTTTGCTGTGAATCTAAAATCGCTCTAAAAAAAAATAAAGTCTTAAAATGAAACACAATAGCATTCATAATTACTCCAGAGAAAATTAAATCCTTATGTATACACTTACTAAAACATGTATAGGATATATATGTTAAAAATTACAAAAAGCTGATGAAAGAAATAAAAGACCAAAATAAGTGAAGAGACACATGTGTTATGTTCCTGGATTGAAAAACTCAACACATTGAAGGTATCGATTTTCCCAAATTGACATACAGGTTTTACATAATTCCTATAAAAATCCCAGTAAGTATCTCTTTAGATACATATAAGATCATTCTAAAATTTATACAAGCCCTTAGAACAGTTAAAAACATCTTACCAAAAGAAGAATAAAGTTGGAGGAATCACTCTACCTATTATAAAGTCTTACTATATAGCTAGAATAATTATGACAGTGTGGTATTGGCAGAGGGATAACTACATCAATGGCACAAAGAATAGCTAGAGAAACTGGTAGTAGACCCAAAATAATATGGTTAACTGACTTATGAAAAAATTTCGCAAGCCATTCAATCAAGGAAGGATGGGGTGGTTTTTTCGCCTTTTGTTTTAACAAATTGTGCTAGGTAAATTGGACATCTCTATGGAAAAAAAAATAAATGAAGGTAGACCTAAATGTCATACTTTACACAAATATTAACTCAAAATGGAGCATGGGCATAAATCTAAAACTTCAAACTGTAAAACATTTAGAAAAAAATCATCAGGATCTAGTGTTAGTGGAAGAGTTCTAAAAGTGATCCATAAAATAAAAAAATAAATAAACTGAACTACATCAAAACTAAAAAATTCTGCTCTGTGAAAGACCTAATTAAGGGAACAAAAGACAAGCTACAGGCTGGAGACAATATATGTAATCCACATATCTATGAAAGGACTCATATCTAGAATATATAAACAACCTTAAGAATCTGACAGTAAAAAAAAAAAAAAAAAAAAAAAAAAAAAAATCAAATAAACTAACTGGACCACTCATACGTTGCTGATGGAAATGTAAAGTGGTACAGCCATTCTGGCAAACATCAGTGATCTCTTACAAAGATAAGACGTGTCCCAGTGATGAATTGTGCTGCCCCAGTAAAAGTAGCCACTATGCCTATCTCCATTCTGAAGATGTATCACTTCCTGTTTCAGCCTCAAATCAGCCACAGTGGCAGAAGCCCACAAAGTCAGAGGTGAAATTTAATAATGACCACTGCCCATTCTCTTCACTTGTCCCAAGAGGCCATTGGAAATAGTCCAAAGACCCATTGAGGGAGATGGACAGTATTTCCCAGAAGTAAATACAGCTCAGCTTGTACTTTGGTACAACTAATCGACCTTACCACTTGCACAATCAGCTAGCAAAGGTTATGCAGCGTGTGAACGTGATCATGGCAGAATCACCAGGCCTCATCACCATCTGCCTTTTAGGATATCTACTCAGTGCTGAATGTACAGGTTTGTTTCCTTTTTAAAAATACATTGGGTATGCTTGCCTTTTAGATATAGAAATATCTGATGCTGTCTTCTTCACTAAATTTTGATTACATGATTTGACAGCAATATTGAAGAGTCTAGCAGCCAGCATGCAGGTTGGTAAGTACTGGTTCTTTGTTAGCTAGGTTTTCTTCTTCATTTTTAAAACTAAACAGATCAACAATGCTTATGACGCATTTATGTTTAACAAACACTGTTCAGTTTATGATTTGGTCATGTAATTCCTGTTAGAAAACATTCATCTCTTTGGTTTAAAAAAATCAAAAGTGGGAAAACAAAGAAATAGCAGAATACAGTGAAAAAATTAACCACATTATTTTTTGTTTGGGCTTGCCACTTTGAAATCAAAATAGGAAATGAAAGCACAATGGTCTTATTTACACAAAATGTCTGATTTTAAGATACATGACATTTCAAGGTTTTAGAAGTATGTAATGAGGTATGTCTCTAATTTTTTAAAATATATATCTTCAATTTAAAGTTTTAGTTAAAACATAAAGATTAACCTTTCATTAGCAAGCTGTTAGTTATCACCAAAACTTTTCGTGGATTAGGAAAAAATCATTTTGTCTCTATGTAAAACATCTTGGAGTTGATATTTGGGGAAACACAATACTCAGTTGAGTTCCCTAGGGGAGAAAAGCAAGTCTAAGAATTGACATGAAGAGTAGGAAGTTAGCTAATGCAACATATATCACTTTGTTTTTTCACAACTAGTGACTTTATATATTCCCCAGAGGAAGGCATATGGGGAAGAAATTATCCCATTTGGACAAACAGCATGTTCTCACAGGAAGCATTTATCACACTTACTTGTCAGCCTTCTAGAATCAAATCTAGTAGCTGACAGTACCAAGATCAGGGGTGCCAACCCTAAGCACCCCCAGAAAGCTGACTGGCCCTGTGGTTCCCACTCCAGACATGATGTCAGCTGTGAAATCAGACTGAAATGCTGAAATAATGATTACAAAAATACAGAGGTTAAACTAGCAAAGTGAGTAAAGTCAAGGGATAAAGAAAATTTGTTGGAAAACTCACAAAGCAGGACATAAAGCAAGGTCATTAGACATATCTCATTAGTGTGACATCTGGGAGGACAAAGGATCCAAACCCTTTCTTCTATAGAAGTGGTGAGATGATCAAGGTAGAGGGCTTCTGCCTCCTTGAAGACTTCAGATGCTGGGGAAAGGATAGATAAGAATAAAGATGAACCAGGCTTTTGGAGCAAGGGAAATAATGACTAGAGATAAACCTGAAGGGAAGTTAAATATATGATCCCCAGACAATACTAAGGAGAAAGGCAATGTGATTCTGCAGCCATTGTAGCCAGAGACAATAAGCCCTTGAGGAGGGGGCCAGGGGAATTTTTCTAAGGATGGACAGTATTAATGCAGCACTCTCTTCTGCTATTAAAACTCTCATTGGCTTCTAAAAGGAGTTTCTGTGAGTGATTTGCTGAGATGTTGCATTTTCATGGCTGCTGCCTTTAGGTATTATTGCAACAGTTTGGAATTTTGAAATTAAAACAGTTCTGCAAAACCAGTTTAGTTTTGTAAAGTGTATGCATCAAAGATGTCCTTCATTCATTCAGACATTACTGAGTTACAACTACAGTGCCAGGTACTGTGTCAGGGTATTAGGGGTATGGGGACAAACAAGACTCCCTCTTTGATCTAAAGCACCATGAGGCCAGGTGAGAAGTTTCAATATAATGTGATAAAATGTGCACCAGTTACCAAGGGATCATAGAGAAAAGAACATATTAAATGGGGACACACTTGATAGAGAGAAAGTATTTTCATCTGGGTCTAAAAAGATGAGGTGTTCTCTCTCTTTAAATGTCTGACATAAGAGCATTTTATGCAAAGAGGATCACTCATGTGCAAAGACTCAGATTTGCAAGAACGTGAGGTATTTCAGGAGTTTTGTATGGTTCCATATGGAGTATGACAAGTGAGGCAGGTAAACTAGGCAGAGCTGGTCATCAGATAATGAAGGCGTTAACCTAAGGAGACTGGGCAATAAAATGCAATATGGAGGTACCAAAGTATAAACATAAGGAGTACGACTGATGGCTGATTTAGGATGCCCAGTCTGGCAACACTCTAATGAAATGATAGCTGGGGAGGGAGGCCATACCCAGACTAGGAGAGAGCAGTCTTGAGACTATTGCAATTATCTACGGGAGACACAAAGGCTGGAACCTGAATAGTACCTGTACAAAAAAAGGGGGGAGTTCAAATGATATTAAGGAAGTAGAAGTGGTATGACTTAACCATCTGGGTATGGGAGGAGAAATGGCTAGAGCCTTGGGCATTTTGTGTTTGATGTGATTATGGGCCACAGCATAATGTCTAGGAGAACTGGCTCGTTAGTCTGACTGCCAGAGTCTGAATCCTGATGTTTTAGGATTTTAGGTCTGATGTTTTAGTATGTTACCTTGGGCAAAGCCCTTAGCCTCTATGAATCTCAGTTTTCTTCATTTATAAAAATAAGATGATAGTGCCTATCTCGTGGGACTTTTGGGAGGATGAAGTGAGATAATGGATGCAAAGTTACTGAGCACAGTGTCCAACACAGCAGAAGCATTACATATACATCAGCTATTACTGGCTACATTATGATAATCGGTTAGGGAGTTAGAAAGATAATCTGAAATTCAGGAGACATATCTGACTATAGATGAGTATTTGGAACTCAGTGTTCTGTAAACAGTAGTTACAGCCACGTGTGTGGGCATCTAGAGAGTGAGCATGGATACTGTGATGCCTAGTACAGTGCCTGGCAGTAGTGGTTGTATGCTCAGTAAATTTTGTTAACAGGGTCAGGGCCGGACTAGGGTGTGGTAAGCAAGGCCTATAGGGCATAAATATACTTGTACACCCCGAGAAGTGAGGACCTCTTAAATATTGTGCCCTACGTGCCTTGTTTAGTTCACTCTTGTCCCAGCGCTGGCAAGTATGTATAAAGTGAAAAAGGAAAAAGCTAAGGCTGGAGCCTGGGAGAACCTTGGACTCCTCAGGGCCATGGAGAGGAACAGGAGTTAATCACTTCAAGTGCTGGATGGATAACAGGAGTTACAGCCAAGAGGGGAACTGGAATAGAGTGATTATTATAAAAAGAGTTTCCTAAAAAGGGAGAGATCAACAATTAGAAAATATTTAGAGCAGCCAGTAAATACATAAACTCAAAATTATTCTTTAGGTCATTTCGGATCGTGACAATAGTCATTTCATTATATAAATGTGATTAAGGAAGGAAAAGAGCTACACAAAAGTTATTAAAGAGCTAAAGAGAATGAAGAAATTTAAAATGGAAGAAAGTAGGGCCAACATGAAAGGAGTAGGGAGAAAAAGAGATAACCAGCATATTGTCTCACTGATCCTGTCAACACCTGTGAGGTAGATATTCTTATTATACTACTGTTAAACCTATTTTACATTTGACAAAGTTAAGGTTCAGAGCTTATGTGACTTGTCCAAGGTCACAGGTCTAGAGGAGGCAGATACTTGATTCAAACCTATTTCTGTCTGATCTGATTCTAAAGTCTGTTTTTTCACTCAACCTCACTGTACAGTCAGTTCTCCCTGTGAGTTCCATAGCCACAGATTCAACTAACTGCGGATCAAAAATATTCAAGAAAAAAATGGATGGCTGCATCCCTACTGAATGTGTACAGACTTTTTTATCTTTCATTATTCCCTAAACAATACAGCATAACAACTATTTACATAGCATTTACATTGTATTAGCTATTAAGAGAAACCTAGAGATGATTTAAAGTATAAAGGAGGATGTGTTTAGATTATATGCAAATAGTAAGCCATTTTTACATCAGAGATGTGAGCACCCACAGATCTTGATATTTGCAGGGGGTCTTGCCACCAATTTTCCATGGATACTGAAGAACAACTGTAAATGGATGCAGGTATGGATGCTATTTAGGAGTGTCCAGGGCCCAATAAATGAGTTGCTGAGCAGAGAGGTGGGTGGAGGCTGTGAAGCATCAATATGTGGTGGCATCCATCTGCAGTTCGGTGATTTTTTCCTTTATAGTCCTTGGCTGTCTGGGAAGAGAAGGATGAAGGCAGATGGCTGCTCAGATTTAGGGACTAGGATTGCAGGATAGGCACAGCATTGCAAAGAAGTGAAGGAAACTGAGAAATTTGGCAAATGAAGAGTTGAAGAGAGGCCTGGCATGGTGGCTCACACCTGTAATCCCAGCACTTTGAGAGGCCCAGGCGGGCAGATCACTTGAGGTCAGGAGTTTGACACCAGCCTGGCCAACATAGTGAAATGGTGAAACCCTGTCTCTACTGAAAATACAAAAATTAGCTGGGCATGGTGGCGGGCACCTGTAATCCCAGTTACTCGGGAGGCTGAGGCAGGAAAATAGCTTGAACCTGGGAGATGGAGGTTGCAGTGAGCTGAGATCGCACCGCTGCACTCCAGCCTGGGCGACAGAGCAAGACTCTGTCTCAAAAAAAAAAAAAAAAAAAAAAAAAAAAAGTTGAAGAGAAAAAGTCTAGGCTGAATTCAAAGACAAAAAGTGAGCCCAAAAAGAACCTGAAGGGCAGGGAAAAGCAGGGATGTCAAGGGACTAGAATACTCCATAAAGTGAACAGCTGCAACGAAAATAAGGGAAGAAAGTTTAGTTCATCTCCGTTGCTTTCCTTTCCTTTTTACTTTCCTTTATCTTCCTTTTTGGAGTTAATCAGGAAGTAGTCCCAAATACCCCAGAAAGTTCATCTTATAAGCCCTTGGTCCTCTTGAGATGGTATCAGATATATTGCTAGACCCTTGAAGAAAGGAACAACTCCAGCAACTTCTTGAGTCCCTGTTATTAATCTTATACACACACATATATGTATATACATGAAAACACACAAACACGTGTGTGTGTATACAGCCATGCATTCCTTAACAATGGGGACATATTCTGAGAAATGTGTCATTAAGCAATTTCATCATTGTGCGAACATAATAGAGTGTACTTACCTAAACCTAAATGGTATAGCTTACTACATACCTAGGTTATATTTACGTGGCCTATTGCTCCTAGGCTCCTAGGATGCAAACCTGTACAGCATGTGACTGTACTGAACACTGTAGGCAACGGCAACAGTGGTATTTGTGGATCTAAACATAGAAAAGGCACAGTGAAAATACAGTATAATAACCTTACAGGACCACTGTCATATAATGTCATCATTGACCAAATGTCATTATGCAACAAATGATTATCATATATATATGATATATATATGTGTGTATATACACATGTATACATGTATATATATTTATGTCATTATTCAACAAATGATTATCATATATATGTGTGTGTATATGTATACGTGTATATATACACATATACATGTATATATACACATGTATACGTGTGTGTATATATATATACACACACACACACACACATACATGCACAGAGAGAGAGAAAGAGAAAGAGAGAGACAGGAGAGAGGAAGGAGGGAGGGAAGGAGAAAGATAATTCAGATAGAGACATCAATCCTAAAGGGTTCAGGAATGTCTCTACAGACTAGGTAGATGTAGCTTAAAAAAACCACACCCTGAATTCTAGAGAGATGTTCAGATCACTGCAATTCCTATAACACTTGCCAACCAACAGTGCTGTTGATCTGAAATTGCTTTTTCAAATTAATGCAGTGGTTTTTCTTTAACATCTAGTCACAGACATTGGGGTCACATTTGCAGCTGGACCATAATTAGGCTTCTGTTCTTCAGGAGACATTTGTTCAAAGTCATTTGGGCAACCATATTCTGAAAACAGCCCAGCCAGGGTGATGGATCACCTTGCAAGGATCCGCAATGAGCTATTTTCAAGTGATGACAAAGTGTGAAGTTAACTGCTCATTTGAGAACTTTCTTTTTCATCCAAAGTAAATTCAAATACGATTAGAAATCTGACCTTTTATTACTGGAACTCTCCTAAAAGTAAAATTGAATTTTAATTCCTAAATCTCCATGTGTATACAGTACTGTGGGAACATTACAGATTTTGGCTCCATGCCCTAAAGAGAAATTGGCTTTGGGATTATTTGTATTAAAAACAAAGTCTTTCTTAAGAGATGTAAAATTTTCATGATGTTTTCTTTTTTGCTAAAACTAAAGAATTATTCTTTTACATTTCAGTTTTTCTTGATCATGAAAATGCCAACAAAATTCTGAATCGGCCAAAGAGGTATAATTCAGGTAAATTGGAAGAGTTTGTTCAAGGGAACCTTGAGAGAGAATGTATGGAAGAAAAGTGTAATTTTGAAGAAGCACGAGAAGTTTTTGAAAACACTGAAAAAACAGTGAGTATTTCCACATAATACCCTTCAGATGCAGAGCATAGAAGAGAAAATCTTTAAAAAGACACTTCTCTTTAAAATTTTAAAGCATCCATATATATTTATGTATTATGTTATAAAAGATAGGGAATCAATACCAAAACACTTTAAATATTACCATTAATTTGTCTTCTTTTATTCTTTATAGACTGAATTTTGGAAGCAGTATGTTGGTAAGCAATTCATTTTATCCTCTAGCTAGTATATGAAACATTTGAGAATGATGTGGGTTTTTTCTCTGCATAAATAGACAATATATTAAACTTTGCCAAAGAACCCAGAAAGATCAGTCCAACCCTCTAATCCAAATTGAATGGTGATATACTACAGGGTTATGCCAGTGTGGGAACTATTGCTGGTAAATAAGTTTAATCCTCCCTAGGTCTTCACAAAGAACATTGTTCCACCCCAGGAAGGTGGAAGGAAGAGACTGAAACGATTGTGTCTTAGGACCTGATGAAAGTTTGCATTCCTCAGTAAAATCAGAGAATGCTGATGGACTTAAATGTTTATAGCTTCCAAGTCCTCCTCATTATCATGGCCTCCAAACCCCTCCATGATTGCCCTTCCCCACCCTCCCCATTACCCTTTTTGCCTCCTCTGCTACTTCTCTCCTCGCACACTGGGCTCCAGCCACCCTGATCTTCCTGCCACTTCTTGCACACTCTAGGAATGCTCCCACTTTAAAGGCTTTATCTGGCTGTTTCTCTTATCTGGCTGTTCCCAACTTCCTGTGGGCTGGCTCCCTCACCTCCTTCAGGTCTTTGCCCAAATGTTACCATCTTAATGAGGCCTACCTTCACCATCTATTAATACTTCAACCTGTCCCAGTAGCCTTACCACTCCAGACACCTGTACAGTACCCCACTCTATTTTTTAACAGAGCTTTTCACCATCTAATGTATCATATAATTTCTTATTCATACTATTTATCATTTATTTTTTCCTACTCCACTAAAATGCAAGTTTCATGTTGGCAGGGATATTCAATTGTTTTGTTTATTGATATATTCCTAGCACCTAGAACAGTATCTGGAAAAGAGGTACTCAGTAAATATTTATCAAATGAATTGACCAAAAGAAGGAAAACTCAAAACTTTAATAACAACTAATTTTAAAACTACAATAACTTAAAATTCAGCAGTAGGATTTTGAGGGAGGGTAAGTTTCAAAGATTGACTTACCTAGGACTGTCTGCATAAATAAAAAGAAATTAATCCAGATATCAAATTCACCAACTTCCATCAATTGGAAATTCAATTCTATTTCCTACAGTTTATGTTCTGGAGATACTACTGGACACTCTTTTACTCTGGTAACTCATAATTCCTCTACTTTTGTTTTTAAATCATGAGAGAAAAATAGTTGACTCTGTTACATTGTTTTATCTAACTTTTCTTGATCTTAGAAATGAATACTACCATGCCAACTTCTACTGAGGTGCCCTCTAAAGTTAGTCCAAATAGGTCTTTGTAATCTCCATTCCGGCAGAATTTAGAACTTTGAATCACATGATTTATTTCTAAAAGTAAACCCATGACTATTTTGCCCACCAAAAAATTCCTGACAATTAAACTCCTACAATCCCTTCATTGCTCACTCCTCACCCCCAGGATCATATTTTAAAGTTGGTCCCTTGCCTTTTGGGCCACATAGGTACGCTGTTTGCTATACCACAGGTATAGCTATCTGGAAAACATGGAGGGCATTATTCTTTCACTACTGCTTCGTCAACCAAAAAATAGAACAACAAAAACAAGAACAAAAAAGAAACAAACTCCCTGCCTCTTTTCACTTGCAGTTGAGATTCCTAACCACTACAAAATTAGCCTACGTTTCTTCTCGCACATAGTAGAAACCCAGGCTTCTCACTGCTGTGTTATTCTGTACCATCAACTCACCACATAGAGAGCCTGGTTGAAGAAGAATGATTGTAGAACCACATTACTAGCATCCGTCAAGGACTTTCCAGTTTACAAAAGGCCTATCACATTTAACCCTCACACCATCCTTGTGACCAAAGCATTATTAACTCCATTTCACAGGAGAGTAAACTGAAGCTTAGGGAAGTTAAAAGAACTGCCAAAGGTCACCTAGTTGGGGAGTCATGAAGCCCGGAAGAGAAGCCAAATTCTCTACTGCTCAACCCCTTGCTTTCACTATTACACCTCATGGCCTTCAAATCTAAATGCAGTTACTCATTAAACAGGAACCTGGTAGTCTTAAACAGGAATCTCTCACTTGGTAAGGTCTTGTCTCTTGTTGTATTTGACCCCAACTGTCTATGGCTTTGCCTGAACCCAAAGTACACACAGACACGAACCCAAAGGAGAACCAAATGTGGGATAAAATGACACTCATTTTAGCGACATGTCTCAGCAAATGAGTTCCTGTGTAGCTGGCTGAAAGCCCAGACCCTTTCAGTAAAACATCCTGAATAATTCACATTTGTTGGTCTATAATATAAAGGGCAAATGTAGCTCATTTTTAGGCCAATTCTGAACATCAATAATAATCAACCAGAGATAACAGATTTTGTTTTCATAGAATTGGAACAAATTGGAGTATCTGTGCAAAAGCATATCAGATCTAGGGGCAAAGGGGACAAGGTCTAATTTTTACAGCAAGCAAATTTTCCAGGGAGGGACTATTTATGATAAAGGGATATTAGTCTCTTAGTCAACAGAACCTGGATACACACTTCCGACAGAGAAGAGGGAGAACAGGCAGGAATCTACACACCACATATCAAGGAGATTTGCTCTAAAATATGACTGATAATTAGAAATTTCTCAGTTTCCCCCTTTTCCCTCATTCTTTGATTCTTCTTGTTATCTTTATCTCTTACTCCTTTGTTTCTCATATATTGAGTCTTACAGATCAAGCTCCCATTTTTTTCTTCAGGGATATTTTTCTAGTTCAAAGTGCCTACCATCTCCCTTCTGGTTCTATTCATCATTCTCTCCCGAAGCTCCTTTAGAAGTGTGGATTAAGGCAGAGCACTAAGAAACCAGACTTAAAGGTTCCCTTCTCATTCTGACTTTTCTCCTTTTGCCTATTCCTTCCTCCTATTTTCTTACCATCAGTGTCTTCAAAGACTTTCAAGTACACAGTAAATGTAGAAACTTCAAGAAAGGCAGAATGAAAACATAACCAATGCATACATAAATAAAGCACACTGTGGAATCTTTTTAAATTCTGTATGATATATCGAATGCTGTCTCTCACATTACCTAGACTATTTGAAATCTAATTTATAGAACATAGACTATCTTTAAGCAGTAACAGATGCTTCTGATACCTTTTCTATTGTCTTGAACTATTACTGCATATGATACATCAAAGTTAAGTGACAATACAAGAAAGCAGATTCATTTGCTCCATGCCTAGGCTGTCAGTTCCTAAAGTGGAAACACCATATATTATCTAGCTCAGTTTGCTCTACAAGACCTGCAATAGAGCCTTGTGTGACATAGAGATAATATTTGTTGAAGCAATTAAATTTGACTTGGAATTAACTCTGCCATCATTCTACAAGGAAAGATTGAAAATCCTCACCCTGTTCTGATATAGTACATTTCCATACAAAAACGTCCTGCTCCATCTTCCCTTGCATTGCATAAACTATGTACATGCCTTCCTCAGGGCACTTTCCTAGGACAGTGTCAGCCTAAGGATCTTTGTTTGGGTGGCTTTTAGAAACTCAGGAAGACAGGAGCATCATATGCCTATAGGCAGCTGGCTTCCAGGTCAGTAGTTTTGCTCTGACCCTAAAATCAGACTCCCATCCCAATGGGTATCTACAGGGGAGGACTGGGCATTCTAAGCAGTTTATGTGCCAATTCAATTTCTTAACCTATCTCAAAGATGGAGATCAGTGTGAGTCCAATCCATGTTTAAATGGTGGCAGTTGTAAGGATGACATTAATTCCTATGAATGTTGGTGTCCATTTGGATTTGAAGGAAAGAACTGTGAATTAGGTAAGTAACTATTTTTTGACTACTCATGGTTCAATCTCTGAAACAAGTTGAAACTGGAAAATGCAATATTCGTGTATCATAATTTTTCTTAAAAACGTACTTTCAATGCTCATAAACATTTCATTTATAGTTATGGTTTTCAGGATATGAGTTGGAGAAGCTATATTAAAATCAATAACAATATTTGGTAACTAATATTAAGTGATAATGATGTTCTACTCACTTATTAATCCTTAATACAACCATATGTGGTTAGTGTTATCATTATCCCCATTCTATGTAGATGAGAAAACTGCAACTCTAACATCCAAAAATTACAGAGGCACAAATGATTTAGACAGGACTTAAACTTCAGTGTGACCAAAACCCATGCTTCTAACTACTATATTTAAAACTCAGAGAAAACTGAACCCAGAAAATTGAAATCATGACTAAATTGCTATCAACGTAGGTAGTGAAAGTCAATTAAGTGCAGAACTGGAGTATGACTGGCCAATTATCCCATATATTAGGAATTCTCCACATGTACAAACCACTTCATATGCTAAATTTGTTGACAAAATTCAAAGCTCATTCCTGAATTTGACTATATTGATTACATCAAAAGTATTACATAACAACCTTAGAATCCTTGCATACCTTTTCTTCTCAAAGCCTAGACTGTTTCATTTTTCGAGGTTTCAGTAATTGGAGCAGTAAACCCATGTCCTTTACCTACTTGTTTATCACCTCCAGATGCAGTATTACGGGTACTGTGATTGTGAAATGCACACAGTGCTAATGAGGAATTCACTTTCTACTCTGACACTCCAGAAGAATAGAGATGCAATCCTAAGGAAGAATTTAATACCACAGGCTACATGACTAAGGATAAAGAGTAGAAAATTAGCAGGACTCTATTAAGGCATTATAGCAATCCACCTGACAGATGAAAAAGGCATGAAATGAAATGAAATGTAGCAGCTACACTTGTCCTATTGAGATAGGAAAAAAGTCGCCTGTAATGTTCAGAAATCCTTTCAGTACTAAAAAGAAATTCATTGACCATCTTCCTTTGGGCTCAAAAATTTCTTAGAAGGTAAGAAAAGGAAAAGGTGACAGGGCAAAGACATTTGAAAAGAAAGAAAAGACTGAATGAACTTGCACACCTGGCTTGGACTCCCATTCCTTTAGGTTTCCATTGTGGGGACAAACTAATGCCTGGGTTACCGTTCTTGAGAGTGTGTTAATTGATTCAACATCTCTGAAGTGCTACTTTCATCTGAAAGGTTATAATTTGAAATTCAGATTTACCTGGATAAATTTGATCTTGCTATTGTGGAAACCTCTAGAAATCCTTGGAGTAGTTACTCATTATCAGCTTAAATAATATAACCGTTGGAGCTGAGAGAATGAGTAACTCAATTAGTCTCAGTTACAACTGAAGGGCACATTGTGGTAAACTATAATTGAAAACATAAATATCTTTACCTAGTTTAAAAATAAAGATGCTTTAAAAGGAGAAAGGGAATAACCCTGAGGAATGTAAATAGAAGCACAAACTTTTACAACAGAGTTTACTACATGTGTGGCTATGTTCCACACAGCAAAAATGCTAAGTCTACAACTGACACAACTTGGATACTCTCATGTTCCCACATTTTGGTTTGGTCAGGGCTGTGCAGTTGTACTGCAGCCACCACCACTCCTGGCCTCTAAGGTATATTGATCTGACCCACCAATCTGATCAAGTTTTAGAAAAATATTTTCAGCCCAGTTAGCTCACAAACAAAATGAGAATTCCCACAAATTGCTCTTTATCTCAGACAATAGAAGAAAGCAACAGCAAAAGCATAAACAAATTACCATTTCAGTTTGTTGCTTCCAGTTAAAGACTAATTTCAACAGCTACTAGATAGCAGAGTCTATGGGGCATCTCGGCCCCAAGTCTTTTGTCGTATGTGGTCTTGAAAAAAAGAAAGGAGACTTTCATCAATACGTTTTTTTTGTTATCTTTTTCCCTTGTTCATCAGGCCCTTCACTGCGAGAGGGAGGTGTAAACATTCAGGGCATGCTTTCTAGTTAAAGAATATTAATTGGCTATTGGGTCCCTTAGGTTAGAATAAAGACCTCTGTATGATGTTCCCAGCTGTACATCAAATCCAAATATCTCTCAGATAAATGAAGGTCTGTAAGAATTTGGTCATTCCTGTCTCTTCTAAAGAGTAACAGAGGCATTTTCTCAGAATAAAGCAGAATGGAAAGAAAAAAATCACAAGCATGTAAACACCTTTTTCAATTTTCCAGCATGTCACAGACACTGCTGTCTTATTTGCTACATATTTCTGAGGAGTGAAAAAAGGAACTATGTTGAGTTTAGCTGAAGCACAGCATATTTTGTGGTAAACTTGTTAAATAAAACATCTTTGTCCAAGCTTTGGTTGTCATACCAGTGGATAGATCAGGAAATATAAAGGCAGAATAAAATACAGCAGAACATACTAACATTTGTAGTAGGCATGAAGGGAATTAGAAAGTGTTTGTGTTAACATGGAGGGAGAAAAACAGATGCTTTGAGATGTTCTTCAAAAGATATTCTAGGCACTGAGACCCCCTTCAGGACCAGAGAGAGTCCATACCCACCACAGTACCTGACATATAAATGCTCAGTAATTGATAAATGAGTCCCATTCTAACTGTTCCTTAGGCCCTGCTCTATGGAACTCTCCCCTGGAAATCCTTGTGCCATTATTTTATTTCTGGAATCTTCAGCCTTTTAGCTGAGGGCAAAAGATTGCTGATTAGGAAGCAATATTTCCCACCTCCTGCACAAAACAAGCCAAAGATCAACAGCAGCAGCAACATACTGGGCCCTAAAGGGCAATGACAAATGTGGATAATGATACAGAGTTCTGGTTACTTCTTAGCCAATGACACAGAATCACAATTGAGAAAACACAGAGTTTATTCATTCCCATTGTGCATGCCCTGGACAAACCGAGCTGCACCTTTCGTAATGTATCACAATCTCATATTGACGGAACACTTTCTACAGGTAATGTTTGATTTGGCTGAACACTTTAGCATTGCTTCGTAGCAAAAAAATGATCCAGGGATATTACCACTGTTAGTGAGGAGAAAGGCCTTTAAATTAATTAATTAATAGGACCAAGTGCCATCTTTTTGGATCATGCCCTTAGTGGATTATTGGTAGCAAAGGTTAAAGCTCAAGCTGGTTCCTTTGTCCCCCCTGCCAAGAGTTGATTTGCCTCCCTTTATTTCCTGAAGTATCAGTAAGGACTAAGAGCTAATTATTACAGTTGGCTATGCTACCACATATAAAATAGAGTTTAAAAGTTTAGATTCGTCACTCAAAAATTCATATTCTCCAAAACCATACAGTCACTCTGTTAGCCTGTGTTCCCCCAGAAAAAAAAAAGTCACAAGCTTATTTATTAACATGTGCAATCCCAGGGGGCAAGAGAAAAGAACTGAAGAGTGAGGCAGAAAGGAAAAGAAAGCCAATAAGAGGATGAGTTATCAAACTACTCGTATCTAACTGCAATTGATTGCTTAACTTCCTGGGACTGTCTCCAATAAGTCAAATTGGTCTCAGGTTAGTCCACCTGAATGGGAAGAAGAGACGAAAGAACTTGTCAGTATCTGTCTCTCATTGGTTAGAAGTTCGACTTATGGGGAATTAACTCCCTCACATATCTTAGTTGGCTATGCTTGGGTACCGAGAGGGTCATATGGCATCCATGCCTCAGCATTAACAGGGAAGCTTCAAGGCAAAAGACACCTAGTGCAGCTGTGATCCAAGGCAATTCAAGGATACAACCATAGGAGGTCGGTTGAAATCCACCCAGAGCTAATCACCACCATGCTGGAAAAAGACACAGGTGAAGCTGAGCAGAATGAAGGTGGTACATAGGAGGTATCTAATGCAGTCACTCATTTCAAACTTTCCATGTTATGATTGCACTGACCACTGAGGATTTCTATTGAAAGTGTTACTGTTGTCAAACATGTACATAAGGGGAAAGATGTCTTACATTGTTTATATTCCTGTGCTGCTCTAGAAACAGAAATAGGCTCAAGAGCAGAGCCTGTTTTTCTTAATTCAGCAGGTCTAAGCTAACGAGTCCTGAAACATGCTACTTCCTGTTATTGGTATTGCATAGGAGAAACAAAAGGAAAGCACAGTAATTAGAAAATACAAAACAAGATGGCAGGAATCAGCCAAATATATCAGGACACACAATTATTGTGAATTGGGGTTAAACTAATCTATTAATAATGACAACTTTCAGTTTGGAGTTAAAAATTTAATTGTATACTGTTAACAAAATTGATACCTAAACTAAAATTACACTGGGAGGCTAAAATGAAGGGATGTGAAAAGAACTATCAGGTAAAAACTAACAAAAAGAAACTAGCAAAGCAATGTTAATATCAGACAAAATAGAATCCAAGAGGAAAATCATTTCAAAAGACAAGAGATATTTTTTATTAATAAGGGGAATTGCATAGGAGAGTAAAGAAAATGTGGGCCACTGGAATGCTTAGTACTAATGACATATTGGTCTTTGGTCTTCAGTTACCGTACAGGACCCTATTTCATTCTCTTATGTTTGATATGTAACCACCTCAGCCAGCTTCAAGTTACTTTTTGGCCCTAATGGACTTACTAACGCTATAATTTCTTTTTTAAAAAATGTTTTATTTTAGGTTTAGGGGTACATGTGAAGGTTACATAGATAAACATGTGTCACAGGGGTTTGTTGTACATATTATTACATGATGTAGATATTAAGCTCAGTACCCAACAGTGATCTTTTCTGCTCCTCTCCCTCATCCCACTCTCCCCTGTCAAGTAGACCCCAGTATCTGTTGTTTCCTTCTTTGTGTTTATAAGTTCTTATCACTTAGCTCCCACTTACAAGTGAGAACATGCAGTATTTGATTTTTGTTCCTATGCTAGTTTGCTAAGGATGATAGCCCCCAGCTCCATTCATATTCCCACAAAAGACATAATCTCGTTCTTTTCTATGGCTGCATAATATTCCATGGTATATATGAACCACATTTTCTTTATCCAGTCTGCCATTGATGGGCATTTAGGTTGATTCCATGTCTGCTATCCTAACACTGTAATTTCTAAAGACTTCCAGGTTTTACTCTTATAGGTAACCTGTTAAACAGTCTAGCTCGGGACGCCAAGCAATTTCTAGAATAACTAAGCAATAGAAATTACACTTCAATTCAGAAAGGCAGTATCTACATGAGATTATGGAATTGCTGTTGCTTTTTGTGTTCACTGAAAAAAAATTAGTAAAACTGGAACTTTCAGAAAAAATGCGTGTACATATAGAAAACCCAAAGCATCTAAACAATTAAAATAAATAAGTATAGAAAGGTTACTGGATACAGAGTGAACATACAAATATCAATTGCATGTCTATATACCAGCAATGATTCAAAAATGATTTTATAATAGCATTAAAAATTAGATGCTTAGTAATAAATGTGAGAAAGATGTGCAAGAACTCTACATAAAAAATTATGAGACACTATTGAGAAAAATTAAGGCAAACCTAAATAAATAAATGAATAGGCAATGTTCATCAATTAAAGGATACAATACAGTAAACATATCAAATATTTACTAATGGATTCAATGCAATACCAAAGTGCCCAGCAGGCTTTTTTTGGTGGGGGGAGGTCGGGCAGGATTCATAAGCTAATTCTAAAATGCATATGGAAATGCAAAGACCCAAGTATAGCCAAGACAGTTTTGAAGAAGAATAAACTTGTACTACTTACACTAATAGATGTCAAGACTTATTATCAAGTTACATTTATTAAGACAGTGTGGTACTGACACAAGGATAGACAAATAGATGAGTGAAACACAATAGAGTGCTCAGAAGCACACCTGTACTTATATAGAGGCTTGATTTATGATAGAGGTGCCAGTGCAGTAGAGAAGGGAATTGTTGATGTTTTCAATAAAAAGTGATAGGTCAATTAGATATTCATATGGCATG
Source organism: Papio anubis (assembly GCF_008728515.1). Lineage (NCBI taxonomy): Eukaryota > Metazoa > Chordata > Mammalia > Primates > Cercopithecidae > Papio > Papio anubis. The sequence goes on along the minus strand of NC_044996.1, from coordinate 15,142,583 downwards.
AAGTATAAAACAATAACATTTTATATTCATAACTTGCAGAAAGTAAAAATTTCTTAAAATACAAAAAGTGATCACCATAAAGGAAAAGATTGATAAACTGGACTATATTAAAACTAAGAACTCCTGTTCAGCAAAAGACACTACTTTGACTGAAAAGACCAGTCACAGACTGAGACAAGATATCTGCAATACAGACACCTAATAACTGAACCCCATACAGTGATGGTGGGAATTTAAGTTCGTACAATCATTTTAGAAAATTGCTTGGCAGTATCTACTAGATCTGAACATCTGATCCAGTAATTTCACTCATAATTATAAGCCAGTAAAAAGGCATGTTTATGTCACCAAAAGATATATACAAGAATGTTCATTACACTATTATACGTAACAGCGAAAAACTGGAAACAAACCAAATATCCATTAACAGTAGAATGAATAAATAAAAGCTGTAATAGTAATACAATGGAATACTACACAGCAATGTATACTGCTACACAAAACATGGATTAATCTCATAGACAAAATGTTAAATGAAAGACGCAGACGAGTACATATTGTGAACTTCTGTTTATAGTTCAAGAGCTGGCAAGAACTGTTTACTGTGTTAGAAGTCCAGGTAATGGTAACCTATAAAAAGGAAAAAGGGTGGAATGATTGGGAGGGAGCATCTTCTGGGGTATTGATAATGTGCTATGTATTGGTCAGTTTAGTGTTTAAACAGGCTCATTTACTTTGTGAAAACTTATACTAAAATTTTGTGTATTTTTTGAATATATGTTATACATTAATAAATAGGGTTTTTAAACCTGTAGTCTACGATTTAGTGAAAGTAGAATATCCAAACAGTTAGTTTTAAACCAATCCATTATAGTGCTACCACCATTTTTATGCCTTATTGAGAAGTTTATTTTACCTTTCTTTCCACTCTTAGTTCAAGGCTCCAAAATTTCTCTCCCCAATGTACATTGGGGGCAACATGAATGCCCCCAACGTATATTTGACCCATACACGAGTCAATATTTCCATGTACTTTTTAGAAATGCGTGTTAAATTATGCTGTTACTGTCTATTTTGCTTCTTTTAGATGTAACATGTAACATTAAGAATGGCAGATGCAAGCAGTTTTGTAAAAATACTGCTGATAACAAGGTGGTTTGCTCCTGTACCGAGGGATATCGACTTGCAGAGAACCAGAAGTCCTGTGAACCAGCAGGTCATAATCCAAATAAGAGTTTTTAAAGAAAATCTGTATCTGAGCCTTCAACATTTTAACAAACCTACATAATTTTAATTCCTACTTGAATCTGCTTCCTTTTGAAATCATAGAAAAGATCAGTAGCTTGAATTAGACCAATTAATTTTCTAGATTGCATCATATTTTAAACTATGTAATCATCTACAACCTGAATTCTTTTCTGTGTCCAATTTGTCCAATTTTTTCTCTAACATTTATGTCACAAAGCAATTAATTTGTGTGATTTCTGCATATATATTTGTAATTCATCAAGTCAAATCAATGTAGTAATACTATATCATAAAATATACACAAATAATTGAGTGGATAGGCTTCTAGTACAAGGACGGTAAGTTTGAAGCATGATTCCATCTGGGCTGGCTAGTTTACTCTGAGAAAGTTATTTTTTATTGTTGGGTCTGAAGCTGAGTTTACACAATTGGTGTCAGAATGATTCCGGCAATGAACTGTTTTAAGTTCTGCTAGGCTGGTCAGCACAATCTATACGGCTGTGAACAAAGCAATGTTTCCCAGTCATATCAACCATGCCACCATTTTAACAGCTGATTAGTGTATTCAGAGCATCTCTACTCCATGTTCGTATGGCTCTTATCTAAAGATGAAAGCAGTAGACACTTTTATGTTTTAAAAAATTTAGGCTCTTCAGGGTCAATTATAGTTGATAAATGAGGGGCTTTTTTTGAAGCAAACTAGATATAATTTCTTTTGCATTTCTAAAGCCTAATATCTTATTAAATTGGTACATTAAATCATCCACCATTTCTCTGTAACTGGTTCCAGTACCTATCTCAGCACTATACCAGGCAGAGGAAATTAAAGAAAGAACCAGTGCCGAGACCAGCTTGGTCGGGGAGACCCTAACCCAGTGGCACTAGAGGAATGAAAGACACGCACACAGAAATAGAGTATGGAGTGGGAAATCAGGGGTCTCACAGCCTTCAGAGCTACGAGCCCCGAACAGAGATTTACCCGCATATTTATTGACAGCAAGTTGGTCATAAGACTTACTAAAACTATTTCTTATGGGAAATAAAGGGATGGGTCTGGCTAGTTAACTGCAGCAGAAATGTGTCTTTAAGGCACAGATCACTCATGCTATTGTTTGTGGTTTAAGAACACCTTTCAGTAGTTTTCCGCCCTGGGTGGGCCAGGTGTTCCTTGCTGTCATTCTGGTAAACCTACAACCTTCCAGCGTGGGCGTCAAGGCCATCACGAGCATGTCACAGTGCTGCAGAGATTTTGTTTATGGCCAGTTTTGGGGCCAGTTTATGGCCAGATTTGGAGGCCTATTCCCAATAAACCAGAAGGCAGGAATATATATCCTGCAACTAAAATGAAGAATCTCTAAGGCTTCGGGGCCTGCCCACTTGTCCTTCTGCCTGGTTCTTCACATATGCTGTCTCAAAGCTAGTCTACCTTGAGAGGAGCATGAATATGTGTGTGGGTGTGTGTCTGTGTGTGTATTTTAACCTTAAAAACCTAACTTCCAGTATAGACAGATGGCATAGTAGCTAAACCCTTACAAGCTCTTCTATGCTATAAAAGAGAAACAGAATTGAGAACCACCTCCAACTATTAAGTGTTATATTTGAATATAGCCTTAGCTTTAGCAGAACAAGTAGGCCAAACTTAAAATAAGCTTTTCTGCCTTTTCAACGATAATGGTCCCTTTTCTGTAGCCATTGTTGATCGTGTACATTTATACATAAGTATTTTGAACTAATTTCCTGGTTTCTCAACCACTTGCTGTCTTCACGATACTTTGTCGCGGCTGGTTGCTATAGAAATGTCTGTTACAAGGAATGTGGCTTGAAGGAAAGTGAGAAATGAAAATGAAATCTGAAGTGACTTTGTTTGACTACAAATTCCCATTCTGGTAGTCCCCAGTGTATCAATACATTATTTTTCTTCAGAAAATAAACGAACCCAAGGAAAAATGGTGGGCAGGTCCTGGTGAATATGACTGTGATAATTATATTAGCAATCTCTTTGGCTAATATTTGAAACCCAGGTAATTGAATCACAATGATCTCTCCCCAGAAAATAACGTAAAATGCACCTTGGAATCTAGAAGGCATTTTAGTCTGCAAAAGAAACCTTCCTAATGATAAGCAGCAGAAGTCCCATTTACCAAATTGGAAAGTTAAAGTTACAAAGCATCAATCATCAGACTTCCATTCAGGGATGGCAACTGGGAGTAAGACTTTTTAGTAAAGAAACTAAACAGAAAGTCATTAGACTCTATAAAAGTCTTACCAAATTTGATTCTGGAACACCTATTCTATTTCCGTAAAGATGATGAATTCCAGAGCCAAGTGTTCTTTTCATGAAGGATTTGAAAACTGTCCATGAAAATAATGTAATCAACCTTTTAGCTTGAGATTCTATTCACTGATTAGATTTTTTTAAATACTGATAGGCCTGCTTCTCAGAAGTGACAAGGATGGGCCTCAATCTCAATTTTTGTAATACATGTTCCGTTTGCCAATGAGAAATATCAGATTACTAATTTTTCTTCTGTTTTTCTAGTGCCATTTCCATGTGGAAGAGTTTCTGTTTCACAAACTTCTACGCTCACCCGTGCTGAGACTGTTTTTTCTGATGTGGAATATGTAAATTCTACTGAAGCTGAAACCATTTTGGATAACATCACTCAAAGCACCCAATCATTTAATGACTTCACTCGGGTTGTTGGTGGAGAAGATGCCAAACCAGGTCAATTCCCTTGGCAGGTACTTTATACTGATGGTGTGTCAAAACTGGAACTCAGCTGGCAAGACACAGGCCAAGTGGGAGACTGAGATTATTTTACTAGACAGCCCTATTGGGATGTGAGAAGTATTTAGGTAAGTTTCAGCACTAACCAATGTGAGAAAGCCTCCAGAGATGAGCAGCTGGTGAAAGAGAGGCCCAAATCAGCTACTATACAGGTCAGGAAGAATTTGGCATTAAGGAAATGCATAGCATGATTCCAGACAGGCAACTGGTCAACGACATGAAAGTCTGGAAGAAAGGTCACAGGGTACTACTTCAGCCTCAGCCCTTGCAAAAACTGGTGAGAGTTGGAAAGTCTTTAGCCCAAGAAAAATTGGATTATTTAAAAGGGGGTAAAGAAAGGGACTCAAGGAGGAAGGATTAAGGCAAGAACTAGGTTCCAAGAAACAGCATCAGAGAGTGTCTTGGTCTACAGCTATAGTTCTCGCGGTAGCATCAGAATCACCTGGGAATATGGAAATGCAAATTCTCCTACCCCCACCCTAGACCTACCAAATCAGAATATCTAGGGGGTGGGGCCCAGCAATCTGTGTGCAAACAAGCACTACAGGTGATTTTGATGCACTTTATAGTTTGAAAACTAGGCCAGGTGCAGTGGCTTATGCCAGTAATCCCAGCACTTTGGGAGACTGAGACGGGAGAATCGCTTAAGCCCAGGAGTTTGAGACCAGCCTGGGCAACATGGCGAAACTCCATCTCTATAAAAAAAAAAAAAAGTAAAAATTAGGTAGGTGTGATGACTCCCACCTGTGCTCCCAGCTATTTAGGAGGCTGAGGTGGGAGAATCACCTGATCCTGGAAAGTTGAGGCTGCAGTCAAACGTGATCACACCACAGCACTTCAGCCTGGGTGACAGAGTAAGACCCTATCTCAAAAAACGGAAAAAGAAAAACACTGGTCCAAAGGAAATGAACTTGTTACAGAAGCCAGGGTTCAAAACACCAAATGATGGACTTGTTGTACCTAGTCCTTCCAGTGTGCTCTGCAGACATTTCTCCAAGTGTGGTCTGCAAACAACCTACATATGTAGAATTACCTATGCACATTTTTCATTTAGCAACCACGAGCTACATTTGTAGCAAAATCTGGGTTGTAACTTAGCCTACAGCTAAAGCCTAAGAGATTCCATCTGTGAGAAGGAATAACCCACCTCTTTGGCCCCCCTCCCCAGGCAGGAAGCCAGGATGGTCCTTATATAAAGTTGTGCTGTCCAATAGGTAACCACTAGCCATATATGGCTATTTAAAGTTAAATTACCTACAATTAAGTGAAATTAAAAATTCAGTTCCTCAATTGCACCTGCCAAATTTTAAGTGCATAACAGCCACATGCGGGTACTAACTACTGTATTGCAGAGTGCAAGTGGAGACAGAACATGGTATTACTGCGGAAATTTCTATTGGATAGCACTTATAATCGTTTAGTCTAACTTAAAACTCCCTAGTTGCCACAGTCATGATTTGGTAGTAATTTCACGGATTTCTCTACTGAGGTTTGAATCTCTGCCATTAGAGACTGATAACTTTAAAGACTGCAATGATCAAACTGGTAACAATTTAAGCCAGAATCAGGTAAATGTCTTGAGTTTTAACAGCACTGGAATTTTTCTGGGACTAGCTGTGTATCTATCCAGGATTCTTGAGAATGCCTGCCATTTTCCAACATAATGGATGTAAGATATTACACATATACCTGGGGATGGGGCAGTAGGTATAATTGCACAAGCATTGTGGAGAATGGTATCAAAGAGTGGCAGAACATCACAAGCAAGGTTTTCCCTTTCTTTTACCTTTGCTTTTTAAAAAGACAATATTTGCTGGACCTGATCTTATAGCCCATAAATGGGACACTGTACGTTCCTTTTTACCTCCTCTGTTTCTACTTAAATGCATCCTATGAGGGCTGCTTCCCTTACCCACCATAACCCCTTCCTTCACTCATCCATATCTTTGCTCTTCTTCACAATTCTGTAATATTGACCTTCTTTATGAACCTTTCCTGGAACAACCCCTCTTGAGTGCAAGCACTCTTATTATGCCTTCAATGTATTTAATATCCATGTATCTAATTCTAATTTTGTCATTTGCATTCTCATGTATTTTCATTCATTATGTGTCCAACTTCCATGGATAACATGGTTACAAAAAAAGATCCTACTTTATGACAATTATCTTCCTTGGGTTTGTGAGACATAGAACAGTGCTTACAGTGGGGGACCCAAGAACCCCGGAAAATATATTAGCTAAGAAGATAACTTCCGTTTTTAAAAGTCCAAGATTAAAAAAAAAAAAATGTATGCTTTGTGAGTTTAGCATTGTCTCCTTGTCATTCCAGAAATGAAATGGCAAATACATTTAAATCAGAACTAAAAAGGGGAACAGGGTATAAAGGCTCAGTTTAGTCACATAATTTCACTTTCTCACCCACCCTCTTTAAACCAGATGTTTGCCAATGTGTTAACAATGCAGATCTTTCCTGAAAGTTTAGTAACTCAAGCAGACACTTTATTTTCTTTTCAAGCAGAAAAGACTATGAGATGGTGGTTGTGGTTGTTCTGGGAGGGAGAAGATATAAATGATACACATCATTTCAAATTATGTCATGACCTTCTCACTGCACACTTATAGTTATTGTCCCTGCTGTCTTTTTGCTCTCAAGCCTAGCTAAGATCATTTGGAATGTTCAAGATCACTCATACATGCATGTGCACACATGCACATGCACATATGTTCACTCCCTATTTCATCCATATGAACTAAGATTACTGACCTGGACAGATTCAAAGCACTAACTTTTATTCTCTTCCAAAGGCAAGAAGCTGAGCTACTTTCCAGAATAGTTGTGAAAGACCCCGTCATACTTCTGCATTGCTTCCTCCACACCACCTCCATCTAGTTCCTTATGAAAGGTTACTGGTTTTCAAAAATATGAGATAAATTGAGTGTATAAAAGTCATTTCTAGACAAAATGAAACAAACCAGAATCTCTCCTCATTTGTGGATGGGCCACCTCCACCATGTCATGGTTAATCTGCAGGAGGAAATACTAGATTTGATTGCAGATCAGACTGCAGCAAACCTGCTGTGACTAAGGCATCAAGAGAAAGCAAGCAACAGCTGGGGCTTCAGTGGTGAAAACATTATATATCTAGCTTTGAAATATGAAATACTATTTAGCAGTGTCACCTAGAAAAGAGTGTTTCAAAATGCTGATGCTTCATAAGAACCTTTCTCTTCAGAGTGGTTTCTTTTATCTTTCAAATTAGCCAGGGTGAGAAATAAAGCGATCACTTGGTGAAGAAATCTCACAAAGAACAACATAGTTCACTTTCATCTTGAGTAACGAACAGATTGAACAAACTAGAAATGTTTAGTCTGTTAAAGAAAAGGTGAGCTGTTTGCAAGAGCCACAAAGGAAAAGGGAAGACAGCTTCTTTGTGGACTTCAGGGTGAAAGTTGCATGCGGGCAGGAAGATTCTGACCTCCATTAAGAAAGCCCTTCCCAACCAACAACCACTGGGTTGGTTGCGTAGGTTGGGCAGCGTTAGGAGCAAATGTTGATTGAACAAATGTTTGTAGGAATTGTTGACTTAAAGAGCTGTTCTGTCACTGGGGACAGGAGCGGCTGGATAGCCCCATTCAGGGAGAGGGCATTTGTTCATCTGGCGAGAGATCAGAGCAGGCTAAGCGACCGCTGGGATCCTGTCCGGCTTTGAGACCCTACAGAGCCATGTTCACCTAGCACGTATCCCCTCTGCGGTCGTGCTCCTTTCTTACCTTATTCCAGGGCTTTCACCTCAGCTTGCCAGGCTGGAGCCAAGGGCCAACGCAGCCGCGCCTTGCTCGCGACGGTAGCTTCCCAGGAGTCCCCTATGGTTCCGGAACGGCGCTGCCGGCCCCATTCTCTTTGCTACCTCCTAAAGCCAAAGGCACTGGCGGGCCGGGCCAACTTCTAAAGTCGCGCGAGATTAGAAGGTCTAAGCTAGGAACCGCGTGAGGCCAATGGAAGGAGGTACTTCAGTTTCCCTCCAGATGCCCAGCGATGGGCTCAGAGCTCCTTGAGAACTCGGGAAAGGAAGCAGGGTCTCTGAAGAAATACTTCAGGAGTAGAAAGAGGAAGCTAGAGGGTTAAATGCACTACACAGGAACAGAAATGAGTTTTTCTTAGAGTAAGTATATGTCTAGAGGTGTAGTAAGCTAAAACAAGTCTTGAATTGCATACCGCTACGTAGGGAAAAAATGAAAGCCTTTGAACATTAGTGAAAAAAGGGAAACTGTAACGCCTGTATTACTAGATAGCTTTCATCAACAACTCAAAAGCGAGAGATTTGAAGAAGCAACAAAGCTTTAATTTGGTTTGGATCCCATGGCCATGACCCTGCCAGCCGACAATTCTAGGCATGCGCAAACTGGCCCCCAAAATTCCTCCCACATTTCCAAAGAACTATTTGGCCCTTTATGTGAAGTACCTGGTTTTTCCATTTTCTGTTTTACCATAGGCCTCAGTTCGGTGTGTGGCATACAGTCTTCAAATATTTAACAATTTGAAGATGATTCTATCAGATTAAAAAAAAAAGAATACAATGGAAGCCAAGTGATTAAGCTTTCCTTATGCTCATATTAAGTTGTAGCATATGCATTTACCGATGGTTAACCGTATTAACCTACAGAAAATGTCCAGGGAAACGGTCTATTTCTTATTCTATTTTTGACCTAAAAAAAAAAATCTTTAAAATGTCTTAGCAGTTTCCCCTGTCTCCACTTCCCTCAGCTTTGGTCTGAAGCTACCCTGTACAGCTAGCTACAGAGATTCAATCCTTTCTGTTGGATTAGGACACATCCCAGTGGCAGATAGCATGCAAAGTTATTATATGTATGAATCAGAACTTGTTTTTCCTTAGGGGCCAGGATGTTGCACTAAGGTCTTAAGACTATAGCAATATCTTCACTTGAAAAAGGTAGCCCTCTATTATTCCTATCTCAGATGATAAAAATTCAATTAAGAGAAATAAGAACGTGACATATGTAACCTCACCTGGCTCTACAAAGCTAATCTGGACAGACATTTAAACAATTATCCTCTAAGATTATTTGATGAAATGCACTTCAATGACTAGTTAACCATTAAAAACCAAAGTGAGCATCCCATCTGTTCCCAGCCAAATGACCTAGAGCAAAGGACTAGGCAAACCACATCTGTGGGCATAGCAAGCTGTACATCACAGACAAATGAATTTGCTTTGTATATGAGTGAGAGCAAACACTCTTTATTGTAAAGCTTGGGTGGGTAGGTAGGGAGAATAATGGTTTTGCTGAAATCACAGGGAATGGTTATGATGGAGTTAAAGGTCAGGAAGAGAACAAAAGGGTAAGAGCTGTTGTTCTGGGCTGGCATCATCAATGAAGAGCACAAATTCAGATGTGAATGTATATTTTGTAGAAGCATGTGTGTGGTTGGTGTGTGTATATATGTGTGTCTGAAAGAGGGAAAACAGGCTCCCATTAGACTATGACTAACAAAAATGTTTGACAGATTATAACTCAGATGCCTTACTCAGAGCATATGCCTTCCCATTTTCCCCATTATTCCCCAAAATGATGTCTCAAAAAGTTCTTAAAAAGAACTTTTCCTTGACCGAGCAGACATCTCATACCCCAAATAGCTAATATTTTGATAGCTATGATCCTGAATGACCAAACATTCCAAAACCAAGTAGCTTGTAATATCTTTAAATGCAAATATATTTTAGGCCTTTTCCTTGGCAAGGATGTTTGGTCAGGGGTTGGCAAAAATAATGCTCTTCAGACTTAAAAGAACACAACCGTATTTCTTAGCCATCCACCAGAAAGTAGTAGAAGCTCCAGGAAACAAGCCTTTGTCAGCTACATCATAATCTCTCTGCCCAGGGGCTGTGGATGTCATTCATCCTGGCCTAACTAGCCTACTGGGCTGAGAGATGTTCAATTTCCCCACTAATACACTAGCCAGAGGAGAAGCACCGTGATATCATTGCATGTTAATTCTTAATTCCAATTGCTTAAACAGATATGTTCAGTTGTAACTATCATGACCAGTATATAACAGTGTTGGCCAAGTTTTATTGATGCTGAAAATCAATTGGAGTTACAGTCAGACACATGGTCTTATGACCGGCGTACTTACACAGGGCTTTGCACTCAGACAGATCATGCATCTGGGGTTTACTGCTTTGCATTTTTGTTTTGTAACTGAAGTCTGATGAGCCAGCCAGAGCATGGGCTACCTAGGGACCTGAAACCCTGCAACCCCACTTCTCACCACCTCCCAGGGTGATTTCTCAACCCCCCACTCCCCTACCACCTGGTGCCTTAGCCAGCCCTGGCTCTCCCTCCAAACACCTGCCCAATGACCACTGCCACCCCATGGTGCCCAGACATACTCTCCCTCCTCATCCCTACCCAGCTGCCACTGCCACTCCTCTCCCCCAGTGGGGACATGGGCATAGGTACAGGGAGAGTTAAGGTTGGTCAGGTGCACATGCCCTATGCTGTCTTGGAAGGTTGCTTGGCCATGTGGCATCTCCGGACCAAGAATGTGCCACAGCACATTTGGAGGGTGAAAGGTGGGGGCACACCCCTTGTCCACCTCCATTTCAGGCATGGAACACATCCTGGCATGAAAATTGAGTCCCTTGGGAATCACGTCTCCACCTTGATTGGCACAGTAGGCCAGTGACAAGGGAAGATTAACACACCCTCCCCTGCTGGGACCCAGCATCCTGTGGCTGGCAGGCAGGGGATCCTAAGGACATGTGGGTGTTAAATTGTAGGGTGCACTTCCTGGACACCTTTGAGGGTCTGCACTGCCCCAGCAAATATCCCCATGCTAGAGGGAGCAAAATATTAAATGGCGAATTTAAAAAATGTAACATGATGGGTTGCAAAAGAGACTACGGAGGAAAGAAAAAAGTTTTGTATTTTAGTGTCTTCAATGGCACCTTTCTTCCTAGCTTTTGAACAAGGAGCGCCACATTTTTATTTCTCACTGAGCCCCACAAAGTATGTAGCCATTCCTGCTTGGAGTGAAGACTTTTAAAACATAAAGATTATCAAGTCTTGGAAATTCTGATTCAGTAGATATATAACAGGTCTCAAACTTAATTATGTAAAGAATATTCTGGAGGGCTTCATTTTACCCAGTCCCACCCACCAAATATTCTGGTAAATTAAGCTTGGATTTGCCCCCAGATCTGCATTTTATAAGGATGATTTTATAAGGATGATTAGCCCTCAGATGATTCTACTGCAACTGGTCCACAGACCATGCCTGGACTGAAATTGGGTGCTTAGGAGCACAAATTCTGGAGCCGGCCAGACTTGAGTTTGCTTCCTAGCTTTACCAACTGACCTCAGGGGAGTTAGCGTTTCTCTCTAAACTTTAGTTCATGCATCTATAAATATATTAATATCACATCATAAGGATATTATGTTGTATTAAATGTCTATAAACCCCACAATGATTAACCCAAAGTAAACCCTCAAATAAATGTTCAAAAAAATTAGGAAAATTGTTAAGTCTGGGTTGTATGCACACTGATGTTTGTTATATTATGTAGTTTTTTCTGTATTTTTACAACATTTCAGAATAAAAAGCAACAGCTAGGAGAAGAGGGAGATGGCCAGGCGCAGTGGCTCATGCCTCCCAGCGCTTTGGGAGGCCAAGGCGGGCGAATCACGAGGTCAAGAGATCGAGACCATCCTGGCCAACATGGTGAAACCCCGTCTCTACTAAAAATACAAAAATTAACTGGGCGTGGTGGCATGCACCTGTAGTCCCAGCTACTCGGAAGACTGAGGCAGGAGAATTGCTTGAACCTGGGAGGCAGAGGTTGCAGTAAGCTGAGATCTCATCACTGCACTCCAGCCTGGTGACAGAACGAGACTCCGTCTAAAAAAAAAAAAAAAGATAAGAGCAGGAGAGCCAGAGTATGAAAAAGGAAGTCAGAGCACTTTAATGACTCAGCCCTTAGGTCTCCAGGTAGGAGGCTAGTGCTTCAGTGTCCAGGACACAGTAGGCGTTCTGTAAATTAAATTCAGGACAAAAAGAACATGCCCCAAGGACCATCTGATATCCACTTAAAGTGATGGACCACCTCCTTTCCCTTGTTTATGAATGGGTTTATGCCTAAGACTGCGTGCACTTTAATACAAGGGCAGTCGTTCAGAACTAGTCAGCGCCTGAAAAGGATTTACCAAATGTTGAGTGTGCCCTCTAGTGTTCACACTTCCCAGCTTTCTTCCTGTAAAGGTGGATCAAGGCACTTGCTTACAACTGGAACTGAAATCCTCCAAGTCGATCTAGACATTGAGATGGAGAAAATATTCATTGTCCACTGTAATTATGCAACGAATATCCAGCTGAAATAATGAACTGGCCTCTTATCTAACAATACCCAGGCTCAATGCGTCACTCCTTTGTCCACTTTGCCCAAAATTCAACCACAGCTAAGTTGACATTTTAGGACAAAGGCAGCTTACCATCCAGCCAGAGGGGAGTAGAGTATGGTTAAGAGAGAGTGGAAAGAATGAATGGGCCCTGCTATTCCTCACTGCCTGCATGGCTATAAGCACAGTCCTTATGGAGGCCTTAGGTCTTGTTTCATAATATTCCAGTTTGGAAAGGGTTTGAAAAGACCTCCTAGAAAAATCAGTAGTTTTTCTTTTTCAAGTAACATGTAGCAAAAAAATTTCATCATGTAGGCACAGGGAACACCCTAATAACTATTAATCTCAAGGAGTCAAGTCAGTGTGTTTCCTACTGTACCTGCTGTATCCCCATGAAGCAAATTTTGCCATCAGAGAAACTGACTCATAGGGAAAAATATCCAAGAACCTCAAATCACCAAAAGAAGCCATTTCTCAGATCTGCCTCAGCTTAAGCTTCCTTGTCTCTGTGTGTTGCTTTCAATGCAGTTATATAAATGGCTTTTTTGTTTATGCACCGGAAACACTAATTCATCTGCAAAGCTCACATTTCCAGAAACTCCATTTCTGCCAGCACCTAGAAGCCAATATTTTGCCTATTCCTGTAACCAGCACGCATATTTATTTTTTTCTAGATCAAATATATTATGCAGTAAGAGTCTTAATTTTGTTTTCACAGGTCGTTTTGAATGGTAAAGTTGATGCATTCTGTGGAGGCTCTATCGTTAATGAAAAATGGGTTGTAACTGCTGCCCACTGTGTTGAAACTGATGCTAAAATTACAGTTGTCGCAGGTAAATAAAGAATAATAATCTGCAGCACCACTAGCTCTTTAATATGATTTGTACACCATATTTTACTAAGGTCTAATAAAATTGTTGCTGAATAAATTGGGCTAAAGGCAGAAGGGTCATAATTTCAGAACCCAAGTTGCACCATCCTCCAACCCTCCATAGTTCTTTTGATGTACCCATATTATCACTCCTTTCAGTGAGGTACAATTAGTTATTGATGTAGTCATTTCCCTACCAGAAAGTCTTCCCAAAAACCAGTATCATGTCACTGATCCTTTTGTCTCTGGTGCTTGGCACAACCTGTAGCAGGTTCTTAGAAAACAAACATTTGAATTAATGGCCAAATGAATTTGTGCTCAAAAAAGGGGTCAGAATACTTGAAATTTGGAAAATCTAGGATAATTCATGACTAGTAAGGTTTCATTATCATCAACGAAAAGCTTATAATAGCATGAGTGAACAGAACCATCTCTATGATAGTCCTGAATGGCTTTTTGGTCTGAAAAATATGCATTGATTCTCATTACATTTAACCAAAATTATCACAATAGAAGAATGAGATCTCTGACATTGCCAATTAGGTCAGTGATCCCGAGTAGACCCTTAGAAAATCTGTGTATGTGAAATACTGTTTGTGACTTAAAATGAAATTTATTTGTAATAGGTGAACATAACATTGAGGAGACAGAACATACAGAGCAAAAGCGAAATGTGATTCGAATTATTCCTCATCACAACTACAATGCAACTATTAATAAGTACAACCATGACATTGCCCTTTTGGAACTGGATGAACCCTTAGTGCTAAACAGCTATGTTACACCTATTTGCATTGCTGACAAGGAATACACGAACATCTTCCTCAAATTTGGATCTGGCTATGTGAGTGGCTGGGGAAGAGTCTTCAACAAAGGAAGATCAGCTTCAGTTCTTCAGTACCTTAGAGTTCCACTTGTTGACCGAGCCACATGTCTTCGATCTACAAAGTTCACCATCTATAACAACATGTTCTGTGCTGGCTTCCATGAAGGAGGTAGAGATTCATGTCAAGGAGATAGTGGGGGACCCCATGTTACTGAAGTGGAAGGGACCAGTTTCTTAACTGGAATTATTAGCTGGGGTGAAGAGTGTGCAATGAAAGGCAAATATGGCATATATACCAAGGTATCCCGGTATGTCAACTGGATTAAGGAAAAAACAAAGCTCACTTAATGAAAGATGGATTTCCAAGGTTAATTGATTGGCACTGAAAATTAACAGGGCCTCTCACTAATCACTTTCCCATCTCATTATATTTGAATATATACATTCTATGATTATTGCTTTTTCTCTTTACAGGGAAAATTTCATGTTTTACCTGAGCAAATTGATTAGAAAATGGAATCACTAGAGGAATATAATGTGCTAGGAAATTATAGCCATTTCTAAGGGCCCAGCCCTTGACAAAATTGTGAAGTGAAATTCTCCACTCTGTCCCTCAGATACTATGGTTCTCCACTATGGCAACTAACTTATCTGATTTTCCCTCCTTAGCAGCATTCCATCTTCCCGATCTTCTTTGCTTCTCCAACCAAAACATCAATGTTTATTAGTTCTGTATACAGTACAGGATCTTTGGTCTACTCTATCATAAGACCAGTACCACACTCATGAAGAAAGAACACAGGAGTAGCTGAGAGGCTAAAACTCATCAAATACACTACTCCTTTTCCTCTATCCTATTCCTGAATCTTTTACCTTTTCCAAATCCCAATCCCCAAAGCAGTTTTTATCTTTCTTACTCCCTCTCTCCCTTTTACCCTCCACAGTCATTAAAGGAGAGATGGGGAGCATCATTCTGTTATACTTCTGTACGCAGTTATACATGTCTATCAAACCCAGACTTGCTTTCATAGTGGAGACTTGCTTTTCAGAACATAGGGATGAAGCAACATGCCTGAAAATTTTGGGGGAAAAGTTTCTTTCAGAGAGTTATTATATATATATATATACACACACACACACACACACACACACACACACATATATATAATGGAAGCAATAAGTCATTCCAAGAGCTTGTATGGTTATGGAAAAAAAGCTGGCATTGACGCAGATATATTGTACTCTTTCTAAAAATTAATAATAATAATGCTAACAGAAAGAAGAGAACAGCTCATTTGCAGTCTACAACTAGTAGAGACTTTGAGGAAGAATCCAACAGCGTGTCTTCAGCAGTGTTCAGAGTCAAGAAAGAAGTTGAAGTTGCCTAGACCAGAGGACATAAGTAACATGTCTCCTTTAACTGGCATGCCCCTGAAGTGGAGAAGGGTGCAGCAGGCTCAAAGACATAAGTCATTCCAATCAGCCAACTAAGTTGTCCTTTTCTGGTTTCATGTTCACCGTGGAACATTTTGATTATAGTTAATCCTTCTATCTTGAATTTTCTAGAGAGTTGCTGACCAACAGACGTATGTTTCCCTTCGTGAATTAATAAACTGGTGTTCTGGTTCATACCTTGGCTTTTTGTGAATCCCATTGATGTGATTCAGCCACCCTGTATGTGATGATGCATAGGACTACTGACAAAATCACTTCGACCCCGCCAAGCTGCTGCCTTCTCTTGCCCCCCCTCATCCCCAGCCAGGCCTCACTCTTGCTAATTCCTTTAGTTCTTTTAGTCAATATATTTTTGTCTTCGCATATAAGTATAAATAAACATATTTTTAAATTTCTTGGCTTGGTCCACTGGCTCATGCCTATAATCCCAGCACTTTGGAAGGCCAAGGTGGGTGGATCACCTGAGGTCAGGAGTTTCAGGCCAGCCTGGCCAACACGGTGAAACCCTGTATCTACTAAAAATAGAACAATTAGCTGGGCGTGGTAATTTGTGCCTGTAATCCCAGCTACTGGGGAGGCCAAGGCAGGAGAATCACTTGAGCCTGGGGAGCGGGGGGTGGGGGAGGTTGCAGTGAGCCGAGATCGCACCAGTGCACTCCATCCTGGGTGACAGAGTGAGATTCTGTCTCAGAAATAAAATAATTAATTAAATAAATAAATACATTTCTTGAGGCGTTTCTTGTTAAATCATTCATGGAGAGGTATCCCAAATACTACATTCAAAAAAACACTCTGAAAAATGTTTTCAAATGCAATATAACACAGCAGAGATTTGATGCTCTGTTATCCAGCTTTCATATAAGGCAGTGTGAGCTGTGTTCCAGAGAGGAAAGTGGTCTGAATCCACCTGAGACAGAATTGGGTCTAACTAGCTGTGAGTATGGCCTTCAATAAATCACTCTCCATTTGGAAATTCGATTTCTCCACTTGTGTAATGGAAGAGTTTGACAGGATGCTCTCCAAAATCCCTTGCAATTTTGTTAGTCTGTGATTTTATGTTTTTATTTTTATGTCTTCATTCAACAAATATTCAAGGAGTAATTGTTGTGTGCCAAATACCAACAGTGTTCATTAAATTGCAATTCAGATTTTATATATATAGTTATAATAATGTATAATGTATATACATTGCTTTGTGAGTGCCTGTTACACTACTAGACAGTAGTTGCTCAATAATTGTTAGCTGAATCCGAATTCATGTTTATCCCAGAGTAGCAATTAGTCTTGTATTGAGTATCATGAAAGAAGGCCATACTTAAATAAGAATAATGCCTGGAGTTTAGATTTTATGAACAAATGAAAGGAAATTGGTTCTGCTTTTGTTGACTAAAGGAGGGGAAGAGAGAAGAGACACTATAATTGTCTGCCTCAGATTTAAGGATGATGCTAATTCATGCATTAAACATGTTGCTTCAAATTTGAATGACCAAAGGTCTGTAGCCTCAGCACTTCAAAATTGGTAAAAGTAAGATGCTCTGGCCTTGTTTCCATAGAGACCACCCCTTACAAAGGCACCAGTGGGAAACTGGCCTCAGGACTCCTGTGATTGGTCTTCTCTGTGGTAGAGAAAGGAGCTCCTGGACCCATAAATCTCTAAGCTACAGTTCTTTTGGTCATGGGCTCAAAAATGATTGAATTCATCATGAGCCACCTGTGGCATATTGCCACCACTAAACATGTGGGGCCTTTAAGCTCACTAAGAGCCAATGTCCTCGGAGACAGCCCTGACTGGATTCTACCTAGGGCATTTGCAATTGCCATATAAGAATCATAAGTGCTTTCAAAATCACTGTAGCTAATTTGCCTACATAGACTAAAACATGCTGCCATTATATTGGAAGTGACAGATTAAAATAGAACTCTTACCAAGTGAAGGAAAGTGTGCTAAGATAGTGCAGTCATTTTAACTTTCTGTTTAAGTATGATTGTTTTTAGTTCTTTTGAATATTTAGTTGTTTTATAGTGACAGGAATGAAGTACTGTCCAATTTTCTCCGCCAAGGAAAAAAGAAAAGGTGTTCTTCCTTACTTAACTGAACCAAAACAGACTAGTTTACAAAATTGCCTAATTAGAATTGCTAAACACATTCCAAATGCTTACAGTCTAATCCAAGAATGTCAGAGCTGCAAGGGCCCTTAAACACTGTCTAATCCACTCCACTCATTTAGCAGATGAGGAGATTGAGGCCAACATAAGGCCAGGCCCAAGATAACACAATGACAGCCAGGACTAGAGCTCAAGTCTCCCACCCTGCACTTTGAAATAATAATGCTTTCAACTGGGGTGCATTAACTCTACTGTCTATATTTTTAGGGCAGCTGGGGCATTCTGCATTGGTGGTAATCCTCTCAACAACCCTGGGACTGAAAACTGCCTGGAATTCTTACTATCAATTCTCTAATTGACCAAAAGGTGACAAGATCAAGGAAACCAATAGGTAGCTTGGAAAGCAGAGTGGCAGTCAGATAACAAACTGGAGCTTCAACCCCTGGCTCATAGCAGGTACTCAGTAAATACATGTAGAATGAATGTGTGGTGCTGGTGTCTGGCGTTTAGCCCAGCTGTGAGCACTGGGCCTTCCAGATGTGACATTTGACTACTATAGCACATTCAACAGTGTCATCTGGCAGACAGTCATTCCAGCAACAATTCAACTTTATTCACTGCAACTGTGCTGGGGAAGACGTGTGCACATGGAGGTAGCAGGTTACTCCAGAAGCTGTTGTTTGAGGGTTGAAGGCAGGCTTCAAAGGCCCACCGAAGGTGAGATTCTAACAATGCATTGCACCTGCGGACGATTGGGACCCAGATTACAGCTGCTGAAAGGCCTGTCTGAGTAAAGCAATCAGGAATCAGAGCTCTTTTTGAATCTGAGGCTTATGCCATCTAAAAAATCTCAGGGTTAAAGCCATAAAAATCAACATGTTCTGTAAACCATGGAAACTATTGAAAGAATCACAGCAGGCAAAGGACTGTGGGACCCCTGCTCTTTTCAATCAATCCAGGCCCACAAATCACTTTACTCATTTTTTCCTATAGTAGTTTTGAGGCAAATCTTTTTCATCCTGACTTTGGGGCTATGGACTGCCTTGAGATTTCTGAGTCAATCTTGACTTCTGATATAGGTATCAAAAGGGAAGAAGAGCAGACAGATCTTTTCTTGCATATGTAGACAAAGAGACAAAGACTTCTGGTAGAAGGCAGAGACATTTTCTCCATGCCTTCACAGAATTATTTCAAACTCCTGGCCAGGTCATAGGAGAGCTATCCTTCTATTCCCTTGGTTAAGAGAAAGCTGGAAATAGAAACAGGAATATTCCAGGCCAGGCATGATGGCTCACACCTGTAATCCCAACACTGGGAGGCCGAGGCAGGCAGATCACTTGAGGTCAGGAGTTCAAGATTAGCCTGGCGAACATGGTGAAACCCATCTTTACTAAAAATACAAAAATCAGCCAGGCGTGGTGGTGCACGCTTGTAATCCCAGCTACTCAGGAGGCTGAGGCACAAGAATCACTTGAACCCGGGAGGCAGAGGTTGCAGTGAGCCAAGATCATGCCACTGCACTCACATCTGGGTGACAGTGAGAAAGAGAGAAAGGGAGAAAGGGAGAAAGAGAGAAGGAAGGAAGGAAGGAAGGAAGGAAGGAAGGAAGGAAGGAAGGAAGGAAGGAAGGAAGGAAATGATTCCAAAGACTTTCTTTCAGTTGCTTCATTGTAATGTTAAATGAGATCCTAATTTATAAAAATTTACCACCATAGTAAATCTCCCTGATACCATCACTCTTAAACCTTTAGAAATGCTAGAGTATCTAGCTTCTCTAGATCAATAACCACAAAGAGGCTTAAGTGCTGACCTCATAAAAATAAAGAGTTCCCATGATTTACACATTACGTGCTTTCGTGAATATCTATGTATAAAAGCCTATTTTCCTCTTGGACTGTATTACAAAAATAAGTATGCATTTTCATAAGATTCAAACCCAGCTCTAAATGTAAGACACTGAATTAAGAATGTAGCAATGTATGAATGAAAAGGAAGGAAAAAAGCCATTGCTAACCACAACTCTGTGCAAAACTCCCCGTCATCTAACGTAGGAATAAGATATTTATCTTGGCTTATCTAGAAGATGGCCGAAGAGGAAGAGCTCCAGCCTCCAGCTCCCAGCATGAGTGACACGGAAGACGGGTGATTTCTGCGTTTTCAACTGAGGTACCGGGTTCATCTCACTGGGTGGTGTCGGACAGTTGGCGCTGGTCCGCGGGTGCAGCCCAACCAGCGAGAGCTGAAGCAGGGCAAGGCATCGCCTCACCTGGGAAGTGCAAGGGGGAAGGGAATTCCTTTTCCTAGCCAAAGGAAATTGAGACACATAACACCTGGAAAATCGGGTAACTCACACCCTAATATTGCGCTTTACCAACGGTCTTAGCAAAGGGCACACCAGGATATTATATCCCACACCTGGCCCAGAGGGTCCCACGCCCACGGAGCCTCACTCCTTGCTAGCACAGCAGTCTGAGATCTAACTGCAAGGTGGCAGCGAGGCTACAAAAGCCAAAATTGACAAATGGGATCTAATTAAACTAAAGAGCTTCTGCACAGCAAAAGAAACTACCATCAGAGTGAACAGGCAACCTACAGAATGGGAGAAAATTTTTGCAATCTACTCATCTGACAAAGGACTAATATTCAGAACCTATAAAGAGCTCAATCAAATTTACAAGAAAAAACCAAACAACCCCATCAAAAAGTGGGCAAAGGATATGAACAGACACTTCTCAAAAGAAGACATTCATACAGCCAACAGACACATGAAAAAATGCTCATCATCACTCGCCATCAGAGAAATGCAAATCAAAACCGCAATGAGATACCATCTCACAACAGTTAGAATGGCAATTATTAAAAAGTCAGGAAACAACAGGTGCTGGAGAGGATGTGGAGAAATAGGAACACTTTTACACTGTTGGTGGGAGTGTAAACTAGTTCAACCATTGTGGAAAACAGTGTGGTGATTCCTCAAGGATCTAGAACCAGAAATACCATTTGACCTGGTCATCCCATTACTGGGGATATACCCAAAGGATTATAAGTCATGCTGCTATAAAGACATATGCACATGTATGTTTATTGCAGCACTATTCACAATAGCAAAGACTTGGAATCAACCTAAATGTCCATCAGTAACAGACTGGATTAAGAAAATGTGGCACATATACACCATGGAATACTATGCAGCCATAAAGAAGGATGAGTTCGTGTCCTTTGTAGGGACATAGATGCAGCTGGAAACCATCATTCTCAGCAAACTATTGCAAGAACAGAAAACCAACTACTGCGTGTTCTCACTCCTAGGTGGGAATTGAACAATGAGATCACTTGGACACAGGAAGGGGAACATCACACACCGGGTCCTATTGTGGCGAGGGGGGAGGGAGGAGGGATAGCATTAGGAGATATACCTAATGTAAATGACGAGTTAATGGGTGCAGCACACCAACATGGCACATGTATACATATGTAACAAACCTGCACGTTGTGCACATGTACCCTAGAACTTAAAGTATAATTTAAAAAAAAGATATTTATCTTGAACACATAAGGGAATACGTCATAGGAAGGGAGACAGGGAGTCTGAGGCAGGTGAATTGCTTGAACTCGGAAGTTTGAGCAGCCTGGGCAACATGGCAAAACCCTGTCTCTACAAAAAATACAAAAATTAGCCAGGCATGGTGGCTCATACCTGTAGTCCCAGCTACTCAGGAGGCTGAGGTGGGAGGATCGCTTGTTCCGGTCGAGATCTCGATCAAAATAAAGGCAGGCGGCACGCTGGCGTTGCCACCTTTACCCACCTTGCCGCTGCTGCCGCCACCGCCGCCCCTTACCCACCACTGCCGTGCGGGCAGGCGACGCTGGGCGGCGGCGGCGGCGGCGGCGCTGCGCCCGCGGGCAGGCGAGAGATCAGCAGGTGTATCCACGTTAATTTCTAGGAAATGTAAAAAAGATTAGCCTAGGAAACTATGGTTATAACCCTGGCCTTTTTAATCTCCTGTTTTGTGTTTGTCACCTCCATAAGCTGTATCTACCCCTCTTGTCTGTGTTTTCTGTGCTCATTTAGGTAGCTATTTTGTTTTTGTACCTTATTTTTATAGATTTAGCTCTTAGCTTTCATTTCAATATCTTTCTCCCTATAGCTATTGCCCAATCAAATAACCTTGTGATAAAGTTTACTATCTGAACAAAACTGTTGTTCTTGGCCACAGGGATTTCATTTCTCTCAATATGCCTCCCATATTTTAGATGTCCATGTTCTCTTCCATACACTCTGTTTCTAGTCCTAGATGAACAAGCTTAAGATTAGAATTTCCACTTTCTTGGTTTAGAAAATCTAGATTTAAGTAACAAATATGCTAAAAGGACAGGTGCACATTACCTAATAATTCAGAAGTCTTAGTACACTCTAATAAAGAATTTTACTGAACACTTTCTATGTACCTAGCTCTGTATCTATTTCCTAAAGTGCAATGAACGATATGCTGGAACTGGCATATACGAACTAACTCTCAAAAACCAATGTTAAAAGATAAACTTTAGACAAAATAAATTCAACTGGAGGTCATTATATTAAGTGAAATAAATGAGGCACAGAAAGATAAACGTCACATGTTCTAACTTATGTGTGAGATCTAAAGATCAAAACAACTGAACTCATGGACATAGAGACTAGAAGGATAGTTACCAGAGACTGGGAAGGGTAGTGGGGGGTTGGAGGGTAAGTGAGGATGGCCAATGAATAAAAAAAAAAAATAGAAAGAAAGAATAAGACCTAGTGTTTGATAGCACAACAGGGTGACTATAGTCAATAATAATTTAATTGTACATTTGTGATAACTAAAAGAGTATCACTGGATTGTTTGTGAGGCAAAGCATAAATGCTTAAGGTGATGGAGACCCCATTTTCCGTGATGTGTTTATTACGCATTGCATGCTTGTACCAAAATATCTCATATATTCCATAAATATATACACCTACTATTTACCCACAAAAATTAAAACTCAAAAAGGAAAAGAAAGAAAAAAATTCAACAGAGTTTATTTGAGCAAAGAATGATTCATGAATGGTGTAGCAGTCAGAATCAGGGGAGCTTCAGAGGGCTCTGCTGCAGCAGCCTGAGCAGTGCGTTTTTATGGGCCGACAGAGAAGGAAGACAAATATATTTGATTGGTTAGAGTGGAAAGACCCTAGTTAGAGGTGAGTTGGCGATTTCTGATTGATAAAGTCTCTAGTCTCCTTTTACTGTTTACATTGGGCTACAGTTTGCTCATGTAGGAACTTAAAGGCCTTCCGCGGTCTAAGTTGGGTGTCCAGTGGCTTCCCCCCGCCCCCGCGCCTTTTTTTTGAGTCTCACACTGTTGCCCAGGCTTGAGTCCAGTGGCCTGATCTCGGCTCACTGCGACCTCCACGGCCCAGGTTCAAGCGAGTCTCCTGCCTCAGACTCCTGAGTAGCTGGGATTACAGGCGCACACCACCACATCCAGCTAATTTTCGTATTTTTAGTAGACACAGTGTTTTACCATAGTGGCCAGGCTGGTCTCAAAGTCCTGACCTCAGGTGATCTGCCTGCCTCGGCCTCCCAAAGTGCTGAGATTACAGGCGTGAGCCACTGCGCCAGCCATTTTTTTAACACCAATTTTGCACATCACTTCCCAACTTCCAGTTCTGTGTCCTCACCTTGGTAGCTTGCAATCTGCCACGGTAGGAGTCTTTACACCATAGAAATCAACAAATGGCACAAAGAGAGTTTTGGTGCGTCTTTTAAGGAGACCCAGTTGCTTACCATTTGCCAACATACAACTGGACACAATATAATTGTGTGACTAACAACTCGTCATTTTTGCAGTTCAGCTACTCAATTATTGCTATGACTGAGCATTAAATTCACATTGTAAATTAAAATATAAAGGTTGTTTAAGGAAGCAAAACGTTCGTGAAGTAGAAATATTGAGAAAACCAGACCTTTAAAGATGTTCACAGATGGTAACAGATACTTTATGTTGTAAAATAAAATGTAACATTTCTTAAGTGCAAATATTTCTCCTACAACACATTCACACATTGTAATCCACCAAGGTTTATTTTATGATATTTTTCTGCTGTGCCAGTATGTCAGTTCATGGTAATTTGTAAGATACTTATAAAAACTGTGGAAAAGAGTTCTTGACTGCTATTTTTGGTAAGTATGTAAGAAAACTAAAGAAAAAAAAATCCCACAGGGTTGTATGGAAGCTAAGTTTGATGCAGTTTCACTACATTTCAATCAGGGGTCACGACATTTTATTCCACTTTTCCAGTACTGAACTAAAGTGAGCAGAATGTTATACAGTGTAAAATGATTTTGACATTTAAAAATGTGTTAAGAATAATATCTTGAATTCCCAAGTACCAACACCCATCCATTTCTCATCTTTTATTTCTCTCTCTCTCTCTCTCTCTCTCTCTCCAGAGGTAGTTACCTTTCTTAATTTGGTGTTCATCATTATCCAGCATGTTCATATACTTTAACCCTGAACTACCCATTAAAATATATATTTTGTTTTGCATATTTTAAAGTGTTATAGAAATGCTATCATATTGTCTCTATCCTGCAATTTTTTCCTGTGGGATTCATTTATGATGATATGGGTAGCTCTGGGTCATTTATTTTAGTTTCTATATCAATTTGATTGTATGATATTCAATAAACTAGTTATGTAACCTTCTGTTCACGGTAATTCATGTTGTCTCCAAATTTTTACTCTTCTAAACATTGCTGCTATAAACATTCTGGCACATGTGTGAGCCTTCGTGTGGGGTACATCCTTAGGAGTAAAAATGCTAAGCCATAGAGCATTCACTTTAACTGTACTTGGTATTAGCAAATAGCTCACTAAAGTGTTAACAGTGTATGCACCCAGTAGTAACATGTGCAAGTTCTTGCTTCGTGTCCTTCCCAACACTTGGTATTTTTAGAAATATGGGCAGATTTTTTAAGCTAATAATATTCATACATAGAATGCCTACTTTTGCATTGAATCCAGGTAATTTGAAACTATTTTTAAATGTATGACTACAGTCCTATGTGCTTTTTGGGGTCAGGAAAGAAATTATTTTAGCCTCTAATATGAGATTCCAAAATGTCCATTATGATATTTCTCTTTTAAGTCATTTTTATTATGGTTGTAAAGTTGTGGCTCACTTAATTACTTAACATGTTATCATTTGGTTTCTTATAACTTCCCATGTAAAAGGGTGCTTTCACTATCAAACTGTGCTATAAACTGTCAACTAAGATAACTCAGCCCAAGTCCTTCTCATGCTTTAAATTTTTCTGACTTTCTCTTCTCCATTTCTGCTTCATTATAATTTTTTAAATTTACTTTTTTTTTTGAAACAGGGCCTCACTCTGTCACCCAGGCTGAAGTGCAGTGGCATGATCATAGTTCACTGCAGCCTCGATCTCCTAGGTCCAAGCAATCCTCTGCCTCAGCCTCCCGAGTAACTGAGACTACAGGCATGTGCTACCATGCCTGGCTAATTTTTTTTTTTTTTTTTTAAGAGCTGGAGGTCTCACTATGTTGCCAGGGCTGGTCCTGAACTCCCAAGCTAAAGCAATCCTCCTGCCTTGACCTCTCAAAGTGCTGCAATTACAGGTGTGAGCCACCACACCCGGCCATAATTTTTTCATTTGTTCTCCAGAAAGGTTGTGTTTGTCGTTTATTTTGGAAATAATCAAGTTAGTGAGTCCTACAAATTTTTAGATGAAATTTATCTTTGAAATGATTTACATTTTGTTTTGGGTGGGTTTCAGGAAAGTTTCATTTAACTTAAGAAACTTAATCTTCACAAAGTTCAACTTCATTGACTGTTCTCAATACACATTATGAGTCCTATTTGATGGACACATGCTGAAAATACCTGCTCAGAATTTAATGTGTTTATTCATACATGCAAAAATGAAGTGATCAATGTAGAGTGGCAACTAAGCCCTCACCAAATGCAAAGGACAATTTAATACTTAACTATGTCATGACATTTTTAAAAATGCATTTTGAAGTAAAAAGTAATTTTTTAAAAATCTGGTTATCACTTTTACTAAATGCCTTTTGAACAGCATAAAGAGTTTAGTTTTCGTCCATCACACTGGTTTCTTCCCATTTTTTCCCATAAAACCCCTTGCAAACTGACCAGTCGAAATCAATGTGAGGAAGTGTACTGAAATGTAATAAACATGACTTGTTTTGATATTTTATTGCCTGAGATTTGACTCGTTAAACTCCGTAGAGTCTGCTGCCCTGAAGGAATAAGGCTCCTGTGTTCTGATATTTACTAAATAATAAGCATTTTCCTCAGTGAGAGTCTGTTGAGTGAAACCAGGTCGATTTCTGACTAAACCCAAAACAAAATCACTGACCTAATTTCTCTCCAAGTTAAGTATTTCTTCTGCTCTCCTACACTTTCCACAATGTATTATGACATTTTTCTCCTAAGAGAATGTAATCACTTAGATGTCAGGGTGCCTTTGTAACAACCATGTATTTTTTTTTTTAGATTTTTTTTTTTATTATTATTGTACTTTAAGTTCTGGGATACATGGGCAGAACATGCAGGTTTGTTACATAGGTATACATGTGCCATGGTGGTTTGCTGCACCCATCAACATGTCATCTACATTAGGTATTTCTCCTGATGCTCTCCCTCCCTTAATCCCCCACCCCCTGAAAGGCCCTGGCGTGTGATGTTCCCCTCCCTGTGTCCATGTGTTCTCATTGTTCAACTCCCACTCATGAGTGAAAACATGCAGTGTTTGGTTTTCTGTTCCTGTGTTAGTTTGCTGAGAATGATGGTTTCCAGCTTCATTCATGTACCTGCTAAGGACAAAAACTCATCCTTTTTTATGGTTGCATAGTATTCCGTGGTGTATATGTGCCACATTTACTTTATCTAGACTATCATTGATGTGCATTTGGGTTGGTTCCAAGGCTTTGCTATTGTGAATAGTGCTGCAATAGACATACGTGTGCATGTGTCTTTATGGTAGAATGATTTATAATCCTTTGGGTATATACCCAGGAATGGGATTGCCGGGTCAAATGTATTTCTGGTTCTAGATCCTTGAGGAATCACCACACTGTCTTCCACAATGAACAACCATGTATTTTATATTGTGAGACTCATGTGTAATTTTGGAAATATCACCAATAGCATTTTACTCCTCAAATAACACAGGAATAAAACTTGAATACGTATTTTATTTTTCGGGGAGTTCTTTGGAGATGAATTTAAGTTGATTAACTACTTCACTGATAGTGCTGATATAATTTGGATGTTGTCTCTGCCCAAATCTCATGTTGAAATGTAATTCCCAGTGTTGGAGGTGGGGCCTGGTGGGAGGTGATTGGATCATGGGGACGAATTTCTTGTGAATGGTTTAGCACCATCCTTTTGGTACTGTCCTCATGATAGTGGGTGAGTTCTCACAAGATCTGGTCATTTAAAAGTGTGAGGCACATCCCCCATTGCTCTCCTGCTCCTCCTTTTGCTGTGTGATGTGCAAGCTCCCACTTGGCCCTCTGCCATGATTGCAAGCTTCCAGAGACCTCCGCAGAAGCATCTGCCACTGTGCTTCCTGTACAGCCTGCAGAACCGTAAGCCAACTAAACCTCATTTCTTGTAAATTACCCAGTCTCAGGTATTTCTTTAGAGCAATGCAAGAACGGCCTAATACAAGTGTTTTCTCAAAAGACCTCAAAACAAATTTAAAGACAAAAGAGGTAGTTATCCTGTTATGGGATGCCTATTAAGACATCTAAAACCATCTCAGTGTTGTTTTATTTTAATGAAAGATTCAGTCAAACCAAGGTTATAGGCTTCTCTCCCCACTCCATATTAAGGCACATGTTCTAGCTCCCAAATGGGCTGTGAAAGAGATCATTAGGTCTGGCAATTCCAACTAAAGAGTCCTTTGCAGAAGAAAGTTATAGAACAGAAAACAACTGCAGGTATCTAGGTGCTTTCCAGGATTCCTTGAGCTTCAGTATATGGAAGCAGACTTTCTCAGGGTATGGAAGCATGCACTCATAAACATGGCTATCTAACCTTTGAAACTGCTTTTATTGCTATCTTATAGATTTGAGTAAAGCAACTTTTTTGAGCAAAACATTTTACTCCATCTCTGGTCAGATCTCTCTCTTTCTCTCCTCTGTCAAAGAGAGAATCAGGAAGCAAGGCTGAAGGTAAACATTAATCTAAAAATACTTATGGTGCCTTTAGGAGAGTATCACTGATAAATGAGAGGAAAGTTATTTTTAATGTATAATTGATGTTATACTAAACTGAAAAAAGTATAAGAATGAATTTAAGGTTGAATATTCTTAATGTGGAATATATACAAGTGCATTTACATTGTAAGTACATTTACAATGTGATTAAGTTTTTGAAGAAAAACTTAAAGGGAAATTGCTGCTATATTTTAGAGTAATACACATTTATAGCCCAATAAAATTAAGACAGTACAGTTACATTTGTAAACATATACAAATATAGCATTCATGTACAGTGATTTAAATATTAAATTACCATAACAGAACCCAGCATTGTTTTAAATGATTAAAATCTCTAGTTTACTACCATGAAATTAAAACACTTTGTGCAGAGGGACATCGCTATTCAAGAATTTCATTTCCCTAATTCTGTCTTCTAATCACAGTGTTAGCACACAAAATAAATGTATTTTGATTTCAATCTGTTGTTGTTGCAGAAGCGTTAAGTGAAATGTCAAGCATATGGACACTTTAATGAGTAACTTATAAATCTACCATCAGGAATTCCAGCAACTAGACATTAGAAGATTTATAATTTACAAGTACCTTTAGATAAAATACAATTGGTTTGCCATCCAGATTGTTCCATCAGATGATACCACTAGCAAAATCTATTATCTTGATACAATACATAAACCTATTTGAAAGACAAATTATACATTATATAGCTATTATGTTTATTTATTTATTTATTTATTTTATTTTATTTTTTTTTGAGACGGAGTCTCGCGCTGTGTCACCCAGGCTGGAGTGCAGTGGCGCGATCTCGGCTCACTGCAAGCTCCGCCTCCCAGGTTCACGCCATTCTCCTGCCTCAGCCTCCGAGTAGCTGGGACTACAGGCGCCCGCCACCACGCCCGGCTAGTTTTTTGTATTTTTAGTAGAGACGGGGTTTCACCATGTTAGCCAGGATGGTCTCGATCTCCTGACCTCGTGATCCACCCGCCTCGGCCTCCCAAAGTGCTGGGATTACAGGCTTGAGCCACCGCGCCCGGCCTGTTTATTGTTTTTATTAACCAATCACAGAAAAACATGCACCTAATATGCAACTTGAAAGTCCAACTCACAACTCATGATTCAAAAAGCAGAAATTTCAAACCATTGTTTCAGAAGTCCATAATATAAAATACTCCAAACATAAATTTAATATTGCATGCAACAACTGGCCATTTGCTTCAAAAGAAGTGATCACAGTGTTTATATATTTAAAAAAGAGAAATCTATATATGTACTTTAAAAAAAAAAAAACTAAGAAGAAATACAACTTCAGAAAATCTTTTCTAGAATAAATTTTTCTAGAAAATTGAAAAGTAACTAAAGACATTGAAAAGCAGATTTTTATTAAGAAATATCTGCGGTACAGATAACAATATTTAACTTAAAGCTGTGATTTGTACCTAAACTTCAATGCATAAAATGTAAAGTTTAACATGTCAAAACTACAGGATGTTTAGCTTTGGATCATCTTAAAACTCTAAGATAGCTCTGACAACCCTAAAGGTCAGTCAACATGCAAAAGAGATCCTTCAGAACATATCTCTTTGGGGTATTATAATCACAGAGATAGCACAAAATTAAATAATAAACTATCAATTAACACACGAGTTTAAAATCTCTGATTCTCTCTCTTCTCTCTTTGAAGTTTTGCTACTGAAAAGTTACCCAAAAAATACAAGTAAAACTTTTTATCTGTAAAAGTTCAAAAGAATTGATTTCAGATTTTCAGGTGAAATCTAAACAGATGCTGTAAAAAACTTTAATTGGCAACAAAATAGCACCGCAGTTTTGCGTGGGGGTAATGGAAAATGCGAAGATGTTTCTTGCAAGGCTGAGAAACTGCAAATGATGAAGTTCACCTCAATGCTGAGAAAATTCCTGTAAATGTCATGGGCAGTGTAGGATAACCTGACTACGGTGCTATTTATCTGTAACACTTTTAGGAAATATAATATAGTTCACACCCTCAAAGAAAATATTATTTTTAGAATGTCTATTCAATCTCCTTGAATTCAAGGGGAACTCGGTCTCCTTGTATTACTCAGAACAGCAGCTCCAAAATAATTAAGAACGATGTTAACACTCAAATGAATTTTAAAGCCAAAACATTATCTGTGCCGTAACTTCTAATGCTAAGTGTGAGGATTCAAAAGGTCCATCATAAACTCAAGGTGATGTCTTCTGGTTATTAATTTTAATATGAAAGTTATTCAGTTTCATAATTATTAAAGGAATCTATTTTATAAAAGAGATAGCTTCACTGAAAGCAAAATAAAATAATTAAGATTCTCTTCTTCTACAATGAATTTTTATAAATATTGTACTAATTATGCCATATGCATGAAGATAATAGGAAACATGTTAAATGCATAATATCAGAGAGATGTTGACATTCTGTTTGCCAGATTATAAATGAAACTCTCTAACATATTTTTAAAACCTAATGCTGTTGACAGTTGCATACTCAGTTATAATTTCCTAATCCACTGATGGACACACATCACAATATATTTTTATAAGCCACAAAATACTATTTCGCTCTGTGCAATATAATGAGAGGATAGATCTCAATCAAGACCACTTGATATTGTAGCATTCAACCAAAATCTACTGTGAAGTATTAATTTGTCATTTCAACATAAGTCATAAATGCATGTTATTTGAAAGTAATCTATTTTAATAATATCTTAAGTCAGGGGTTTCTAGAGAACACAGATCAATGGGACCTTTTCCTTTTATCTAGTATCATACCACACAATAATAAATGCTTAAAATGCTGATGATATAACAATACATTACATTTCAACTCTCCCAATAGCAGTGCAAAAAAAGAAGAATATTGAAAACGTGCACTCACAGTAGAAATAAAGTGGCTAGAAAGGAATAATGTGAGTTTCCCCCCCCCAAATAAAATGTATTACATTGATAAATGTATAGGTAAGCCCTTCACTGCCCGAAAAATAAGCACAGACCCCAAAGTAGACTGAAAGTGTTGTTTTTCCATACACTTTTCAAAGGGTGCTAAGATACCCTAAATCTACTGGGATTAGTTAACAGTAATAGAATAATTTCAAATTAAAACTAATCAAATATACAATTTTATATGTCCTGCATTACAATTAGCTAAAAATTAATGTAATTAACTTTGTCTTGAATTAAATGTGAGGAGATCTGGCTCTATACTTAAAATGATGATGATAAAAGTGATGGAAAACATACTCTGAGTCTTCTTAATGTTGAGTACGAATGTTTATATGGAAGTTAGATCAGTACATTTTGTGTTTTCACTTTTGAATCTTGGAGACCTGAGCACAAGAAGGAACTTTTTTCTAGTATATACATTATAGTATTATTTTATGGCTTTATTGGGTTTTTTAAATTGCTTCATAAAGAACAATTTATTTCAAACACTGATTTATATGTCTTGATTCAAACAGTTATTTGAGCACATATATTAAGTGACCCGTGTTTCTTATTTCTGTTGTCTCTTTCTGTGTCTTTGCCTCTCTCTCTCTCTCTCTCTTCATTAACCATTTAAATAAGCATGAAATAGTTGGCAGAAAGCTGGCTATATTTATTTTCAAACTTAACAACTCTTCAATGCGATCGGTTAATTCTGGGGAAAATGTGACTAATTAGAACTATTTGGCTTTTGAAAGTGTTCAAAATGTTACTGTCTTAGATTTTATCCTTTTCTAACATGTATATATTTTTTAAGTTGTAAACCGCTCAATTCAGCATGTGTAATGTTTCTTTGTATTTATCTGATACTCGTCTTTTATGGCTACTGCTTTTTGTCTTTTTTTTTTTTTTTTTTCCATAGGTTATTGGGTTACAGGTGGTATTTGGTTACATGAGTAAATCCTTTAGTGGTGATTTGTGAGATTTTGGTGCATCTATCACCCGAGCAGTATACACTGCACCCTATTTGTAGTCTTTTATCCCTCGCTCTCCGCCCACACTTCCTCCCAAGTCCCCAAAGTCCATTGTATCATTCTTAGCCTTTGCATCCTCATAGCTTTTTGTCTTGTATAAGAAATTGTTAACTATTCAAAGTCATGACATCATCATCCTGTTTGTTTTTAGTAGATTTATTATTTTAGCTTTAATGTTTAGATCTGTGATCCAACTCAAATTAATTTTTGTGTATGAAGTGAGATATAGAGATGGAGGTTCACTTCTTTTTCCATATGGATACCCAGTTGCCAAACATCATTTGTTAAAACAACCTTCCTTTCCCCATTTAAATGACTTGACCCCTTGATTTAAAATGATCATGTATATGTGGGACTATTTATGAAATCATTATCTTTCTATACTTACACTAATGCCATATTGTATTGATTACTGTAGTGTATAAGGGGTATCGAAATCAGCTACTTAAGTCCTCCCAATTTTTAAGGTTCTTCTGTACTAGATCCTTTGCCTTTTAACATATTTTTTAGAATAAATTTGTCTTTTAAATTTTCAAAAGGAGTGGCTGAGATTTTGATTTTGATTGCATTTAATCTATAGGACAATTTGGGGATAATGGGTTTCTTAACAAAATTGACATTCCCAAATCATGCACGTGGTATAGCTCTCCTTTTATTAGGTCATCTTAAATATATCTCAGCAATGATCTGTAGTTTTCAGTATAGAAGCCTTGTGATCTGTTATTAGATTTATTTCCATTTATCCTATATCTTATGTTG
This sequence comes from Papio anubis, assembly GCF_008728515.1. Taxonomy (NCBI): domain Eukaryota; kingdom Metazoa; phylum Chordata; class Mammalia; order Primates; family Cercopithecidae; genus Papio; species Papio anubis. Next base: position 15,109,864 of record NC_044996.1, on the reverse strand, counting down.
CTAATATAAATGTTCTTTTGAAATTTTATTTTTAAATTCTTTGTTGCTAGGATATAGAATTATAATTTATTTTTGTAAAGACTGCACATTGTGGCCTTGTAAAATTCACTTACTAGTTCTAGTAGGGACTTGAATGTAAATTCCTTACAGTTTTGTACATATACATGATCTGCTAATCATGACGGTACATCTTCTTTTTTAATCTTTTAGTTCTTTAATATTTTCCTCATGTTATGGAACTGACTAGGACTTCCAGTATAATGTTAAATAAAAGTGGTCAGTGAATATCCTTGGCTTGTTTCCAGTCTTAGGGAGAAAGCTTCCAATATTTCACCATTAAGTATGATGCTGTGGGTTTTTGTAAGTGTGCTTTATCACATTGAAGAAACTCCCTTTATTCCTTGTCTGCTGATAGTTTTTGTCATAAATGAGTATGAAGTTCTATCGATGGTTTTCTTGTATCTATTGAAATGATTATATAATTTTCTTCCTCATTATGTTAATATGATGAATTACATTGATTTTCAAGTATCTAATACAGGTATTTAAAGCCATACATTTGCCTCCCTCTTTAGCTGCATCCACAAATTTTTTGATATTTCGAGTTTTTACTTTCATCCAATTTGAAATAGCTCAAATTTCCCTTGTGCTTTCTTCTTTGCCCCATGTATTGTATAGATGTGTATTCTTTAATATCAAAATACTTTGGATTTACTGATTTCTAAGATTACATCCTGACTATATGATTCCAATCTTTTGAAATTTATGAAGACTTGTTTTATGACACAGAAGGTAGCCTATCTTGGTGAAGGTTCCACGTATACTTGAAAATGATGATACATTCTGCAGTTGTTGGGTGTAAATTTTTAAAAAATGTCAAATAGTTCAGGTTATCAGTATACTAGATTTTGGATTACTAATTAAGTAGTTCAATAATTATCTAAATAATTTAACAATTAGTGCAAAAAGCCTTTGAAAGGTGACCCAGATTAGAGTTCTCAAACGAACAAATGAGAAGTGACTCCATTTGAGCGGTTCCCATGTGACCCAGCATTTCTATTAAGCCTCATTATCCTTAGATTTCATTGTATGTTATAAATAAAATTTGGAACCAAATAAGTTACACCTAGTGTGTTTAAACAGTGTACAATTACCTGGAATTCAAACAAACAAACGACCAAAACTAGGACTTCGGAGGAATTATGTCCATGTAAGAATCATCTTATTTAACAATTAATTGATTTTCCTTTTCTGTGCTACCTTTTAACAGACAGCTAAGTGTCACTTAGAGGAAAAGTCTACAAGAAAACGGGTTTATATACAGAAATGTTACATACTAAGGGTTAAGTTAATAGAAATGAACATCAAATTAGCTCCCAATGCTTCATACTACCTTCACACATAAGTCTAGGGTATAGACACAAGTGTGTTTGTATATGTGTGTCTGTGTGTGTGTAGCAGAGACCTACCACAAAGAAATAACATGCTCCGAGGATAGTGTAGAGCCACACACTAGTAAAGCATTCTTGGACAGTAAGGCAGGTACCTTAAAAGCATATCCTCAGTATTTAATTCTGAAGAGTATCTTACAAAACACCATAGTATCTTAAATCTCTTTCAAGACTAGCAGCCTTATAGGGAAAAGTCTAATGTGCCTTTAAATTTTTCATTCATAAATTTAAAACTATGAAAGAAAAAAAAATAAATCCTAGCTAACATAATGTGTTTGCTGCTTTATTTCTAACTGCAGAGAGGTCATTACTCTATGCCAATGTCATCTTTGGTGAAGCTTTAACATTTTCAGTCTTCAAATTGTATACAGTTTATTCATATTATACCTGCAACTTTGGCATTCCGAAACCTATGGTCACCAATTAAAAGATGTAAACTGTTTCCAAGAATCAGACCTTCTTTTCTTCTGTTTAGATTTTTCACCAACCTAAATAATAAATGAATTAGTAGCCAACAATGGTAATACTAAGTGAATCAAAACAAATACATTACATTGCAGCTCAAACTTTCACAAAGCTATTGCATGTGTTCAAAAACCTTCATGACCCTGTGCTTGAGTCCTTTAAGCAACCTACAAAGGACTTTGGTTATTAGAAAAACTTATTACTTTAATGAGCCATCATTAACTTTTAACTCTGTGTGTACCCTCTTCCACCTATAGGGTTAGAGTATACAGTCAATGTAGCACTTCAGTTCAAGTTATTGAGCCAATGAAGACAGAACTGTTACACTTAAAATTTCCAAAAGAATTATGGAAGTTTCATTCAATCCAAACAATATTTTCTTCCTGCTTTGGGTTCTCTCCTACCTAAACAGTATATTTGGCAGAACCATCTTTACAATCAGTACTATATAAAGTCAAAGACATAAGGGTAGAATGATAAGACTAAAAAGTCAATATTTGAACTGATAAACAGAAGTGTAGCCATGTTGTAAAGTAGTAAAGTGTGGTCTCTGGCACACAGTAGGCATTCATTAAATATGTGGTTAATGAATGACTTAAATGACCACATGGAATGTGATCTGTAGCCATTACAAAGCCCAGACATATCAACTAAAACATCTGAGCCAAAGGTAAACTACAAAAGAACATGCAGACTCATAGCATGTCATTCTTTCAAAGCATTTTTCACTCACCAAAGGTTAATGTTCCTTTCAGTGAGCTTTATAGGCAGTGCTGAAGCAATGAAAATGAAAGCCATTGCTGTGATATTTCTGCTTTTAGAGACTGTATAACAAAGATACAGATAAAGCAGAACATTTGATTAGCTATCTATGTGCCCCAGCTGGAGATCATCACAGGCTTTGCAAACACACCTACCATTGACCCTCAGCATCCCCATGGAGAAGCTGAATGACATCTCCATGTCTAATCAGGACGTCTTCTGAGCCTCTCTTCCTGCAGTCTGCTAGGCTCTATATTTGCCTGGAGACTGTAAAGTTGTTTTTAAAAATTATGGTACAAACTTGATTGCAAAACCACTTGCATAACTGCCTGCTCTGCGACATGAAGAATTTACTCTTTACTTCACTGGTAAATGTGGTAGCTGCAGCAGCTTTGCAGGAACAGATGGACATGAAGCAGTATGTGATGGGGGACAAAAAAAGGCAGAACAAGTTTATTTAATCTGAAGAATCAATTTTTATTTGAAAAAAAAGAATTACAACATGAAATATAGGGAAAATAGCAGAGCACAACTAATTTAAGTTACGTTAATTATAAGCAGAAATCCAGAAAAAAACAAGTGTGAAAATAATAATTTTTAAATAGGGCTTTTGTAAACTACTCTCATGAAAATTTTATCTGGGCACATACAGACAGTAGCCCTGAACAAAATTCACTCATGCCCCAAAAAGAATTTCTGGGCTTTGTATTGTTTTACACAGGTTAAAATAATGGGCACAAAAGCTGTGGTTTCAACAAAAGCATATTAAATCATAATGTTGTGCTTTACTTGACCTTACCCATTTTGCAGCCGTAATTTTAACTTAATTCATTAATAAACTAAATAATCCAAGGCACACCGATTGCATTTGGTTACAAAGTAGAGAAGAAATAATTTTCAAGTCCAAAAGTATTCTGAGATGAGAATCTTTCAAGCACAATATCTGACACATTAGATACATGATTTTTAAAAGACAGCGTACCATAATTAAAAGCCTTATTAAGTGAAAGAAAAGAAGTATGTGCTGTGGTTTCTTGGTGCGTCCATTAACCTGAAAACAACATCTGCATCATTTGAGCTGAATGTCTTTTGCGCAGTATTTTTCCAAATGAGCTGAGAAGCAGGCAGGAAAGAGCTACTTGCCATTTGACATAGTAGCTTCATCAATATAGGAGAGCCATTTCCGACATGGGTCTCTACAAGGGAAGCAGCACCCATTATTGCTCAGTTTACAACTTGATCAAGTGAGGCCAAAAGAGCAGGCCATTCCAGCTTCTTTTTTTGGCAGGGAAGAAGGGTATATGGAATACATTGTGTTGCGCTTTTGTATGTTTTCCTTAGGAATTATTGGACAAAGAGAGAGAAACTAATAGGTTTTTCTACATTCCCATCCTCTGTGATTAAAGCATTCTTCAATTTTGTGTATTTACTTTATCTTATGATACCATAGCTAGAAAAAAAATGCTGAAAGCTGAGTTCTTTACAATGCCTTCATAGATCATCTACAGCAAATGGTTAAACACAAACCGGTTTCCTCTGACTTTTTGCTCGCATTTAAAAACTACTTCTATACATTCCATACTCTGCCAACATTAATGAAAGAAATTAAACTTCTTTTTATTATTAGTCTAAGCCTGAGATTCCCAAAGTGTGGGAGACAGACTGTTGTGGGTTCCTGAGACCCTTTCAAGGGGTCTGCAAGGTCAACATACATTAAGACACTATTTGCCTTTTTCATTTCTTTGGGGTTCTCAAGTTTTAAGGATGTAAAGGCTTCCTTCATTAAAAAGTTTGAGAACTGCAGGTATAGACAATTAACTCTGGACAAATACCTTCTCAGCTCTAAGCCTCAGTTTCCTCCTCTGTAAATTGAAGGTAATAAAGCCTGCTCTTTTTCATACTAATACTATGAATATTAATTGAGAAATCATTTGGCAAACTGTAAACTATCAGACAAATATGTATTATGGTCATCGTATTATTAGGAGAAACAATATCTACTTTTTTAAAGACCGCATTTCAGAGTCAATGCTGTACAGCTTTGTGATTATCCATGCCATTACCCTCTTTTTTTTTTTTTTTTTGAGACAGAGTTTCACTCTTTTTGCCCAGGCTGGAGTGCAATGGCGCGATCTCAGCTCACTGCAACCTGCGCCTCCTGGGTTCAAGTGATTCTCCTGGCTCAGTCTCCTGAATAGCTGGGATTACAGGCATGCGCCACCACAGCCGCCTAATTTTGTATTTTTAGTAGAGACGAGGTTTACCCTCTTACACTAACAGTGGAACTGCCAAATGTAATTGATTCCTCTGAAGGGCACCAAGGAGCACTCTACCTCCAAGCATCACTCCTACCCTCCAAGCTGGTGACTTTAGAAAAGTAGGGATTTACCCCCAAACAGTCCTACCTCCTCTTTAATAACCCACTAGTATCCTACCAACTTGCAAACTATTCCTTCTATAAACACTTTGACCCTAAAGCAACCTCCTTTAATTTTACAGGGTGCTCCCTTGTTCTAATATGCTGAGATTTTATATCATTTGTACATTTTTGAGAACACACTAAAATATATCCCAAGATGTTATTAAATAGTTTTTAACATATAATGCTAATTTCATTTATTTTCTAATCTGGAATCCAAACTGGTTTTTAAAGTATATTTGAAGTTCCTTTGTTCTCTGATTTTATTTCACATGTCTGGATGGAAAACACAGTGGTGAAGCTCTACTAAAGATAAAACTGGGCAATGTATAGAGATTTGGAAAGATTGACTATTTCATCAACTTCAGTAGAAGTTCTATGTATAGGTCAAACAGGTTCTACTCAAAGAGAGAAGTGCTTCCTGATGTTCATAATAAGATTTATTTCAACTATTTTGGCAATGGCACACTCCTAATGGCCTCAAGGGTGCTGACAAAAGATTGCCCCTATGTGCTCCACCTATGTTTCATTAGTAAAACTGCCTCAGTAATTTTAATTTAATATATTATTACTAACCATGAGGGGCCTATTTTCTTCTTCATTTTCATCATAAGTAGGGTAGAAATAGTTGCTTGACCATTCCTCAGGTTCTTCAGAGATTTCTGCAGATTGTGACGCCTCAGTCCAAACTATAAGAAAAGTGTGGAATGTGGCAGTTACTTGATGGTGCTAATTTACCACAAGGTGAGAAATAAAACTAGCTATAATGCTTTAAAAAGTTGAATTTTAAAAAATGGATTAATCAATCTAATGTAAGCAGCAAATTAACAGATCTCATCCTGGCCACATTAAACTATTCATGCAATCTTGGAAAAGTCATTGTCACTTTTTTCTAACTTGGTTTCCTCACCTGCCAAATGAAGGTATTAGTACTCTGGTCTCTCCTTACTTCTTTGGGGGCCACAACATAGATGACCTGAGGGAAGTGACCTTTAATTGGATAACTGGAAACTCAACAACACTATCATTACCTTTTTCTCCTCAACCAGTAGAGAAATCTTCCATATTAAGGATCATCATATTAAAGTGTTGAGTATCAGGCACACTGTTAGGCATTTCTCCAAAGAAGTCTATGCTATTGATCCTAGAGTTGCTTAGGTGATCCTCATGTATGCTTCTACAGCACTTTGTACTTCCCTGCTGTAACACTCACCAAATTTACTTTTAATTGCTTAACTATCTTTCTATTCTCCTAGCTTCATGAGTATGGCAGCTGAGTGTATCCTAATTAGACTATATGCCTAGCACTTTGTATAACTCCTGGAATGCAGATCGTGTTATGTCAATATTTGTTGAATTAAATAAAGTATTCAAAATCACTTCAAATAAAACCATTCACAGAGGAAGAATAAATATTCCAGCTGTTAATGACTCTTCTCTATTCATTAAACCAAGGGTAAGTGAAATGCGCATTCCTTGAAGCCAGTATATATGTTTTATTCATCACTATTATCCTTTAGAGCAGGGGTTCCCAAACTTGAACACGCATCAGAATCACAGAGAGAGCGCCTGTTAAAACTCAAGTGGCTAGGCCTTGCTCCCAGAGTTTCTGATCCAGAAGGTCTGAATAGAGCAAGAGAATTTGTCTTCTGTAAAAGTTTTCAGGTGATGCTGATGCTACTGGCCCAGGGACCACACTTTGACAACCAATACTCTCTAGTGCCCATCAGAGTGTCTTGCATATGCAAGACATGAGAGTCTTATAAAAATGGGTTAACTGTATTTTGTTTATACAAAAATATCAAATGGGTAGATTTCCAAATTAACAATGAAAGGTAAAAATTTGCACACCCATGAATCTTGTCTTAGGATGACCATGACACATACCTGTACTTGCTTCTGCCTGAACTGACGCAATTGCCTCACAGACCTCCACCACAGTGCTGGTGTGTTCCGATTCAGTTTCCTCAGTACTTATAAAAGCTCCCTGTTGCTTTCTGGAATAGTGATGTATAAAACTAAGTAAGCTTTTGTACAGTCTAAAAGTAAACAGAAATTTAAAGTGGTATTTCTTCCACTGATATCAAGTGTTAAGAACATGCTGAGAATCCATCCAAACAGCCAATACTCCCTATTTAAATCTGCGTGACAATAGGTTATAATATACAAAAGCTTACATCTCAGATCCAAGCCGGCAGGTTCTTCATTATGTAAGGAGAAAAACTGCTCCCTTCTAGACCCAAAGTAGGTGTATTGTATACAATCCCCATTGCTCTGTGGACTTATAACATTGATGAATCAGATAAGTTGTATATAAATGAAAATGAAACCTTCAACTGATTCATATTGTTGAGTATGTACCAGCTACTATTAAGTCAATCACTGCATAAAACCTAAAGATGTTACTCCTATAACGTACAAAAAAAGATTGAGGTTTTTGAACTCTGAAAGATAAAGACTTTCTCTGTAACTTTTAAATGGTTCTCCTGAATCTCCACGTGAACCATCACATGTTTCATCTGATTTTAGCTACCTCGGAAAGATGACATGCAGTGAAGGAAAAAATAGTATTTCTAATAAGTCATTCAATGATCCCCAGAGCATGCAGATGCTGCATGGTGAATCTCTGTGCCAGGCCTTCAGAATCAATGAGAGAATTCTTTCTGCATAGATGCAAACGTTCAGTGAAAACTCCACCTTTTGGAATTTCTAGAGTCAGAATACGATGACTCCATCTCTAAACCCATACCAGTGTGCGGTTACATAAGACTGCCAGCTTCCTTAATGACTCCTGGTTGTGTCCAGGCTCAGTTCCCTCCCAGGATCCATACCTTCTGTCTATGTAGAGAGAGGCCAAATCACCAGCAAGAGGTCTCCATCAAGAGACTGTAAAACTGTGAACCAGTCCTTCATTTGCTCTGTTCCCATATTCTTACAACTCTCTTTTTCCAATCAGATCAAAGGTGACCAAAAATACTTTGGAAAAAAAAAGGCTTATGAGCGCAGCCTCCTTTCCTGTCAGCCTACATGTAATTCTTCCAATGATATATTAAAAATAAAGCATTTTCAATCATGTTTAAAAATCAACCCAAGGGATAACTAGTAAGAACTATCAGCCTCCAATATAAGGCCGGACCTGAGAAAATGATGTGTTTATGGAATTTGATGAGTTATTGCTAAATTGGTGGATGGTTCTTGTCTGAGATACTTTAATTACATTGTTTCATGTTACATACAGAATACAAAAGATTTCAGGAGTGATATTTCTTAAAGAATAATCACTTACTCATCATTCTGCTGAAGAGAAATCTGAATCTTATCCTGTTCTGTTAATTGATCCTGTTGCTTTCTTTTTTTAACTGAGAAATAAAACAAAGCGTATTATCATTCAGAAGTCATACTTCTTACTTCCTTGAAGGCCAATTACTTTCACACACACACACACACACACACGCATCCTTGCCATTAGACTTAACCTTCACAGACTTGAAATAATCAGAGGGAAGGCCGGTCTCAAGTTTGAATCTGGAAAGGTCTGAATCATATAATATTTTATTCAAGAAGTTCAACTTTAGAAGTAGAACTGGCTCCCATTCCAACATTATTGAGCAATGATTACTCGAGATACTAAGCAGAATCATCTCATGGAAAGGACTGGGAATTACCACAATCAGTTCACTGTGTTGCTTCTCAACTGCTTCTTAAGCACAAAGGTTCATTTTCTAGTGTAAAGTTCATCTTCAAAATAGTTTAAACAACCCTCTGAATCTCGATCTCCTACTAATTAAATTAACAAATCTTCTCATTGTAATAGTGTAAAGTAAATATCAGTCCCATTCTTGGGAAAAATAATTTAAAAATCTGAGTCAATAAGCTGTTACTATACCTCGTGTTCTGAAGAATGCATGCTTGAATTTACCTGTCAAAAGTTCCTGCTGCTTCAACAAAATATTTCTTATTTCTTTTAGCCATGTCATCTTCACATCTACATTAGGAGCCTGAAGATTAAAAAAAAAAAAAAGGGAGGTGGTACACATTTCCTTTCAAAAAGGATGTACTATAATAAAACAAATGTAATTGTGTACATAAAATATTATCGACTCCCTATAACACCATACTCAAATCTTAACCATCTGATTGTTAAAATTTTGTGAAGCAAATAATTCACTATCAGATTAGATGAGATAATACAATCAGAACCATTTTTGCTGTAAGCCCAGGACTTTGGGAGGCCAAGGTGGGCAGATCTCTTGAGCCCAGGAGTTTGAGACCAGCCTGGGCAACATAGGGAAACCCCATCTCTACAAAAAATAATAATAATTAGCCAGGTGTGCTGGTACATGCCTGTAGTCCCAGCTACTTGGGAGGGCAAGGTGGGAGAATCGCTTGAGCCTGGGAGGCAGAGGTTGAAGTGAGCTGAGATCACACCACTGCACTCCAGCCTGAGCAACAGGGTGAGACACTGTCTCAAAAAAAATCCATTTTGAAATTGCCCTTAAATTATGGTATAATAATGCTTGGATGAAAATGTGAAATATAATTTCACTTATTTTGTCTTTACAGGAGGATTATTTTTAAAATATAATGCTTTGATGTTTAATTTTAGTAAAATAAAACAAGTTCTATTATTTCCGAAAAGGCCATCTATTGCAAAATAACCTTGGTGACTGATGGTAACATGAAAGGCTCCTTAAATATCCTCCCATTACTTACAAGATATTTGTTAAATGATACCAAATATTATATCTTAAACAAACCAAGAAAACATATTTTCATAGATTGTAGTCAACTAGTAAAGAATTACAACAAACAAAACACACTGAGCATTTTTAACAGATAACAGCACATTGACAAGTCATGATACAAATATTTATTGCAATGACAACATCCTCTTGAAATGTTCTGATTCCTCTTCCCTTCCCTGAAACACATTGGACCCTATACAACTGGCGAGGGCTTTAACCATGTTCTTTAGAAGTAGAAAGTAAGTCTGAACTGTCACATTCCCATGTCTCATAATCAGGTACCCCTAGAATGCTTAGCACAAGAGGAACTCAGAAACATTACAATTCCATAACTTGGAAACTAGATGGGGACAGAGAAGTACCTGCCAAGCTGTCAGCTCTAGTTGATAAGTCTCCTATGTAGTTGTGAAAACTTGAAGCCCTAGAGAACACCACAGGCATATCTCAATGTAGCTACTAGAAAACATTTAAATACATCACAAAGAATATTCGAATAATATTTAAGTGACCTACATGAAAGGAGTGGAAATTTTGAAATGTGACCAAAATTATTTTTGTTTATAAATTTGGGCTTTTGTATTTCAATGCAGGTTTTGGTTTCTAGAAGAATTTTAAAATGACCAACCTGGACAATATAAACTTCTTCCTTTTCACCATACCAGATTTCAAACTTGCGGTTATCACCTTTTACATATTCAGTGAATCCAACTTCATCCATCTATAATAAATAAGTCAAAATTTTCATGAGCATTTTATTTCAAATATGAAATTACATTAAATCTACCCTATCATATTCTAAATGAAACAGAATTTCTCTTGGGCAGAAAAATACATGTTATATTAAATGAATATGAAATGATAATTACAATAATAGACGAGAGTATTTAAATGTTTTCATTGAACTATGCACTTTATAGTTCAGATTGCATGCTTCATTTCAGTGGTTGACACAAATGTTATAAATCTGAACATCCAAGTAGCCCATCTAAGATCTAATTATGTTATAAATTAATAGTACACTATTAAAACAAATTATTGGGTCAAACACAGAAGTAATTAAACATCAATAAAGAAAAGCCACTGAAAATTAATTTAAATGGTTATTTAGAATAATCATTTGACAGATCATTTAATCTTACAAATTATAATTTATTTTGATAGAAGCCTTACAAGTTACAAACATTTAATTTATGGGACAGGAGAGAACCAGCCAGGTACACAAGGATCTCTCTATTTTCCACCAATCTGTTGGCCTTTCTAAAAAAAAAACAAATAATATGTCATGGGACATTGTTGTCTTTTTGTACCCAGTGAAACTTCTGTACACAATATCTCTTCCTTACCACAGTTTTTTCTTCTCCTCAACGTGATCATGCAAGTCATAAACTCTTCCATTTTCTTTCATCGTTTTCTGCTAACAGCTTGGCTAATTGCATTTTGGGCAATCTCATTCCTTTGCACAAACATTCTTTTAGTCCTTTCTGCCTTCCTCTTTTCTTTCAGTTCATACGTAATTATCTAAAGGAGTATGTCACTCTCTGTTCTAGTTATGAGCTCCCCAAATGGCCCTAGTTAGAGCTGATAAGCATTAAAGGTAGTGCTAGGGAGATTGCCATACCAAGGAGAAGAAAAGTACTTATGCTTAGAAATGTAACTTAACATATTAATGAAAGAAACCGTGACATCCACCCTGAATGTAAGTAAGAAGTTATTTTCACAATGTCCCAAACTATCTTTATATTCTCACTCCACCATTCCAACTAACCTGCTTCCGCTCAAATATCACAATTTAAGATGAATAGTAATCTCATATTCAATATTTTTAAAAACTAATTTTGTTTCATTACATGGTTTTGTCTTAATAACATGATAAGCTGGAAGGCACACAGGCTTTGAAGTTAGAGAGGTCTGGATTGGAATACATCTCTACCATTCACTAGCTAGCTATGTGTCTCAGTGCAAGTTGCTTAACTTTTCTAAACTTCAGTTTCCTCAACTATAAAATGGAAAGAACACCTATTTCATAGGGTTGATACAAGGACTAAATAGCATGGAGTAAATGCTTAGATTCTATAATGAGCTTTTTAAAGTATGAGTTTGCTTTCTACTCCTTCCCCTATTTAAATTGCAATTTTTTTGTTATTTTTTATTGCAAACATCTAGTACATCATTATCGATTAAGTGAACTTTTCTGAGTTGCCCTGGAAATCTAACCATTATGTATTGCACATAGTAAGGACTATGTGCAGGTTTGTTAAATTTTTAAAAATCAATGATAATAAACACATGAACTAAGGAATCTGAAGGACTCGAATCTCCCCATCTGGTCAACTTTGACTTTAGATAGGGCCTTTCCTTGTATATAAGTGGCCAACTTAAAATATAACATATAAATCATTAGAAAGTACACAGTCAGGCCATGGGGTTCCAGGTTTGTATGGTGCAGTCAAAACAAGAGTTCATTTAAAGTGAGAGACATAGACAAAGGCAACAACAGACACTGGGGACTACCAGAGGAGGGATGGAGGGGGAGGGACAAGGGTTGGAAAACTAACTCTTGGGGACAATGCTCAGTACCTGGGTGATGAGATATTTGTACCCCAAACCTCAACATCATGCAATACAGCCAGGTAACAAACCTGCATATGTACCCCCTGAATCTAAAATAAAAGTTAAAAAAAAGTGAGAGAGAAGGTTATGATCCTCTCTAAAAAGGGTAAGACTTTGAAAACAATAACCCAAATTGTTAAACAACACATTGACTAGGAATGCTAGCAATTGCTTAATGCTGGAATCTCATGATAAGCAGGCAAGCAGAAGTGAGCATAGTGAACCCTAAGAAATATCCTAATTTTCAGTGGTATCACCATTTTCCCAGGAATCCTGGTCTAAAGCCTTGTAGGCATCACTGGCTAATGTTTTTTATTAAGGATATCCGGCATTACTGGGGAACCAAAGAAGAATCAGAAAGATTTTCTTCCTTCAATGTCAGGTATTATTTAATTTTTGTAGCTAGTAAGTCATCAAGCCCATCTGTCTACTTTCTATTGAAATGTTTCTTGCATCTATCCCACCTTCTCTGTTTCCATGGTACTTACTGCAGTTTCAGTTCTCATGACTTAATCACCTAATATCCCCCTTACTTTAATGTACTCAAGAAACCTTTTGTTGGCATGTCCATCATTGTAACAAATTAAAGGTAAAATAGAAACTTAATATGAAATAGAAATACTGTATTAGGTAGAAATTAGGTCACCTCACAATAAAATGTACATCAAATGGATTTGGGTCAAATATGCCTATGAAGGTAAAGTACCTTCCCAAGGAATAGGTATATAGACAGCAAGAGATTTGAGCCCTCTGTGACATAGATTACAAGTTTTTGGTTCTCAATCAATGTTTGTTAATGACTTAGAAGGCCCTTTGAGATTTGGGGGCTTAGAGGTGGACTGCTAAAATCAAAGGAGCAACTGGATGAAAACAAGAGTTTTAAAGAAGCTGCTGTGGGTTCAGAGTGAAGCAGGGAAAATAGATGATAGGAAGAACTACTTCTTTTTGACCTGACCCTGGGCAGGAACCTTGTTAGAAACAACTAGGGGCTGCTGATCCTATGGGAAGAATCAAAAGCAAGGCCTGCTTATAGGTAGTCTCCTAATACAAACACCTCATGCCTGTCTCAAAACATATTGCCTGTCCACTTTATAACTGCTGCTGAAAATTTTATCAATTGTCAAATATACTGGTGATGAGAACCATGAAAGAACATGCTCATGAAAAGTGACTAATGTGATAGTGGTTGGTGAATTAAGGACAATCATTTTCTCTATTTTTGCAATTTTCTGTGACAAATGTTATATTGGTTTTAGAATTTAAAATTCAAAAGATGAAATTCATTAGATGTAAAAAGACTTCAAATTTGTCAATTATGGGTATCATGTGAATTGGAAGTTCCTCTTCTCTAATGGAGAAACCAGCTGTTAAGTATCATTGGGTTGTCAATAACTTCCCCAAACAAAACTGTTCTCATTTTAATAACAAACTAATATTAGGAAAAAAATGGGGATTTGGTTTATAGGAGAGAATAAAGTAATTTTGAAAGATGGAACAGGATAGATATGGAAAGGATTCAGCTATAGGTGGCTTTGAACACCCAGGAAGGGTGGAGTCAGGGAATGGAGGAGGAACATGGAAAGGAAGGTGGGGACATGCTAAATACAAAAGTTATCCATTTTTAAATTGCATTGAGGAAAAGGAGGTAACTCTTTCCTCCCTATCTCTCCTGTAGCATAAGGCTCCTTTCTAATAAGACCAAGAACTCCATCCAGTGCCACTGGAAAGAGAGTGCTTATGAGGAGGCTGGGACACTCCTTATAATCTCAAGCCATGCTCTTCGGGATGCTAGGGGGCCCCCTGGGGGAATACCTAATATTGTAGTGAGAAGAAAGGCAGGAATCAAAGCTATGAATTCCCTCACCTTCACTTCAAGCAGAGACGTTATGATTCATCTGACTTCTACATAAGACTTAAGATTTAAAAAAAAAAACAACAAAGATGTGCAGCTACAGTATAAAATGTACTATTTGAAACAAAAAAAAATGTGCAAACTGGGAGACACACACACACACACACACACACGAAACAATACTACATTACCCGATACAAATTGTCTTACTTTCCAACAGTGTTTAAAACTGTATGATGGGTATCTATCAGAGCCTTCTCCACTTTCAACACGCCTTTTGCAAAAAACAATGGCTTTTTCATACAAGAAAAGATGTCGCTGCATTGGTTTGAATCTAGCCAAATCCTTCATTTTTGTAGCACCTTTCTTGTGTCCTATCCAAACACTGAATCCACCTTGCATTATCATCTTGCCCAGTTCATTTAAGTTTCCCTAGAATGGAAAATCAAAACCCATTAGTAGAAAGCAAAGCTACATTCAGCTCTCTGACATCAACATGTTAGTGTTTAGCTTGAGCTACTAAAACCCTGAAGAATAATTTATGTTTTTTAAAAACTTAACTTTGTATGTTAAAACATGGCATGCACCACATAAGTACAAAATTACTGTGGGGGTGGGGGACAAAAGAAACTTCCTTTTCTCTGGCTTCATATCATCTGGAGGTATTTCAGCCAGGGTAAGTCTCCCCATCTCTTCTTCAGTCCTGATTGGTGCATGATATATACCAGTTCAAGTTTTCCCACTGGGTGGAGCTAACCTGTTAAAAGGCGACACAAGTGCTAAAGATTTGATTCTTTTCTTTCCTGTCTATTCCTATCTATAGGGGCAAGCAGCAATTATGAAACAATACGTTTTCTTAGCTGACCCAAGCATTCCTTAAGCAGGATCTCCCAGGTCTGGGATTGGGGGAAGACCGTTATGGACAAGGGGGATCTCATAAATCCATTTGACTGCTGATCTGAAGCCAATTCTCCACTTAGCATTATCAGTAGTAATATCAACATTTTGATCTCCATTTATCTGATTCCTATATGTTATTTCTCAATTGGTTCCAAGAGGGGAAAAGGGACGTTGAGATGTTGACCCTCTAAAATTCCAACAATTATTAAAATGTGCTTACAATATAGCCATTTATTGCAATCTGATGCATAGAATCATTAACTGACTTCAGTAAATCCAGCATTGCATCGAGTGCCTCCTTTAACAGAGCAGATCCTTCACAGTCTTTGCTATATTTTAATAGCTCCTGTAATTAGAAATCAGGAATTAATATTAGGCAGATATTAATATCTGATTGAAATGAATAAGTTTTTGGCTAACATGCTTTCAAGCTGGAATCCAAATATAATGTCACATTTTGGAGTAATTCCTTTTACATGCTCTTTGCTGCAGTAATATTTTTAATAACTGTCAAAATAGAGGAAGTAGAATAGTGACTGAATATTATAAAACAAAGGACATTTAATGCTTCTGGAATTGAAGTATAATAGCTATTAAGACACATCAGAGATCAGTTTTTAAAGCCATTACATGTAGGGTTCTTTTGTCCTCTACATACAATAATTTGTTTTAGCCATGATGCACTCATAACGCATATAGCATAGAACATTATGAAAATTCATTTTAAAACAAGTCGTATTGTATTTATATTTAACACAAGATTCTAGTAATCCTTTTGCATTATACCAGGGGAGTGCCATTTGCATTTTTCATTAGGAAGGCCCCTATGAAATACAGCCTCAAAACTATAAGAAATATTTGTTTGTTTAGTTCTTCTTACAAATATTTAAAGTTCTTCAGCAAAACATTGTGCGGAAATCAACACAACTTGTATGACAAATTAAATAGCTAAGACTCCAGATATTCTCAGCCTGATATCTATGTCTATGGCATTTGTAGCCACAGTGAATTGATGGAGCACACTGCAAAATTCTGCCAAATCCAGCCTTCCCAGTCATTGAGCCTACCTATTTCTAGTGCTTTCTAGTAAACTATTTCCTTTTTAATGGCTTTGCCCTATCTGACTCAAAAAGTAAAGAAACAAACAAATGCTTCATATAATTACCTTCAACAATAACTGATATTTAGTGATTCGTTGCACTGGTTTGAGTAAATAGGAATCCAGTCTAAGTCTGTGTTTTAACTTTCTTTGACATTCCTGTCATTAAAAGATAAATATCAATAAAATTAAATTAAGATATGCACCCTGTGAAAATGCCAAGTGTTCATTGATTAAACCTAATGCCCCAATGTTTCTTACATCTCAAATAAAATTTATTGGAAAAATCACTGTTATAGTCCAGAAATTACAAGACACAGTATATCTGAAAAACTACCATAAACACTGTTTCAAGGATTGGAGAGGTAAACAATTTCAACATTTCAAAGGTTTAAAATGTTCAAATATAAATTCATATTGACGTGGAATGCTTAAAAGGTGTGAAAGCAGGGAATGACTATTGATTAACATGATTAAAACATTCTTTAATATATTCAAGAAAATTCACAAAAGACCAAGCTCTATAAGCAAGGCTCAGAAAAGAAACTGGTTGTGCTGAATATAAATCAGACTGGATATGAGAACAAAATTGTTAATATCACAAATAAAGCCCTCATCAACTGGTGCTATACTTCAACCAGTAATTGGCCCATTGCCACTATAAATATAAAGGTCATGACATTGAGTTTTGGGAACATTGTAGGGGTCCATAGTCAGGGCAAGATGCAGGTATTTAGGATGAAATGTGCATAGAGAAAGTACAGAACATGAAGGGATTGGGGAAACAATATGCCTGAATAAGAACCATGGCTCTCCTCTGAATATGGGTAAAATCCAACATACAATCTAATTCAAACAAGAGTTAAAGATGGAGGACTGCTATTAGGTTGGTGCAAAAGTGATTGCGGTTTTTGTCATTACTTTCAGTGGCAAAAACTGCAGTAACTTTTGCACCAACTTGATACATGCACTTAACTCTCCTCACTCATGACACCCAACTAAAATGATGGAAAAGTTATCTTACTAGGCAAAATCACAAAGTTATGAAGAAGATGAGAAAGGGGAAAACTTCAGCAAAATTTGGAAACTGGAAACCAAACTTAGAAGTGGTCAACAACTGAGCACACTGGAGAAAAGTGGATTTCAAGTTGGTGGAGGAAAAAGCCAAGGAGCAACTCAATTTACATTATAAACATCTCCTCCCTGCCCTCCACAAAGTCTCATGGATTATAGACACCAAGTACCTCTGAAAGTGGGAGGTAAAGTTGAGGTTCAAGAAAGGATGCTTGTTGAAAGTCTTTTAAAGAAGTAATTAGATGATAACAAATGTTGGTGAAGATATGGAGCAATTAATACCCTCATACACTGCTGTCAGAAATGTAAAATGGTGCAGTAACTTTGGAAAAGAGTCCAGCAGTTTCTCAAAAAAGTTAAATGTAGAGTTACTATATGACCCAGCACTTTTACTCCCAGGTATATAGCCAGGAGGAATGAAAACACATGTCTACAAAAAAAGTTGTACAAAAGCATTCTTAGCAGCATTGTTCACAATAATCAAAAGGTAGAAACAAGCCAAATGTGCATCAATCAATGAATGGATAAATAAAATGCTATATATCCATATAATGGAATATTATTCAACCACAAATAGGAATAAAAAACTAATACATGCTACAGCATGGATGAACCACTAAAATATTATGCTAAATGAAAGAAAGAAGTCAAACACAAAAGACCACATATTGTATGATTCCATTTATATGAAATCTCCAGAACAGGTAAATCTATTGAAGACAGCAAGTAGATTAGTGGTTGCCTAGGGCTGCTAAGATTGGGGAAAAAAGGGAAGGTAGCTGCTAAAAGGTACTGGTTTCTTTCTAGTGATCAAAAACATTATTAAATTGATTGTGGTGATGGTTGTCAACCTTGTGAATATAGTAAAACCACTGAATTGTATACTTTAAAAGGGTGAACTGATGGCATTTTAATTATATCTCAATACAGCTGTTACAGAAAGAAAATAAATGGCATGAAAAATCTAAATAAAAGCAATAAGGCTCTCAGATAACCATACTACTTTGCACAGCTGGGTGCCTTCTCTTCCCTTCCTTTGGCAGAAAAATGGATGTTTATCTAGAAAGAGTAAAACACAGGGCCTGTGGACTAAAGGATACAAGGTTCAACTTAGGGCAGAGTACCATATTGAAAAATATTCAAGCACTCTCCATGTTATATCTCAAACAAGTGACCCTTAGTCTTTTCTCCTAACTTGGCTACTACAACACAAGCATCCAGATCATTATACACAAGGTAGCAATTCAAGGACTCTGACCAGCCTAATAGAAATGCTCCAAAGATACAGGTATGGGGGAATCCCTTCAAGCAAATAGCTTGAGACAAATAACTCAACAATGAGGATCATGGTCAATAAACCCACACATGCCCTGGAAACTTCCAATGAGATTTTTAGTCTTTACTCCTAATGTAAGTGGATAGATAAGTACCACCAGACATTTGAGGAGAGCATCAAAGACGGGTAATAGGAACCAAACAAAGAGAAATAGAAAGAAAAAAAGCAACATGAAGACAACAGAAGCTGTGCAGGGAGAAGAAAACAATTTTTAAAAGAAAAATCAATTATCATCTTTGTATAGATGAATGAAGATATTGAATTCATAAAATGAAATCAGAATTCTTTTTTTTTTTTTTTTTTTTTTGAGACGGAGTCTCGCTCTGTCGCCCAGGCTGGAGCGCAGTGGCCGGATCTCAGCTCACTGCAAGCTCCGCCTCCCGGGTTTACGCCATTCTCCTGCCTCAGCCTCCCGAGTAGCTGCGACTACAGGCGCCGCCACCTCGCCCGGCTAGTTTTTTTGTATTTTTTTTAGTAGAGACGGGGTTTCACCATGTTGGCCAGGATGGTCTCGATATCCTGACCTCGTGATCCGCCCGTCTCGGCCTCCCAAAGTGCTGGGATTACAGGCTTGAACCACCGCGCCTGGCACATAATTCTATTAAAAGAAACATTGAAAAAATAGAAAAAGGATGAGGGCTCTTCAAAATTAAAAACGCAATGGCAGAAATGGAAACCTCAATAGAAGGACTAGGAACTAGAGTAAGAAGACAAAGAATAGAAAATAGAAAAGATAAGATAATTAGAGGACCAGTCCAGGATATCCAATATCTGTGCAACAGAAATTCCAAAAAGAGAAAATGGAGAAAATTGGGTGGAGGAAATCAAAGAAAAACTCCAAGTAAATTTGGACAGGAGTTTCCAAATTCAAATTTATCACCCCAAGACTAGCATAATGGATAAAAAACAGTGCCAACATTTGAACACTGAAAATAAAATAAGTTTTCATAAGCTTTCAGAGGACAGAAACTAAGTCACCTGCAAAGGAGCAAAAATTAAAATGGCATCAGATTTCTGAATAGCAACACTGGAAGCTAGAAGACAATTAAGCAATACCTTCAAAATTCTGAGTATAATTATTTCTTACCTAGAATTCTATACACAGCCAAACTAGTAACGAAGTCTTAGCGTAGAATAAAGATATTTGCAGACACATACACTCTCAAAAACTTCTATGTACTGTGTACACTTTCTCAGGAAAACTACTGGAGGATGTGTTCCACCAAACAAGGGAGGTAAACAAGAAAGATAAAGACATGGCACCTAGGAAGGAGGAGAGCCTATGCAACAGACGACAGGTGAGGAGAATTCCAAAAATTATGTTCACCAAGATGCCCAGATGACAGCTGTGCAACAGGCCTAGTGAGTCTAGACAAGCAAGACAGAAAATCCCAGGAGATATTTCTTTAAGAATATGAAATTCAGAGGAAATAGAACGTGTTTAAATGTAATAAGAAGAGATTTTTGTAACTCCCACATCTGGGAGAGGCTGGGGTAGAATAATGATAAGTATCTAGAAAACTGAGTAAAAAGACCATCGCAAGACAAACAGAAGGGAAGGAAAAGCAACCCTATTATACCACATGATTCATCTGAGCAAAGAAATTACATAATCTTAATTTAACACTGTATATCTAACCAAAATTACGATATGACTATAGTGGAGATTTTGAAAGAAAAGAAGTATATTTGTATATGTGGTAGTTGGGTGGGAGGCTGTGAAAGAGAGCTAAGTCTTCATCTTCCATAGGAGAAAGGAGAAAGATAAGCATGTCATTTGGAGCTATGGAGGTAAATACCAAAGGATGTAGCTAAAAGTGCTGAAAGTGTTTGCCTCTGGGAAGTTACAAATGTGTTTGTGTGTGTTGAGGGGAGGGTGGATTTGCTCTTTAACCTATATACGTATATGCATATGTAATGTGCTTAAAGTAGAAAATGAATTTATGATTAATAAATATCCCAATATCTTCCAGAGAGAGTATATCCAATACTTGAATAATTACTATACCTGGAAAAACGCACATTCTGAATACTTCCTCCAAATTGTTTCTGATCTGGGCTTATTCTGACAATATTTTGCATACATCTGAAAATCATCCTTCTGTGATAAAAAACAAATTCAAATGTATTACTAATTTGTGAATATGACTTTTGCCATCAAGAAAGGCTAAACAAGAGTGTAACCAAGCATCCTAGGAAATGTGGCCTAAAGGGCCTACTGTACTAGCAGCTGGTCAAAAGCCTTCTTTACGTTCCAAGAACAGCATGCCCATTGCATCTGGTGGAAGGACACATAATTATCTAAGTAATATCAGAACTTCCACTTGCCAAGCTTGAGGCTTAGATGGAGCCTTCTCTGTCTGAACTATAGAAGCCTACTTTTTTGCATAATGATGAACTAATAGGGTGCCAAGAAATATATTCTGTTATTAGTCTCTTGATTCCCTAGTGAATGAACTTGTATATGACTTCCAAGTTAGAGCCTACAGTCCTAGGTTCATCATTGGGACATTATCATTGTAGCATAATCCATTTAGGCACTTAAGCAATTCTCTCTCCCTGAAATCCTCTTTCTCTGACCCTCATGAATGGGCTACCTTCTACTCATTATTTAACATTTATCTCATGAGTTATCTCTTCTATAAAACCATTGTTTATACCCCCATTCTATGTAAGATGCCCCTCTTCGGGAGTTTCCCAGGACCATTTGTATATTTTGAATCTAATGCAAGTCATCTTCTACACAATTAATAATTTCCCTGTTTTTATACCTAAATAGATTTGGGCTTGGTATCCACATTATCTGGCACAATGCTTGGTGCATAGTAGGTGACCAGTAAATGGTTGTTGAATAAATAAATAATTCATCAATAAACATTTATTAAACCACAACTGGTTATTAAGAATGCTGCTAACCTGATGAGAGATACAACAATATATAGGATATAGACTCTGGATCTAAGGGCTTTCCATTAAGTTTCGGGGAAAATTCATGTATACATGTAAAGGTGCACAAGCACAATAAAGATAAAGTCTCCAATGAGTAGGACAGACATTACATACTATAGAGTTTAAAGGAAGGATAAACTGCTATTGCTTGAGGAAGTTGGGAAAGAATTTGATCATAACTTAAATGTGTTCAAAGTTAAAACATCTTAGTCGGGCGTGGTGGCTCACACCTGTAATCCCAGCACTTTGGGAGGCCGAGGCAGGTGGATCACGAGGTCAGGAGATCAAGACCATCCTGGCTAATATGGTGAAACCCTGTCTCTACTAAAAATACAAAAAATTAGCTGGGCGTGGTGGTGGGCACCTGTAGTCCCAGCTACTTGGGAGGCTGAGGCAGGAGAATGGCGTGAACCCAGGAGGCAGAGGTTGCAGTGAGCCGAGATTGCACCACTGCACTCCAGCCTGGGTGACAAAGCAAGACTCCGTCTCAAAAAAAGAAAAAAAAAAAAATTTAAAAATTAAAAAATAAAGTTAGAACATGTTGAGCAAGGTTGACACACAGTTCTTTCTTATCCTTATTCTCTTCTCATTTCATAAACACTTTGTGGGATAAGATATCTATTTTGAAGCTTTCAAAAATCACCTCTATTGAATAAACTCATAAATCAAGACAAAACTAATCTTTCAGGAAGAAGAGAAACTACATAAGCAGAGAAGCAGACACGAAAACTATTCTAACAGAAAACTCTAATGAAGGAGAGTATGATCACTAACTTGGAAAGTCAATTGTATTAACCATACTCCGGACACAGAGGAATGGGCCTCCCTAATGCTTTTGTTGAAGGAAAAGAACTGACAGCTCTCTGTTTCTATGAAGTTCCTGTGATAGATGCCTTGGTGGCTGGAAGTCAGACTGGATCCAATTCTAAAACTTTACATGTATTTTAATAAGACAAATATTATAAATAATAAGGTGTTTTTTAGGCAAAAAAATTAACCAAGCCCCAGATAGTTGTGTTATGATGATCCCAACTCTTACATCTTCATAGCCAGGATTGTCCCTGGATTACTAGGATTACCCAGGAGTCGGTGTTCAAGAGCTGAGCCACTGAAGCATTTGATACCACAGAATGGAATGGGCATTGTTATGCTCTGGATGTCCCAGTGCTTTCATTGCTGCAGCAAAACTTGGTTTGGTATGAAATACTCACTGGAGTAATGTCTCTTCTCCAAAAACATAAAGACATAAAGCACCTATCTCGTCGCCAAATCTGTTCTTATAAGTGCATTGCCAATTTGGTGGTGCATATTTATATATTTAAAAAAATAATTTTACTAACCCTTTCCAGGAAACAAGGTCCCACGCTTTCTGGAGCATGAGCGCAATTTTCCAGGCTGCTCAAGAAAATGCTGTGAAAATTTCAGAGAAAAAAAAAATTACATGATTTTATGTGAAATATAATAAACTGGTCAAGAGAGCACTTTAAATAGTTTCATAAAAAATAAATATTCAATTCAGCAATTACATACTCATTATGGAATTCATATATTTCTGCCATGTTTCCAAAGAGAACGTCCTTTTTATTTCTCAGGAGAGGTGGCATAAGATCAAACATCTCTGGATTATCCATCTCCGCTCTATAACCCTACCCAAAATAAATACATTCATGCATTTTAAAATATTTACATGCACATTTGGTTGGGCTACTAATGGGTGTAGGTACAGCAGAATATTAGGGGATTTGAAGGTGAAGTTGTTTGAATTTTAATTCAATTTTAATTCAATTCAAATCTCCTACCCAAAGTTATCCATGATTTTTTTTTTTTTTTTTTTTTGAGAAGGCAGGACAAGGAAAGGAAGTCAAGGTTTTCCAGTCAATAGACAGAATAAAGTAATAGGTCTTTGGCCTTCAGAGTAGCTTGTAGTGTAGGAAACAAGATAGAAACCAAGATAAAAACATAGATTACAGGTCATCAGCTTCTCCTTAAATTGGCAATATGTGTTTAGGTTTTTTCAGACCAAATTCATATCATGACATTTTTGTCAAATGACTGTTTTATCCCATTCTCAGTTTTTTACATCACAATCTCTAAATAGCACCCTGGGAATAACTGTAACAATCGGCTGTATCCTTAAGAGAACATTTTCTCTTCTGTAATAAACTCTAAATCAATCATTTCCATTACTGAGGGAGAGCCTGAATGTGCACGTTTAGCCAACATGCTGCATCCAACAATAAAAGAAATGCCCACTGCTGCCATATGACAACCAGGGAAGGAGATGGAAGTAGAAGATTGTCCCTAAACACCTTCTAATGAATGTAGCAAGGGTTCATTCGGGAAAAGAGAGGGCAAATACAATTTGAATAGCTTACCAACAAAACAGTATACAGTTCTCGAACATAAACTCTCTCAGTCTGTATCAGTTCATTT
This sequence comes from Papio anubis, assembly GCF_008728515.1. Taxonomy (NCBI): domain Eukaryota; kingdom Metazoa; phylum Chordata; class Mammalia; order Primates; family Cercopithecidae; genus Papio; species Papio anubis. Next base: position 15,085,769 of record NC_044996.1, on the reverse strand, counting down.
AGGACGTGGCTAAAATGAAAAGACCATATTTATCAGTTATTTTATTACTGAGATCTATATTGCAATGTTTCAAGTATTATCATCATGAGAAGGTAAAACTAGCTAATGCATAGGAACTATCAATGGTTTTTGTTTTAGCATCAAAATATGAAACTACTTTTATGGTTTCTAGAATAAAAACTATATATATAGTCTTATGGGTGGTTTTTATTCATTATATTTATATTCATTTATATATATATATATATCCTGCTTTTTTCATATATATATATATGCTCAAGGGTTACTATAAGCTTTAAAGATCTTTATTTCTAACTCACTGAGATTAGGAATAAATTTACTAAAAACTCACAATAACTATTCTTAAATGTCTGAGGTTTTTATTGTTTTGGGGTAGCATAGTTTATGAATTTTAATACCCTTTTTTTCCCTAAAAAATAAGTATTAGCATTTTAGGCACTATTTTTCCCTTTTCCCAGTAATGTTCTGAAATTTTCTAAGGGAGGCAGTAGATTTTTTTTACCATGTCTCCCAAAGTGTAGGTCATAGTTATATTTCATATATATATATATATATATATATATATATATATAGTTTTTTCTTTTTTTTTTTTTGAGACGGAATCTCACTCTGTCACCCAGGTTTGAGTGCAGTGGGGTAATCTCAGCTCACTGCAACCTCCACCTCCCGGGTTCAAGAGTTTCTCCTTCCTCAGCCTCCCTAGTAGCTGGGATTACAGGCGCTTGCCACCACACCTGGCTAATTTTTGTATTTTTTGGTATAGACAGGGTTTCACCATGTTTGTCAGGCGGGTCTCGAACTCCTGACCTCAAGTGATCTGCCCGCCTGGGCCTCCCAACATGCTGGAACTGCAGGCATGAATAACCACGCCCCACCCATTTCTGTAATAATTTTGTTTATTGTCTCTGGAAAATAAAATATATTTTCTTTTCAATGTGATTTCCAATTGACGTCATATTTAAAACTCATTTCCCTTGTCCCCAGTATAAGTAACCTATTTGATTTTAAATTATACTTTTGACTTTTTTTTCTTTTTCTTTTTGGATATTAAAGCATTTAACATTTGAGAGCTTTATAGTAAGTGTGTGTGTGTGCGTATGTGTGTGTATATATATATGTATGTATCTCATACACACATATATATACCTACAACTTGCTGCAAAATGCTTGCTAATTACAACTCTGTAATATAAAATTAAAAAGATGAATATTCTTATGTCTAGAATATTAATATACCATTATAACAGTGAAGAAAACAATTATTAACATCTATTAAATAACTGTATAAATCTGTATAATCCTTTGTAATTTTTGATGTACCATTCTATTCATTTTGTATACCGAAATTTGCTAAGAGAATAGATCTTAACTGTTCTCACCACACACAAAAAATGGTAACTATGTGAGGTGATAGATGTGTTAACTAACTTGATATGGTAATCATTTCACAATATATACACATATCAAAGCATCACATTGTACACTTTAAATATATGTAATTTTGTCAATTATATATCAATAAAGCTGAAGAATTAGTAGATAAGGTAATTACCATGATTTGATCATTATACATTGTACATATGTATCAAAATTTCACACTGTATTCCATAAATATGTACAATGATTATGTGTCGATGAAAAATAATAATAAAACTTTTTGAAGAATGATAAACAAAAACCTCCATTTTATTTCAGTCTGGGCAAAAAAAAAAAAAAAAAGAGGATAGCAACATTCTGAAAAAGTTTAGTTAATTTTCTTCAAATCACATAAACAGGCCATAGGTTGGCCAGGCCTAAAACCTGGACTTCTGACACCTAAACTAGTGCTCTTTTCATCACACCCAGTAAAACCCCATTCTGTGAACTCAAATTTCTAATTACATTGGCCTTGAACACTGAACCAGACTCCCACAGTTAGATGTGTATGTGAGTTTATATTAATAAATAAAGGATACTTCTTTAAGACATCCAAGCTATTGCCATTGTCCAAACTGGAGGATTGACCAGAACTTCTCTTCTCCTGACAATCATGCACCACTTCAATCTGAAATACAGCAAATAAAAGTTAAATTAGCATCTCTGTAGGTATAATTCTTCTTCAAGGCTATCCAGCTCAAATTAAGTTTATTCTAGGTCCTAACTCTGAAGATAAATTGAAAAATAGAACTATGATATTTTTCAAAATAACTTTGATACATACTAGTAAAAAGTGATTTGAGTTGCCTAAGAAAACAGATTTAAGACACTAATTAGAACTTATTTTATGTATTAACTCTCTATTTATTTGGCATTCTTGGAAAATAAGGTTGATTCATAAAAAGTTAATTTTCTAGATAACTAAAGTGTATTCATTGAAGAACCAACCATCTTTTTAACCATAGTGATTTCTGATGGAAACCTTTCTAGAAAATATTACATGCATCCTTGAATTCTTTAATCAAAGACACACAACATAACTGATCCTTTTTCTTTATTTTTTTTTCTAAGATCTGGGGCAAGCTAGAAGATCCTTTTCCTAATGATTCAATGGCATCATCATAAGCTTGAACATGATAAAATCTAATGATGTGCTGCAGGGATACCTGCAGAACTCTATTCTTTCTTGAAATAACTGTAACCTGTACATCTCTGTCTCTACTCCCTGCCACATGTTAGTTTTTATAAGTTGCCTCCCTAATTCTAAGTGATTGCCTTATTTTATAGACTCTAAAGGACTTGGACTGGCCTACTGAGTCAACTGCAAAAGATTTGTGATGATTATTTGTTCTTAAGAAGCATTTGAAGTGTATTCCTGGTATCCAATCTCAGCCGTATTGGACAGCTGAGCTTGCCAAAAGCCTGACCCCCAAGTAAATGTAACATTGCTTTGTGACAACTAGAACCCCAAATTAAGTACAGTATCTATCAGCTAAGTATTTCCCCAAAATGTGACCTACTTATTACAAATGAAAGAAAAAAACATGTATTACGACTTTCTATATATTAGGCATGCACAGTCCTAGGTGCTTAACACATATTATATTTAACGCAAACAGCATTTAGCAAGTGATGGCATTCTTTTCCTCATTTTAAATATGGGAAAACTGAGGCTCAGAGAGATTTTGTAACATGTAATTCTACAGAATTTGGCATTCACGCTGTTTCTTTCTTGAAACCAGAAGTTGTGGCTGTACCAAATAATAATCAGGCCTGGTATATCAGTATAGACCATTCACTAGGCTGCTATTAATTACATTAAAACTTAGAGCATTATCATATGCCACGCATGTTCAAAGTGCTTCACAAATATTAGATTATTTTGTCTTTAACTCCGTGATGAGAGTGTTCTATTCTTATGCCCATTTTATATATGGAAATTGAGTTCCAGAGAACTTACCCAAGTTTATAAAGCCAGTAAGTGATGGCACTGGGATTATAAGCCAGGCAGTCTAGGTTTACAATTTGTACCACTACGCTATACTGCCCCTTAAAAATATGTTCTCATCTTTATTTACCACAAAAAACACACGAAGAATATGTGGGGTCTTGGGGACCGGGAGCAGTGGCTCATGCCTGTAATCCCAACACTTTGGGAGACCAAGGCGGGAGGATCACCTGAGGCCAGGAGTTTAAGATCAGCCTTGGCAACATAGCAAGACCCTGTCTATCAAAAAAAAGTGTTAAAAATATTAGCCAGGCATAATGGCCCATGCCTGTAGTCTAAGATACTCATGAGCTTGGGGTGGTAGGATTGCTTGAGCCCAGGAGTTTGAGGCTGCAGTGAGCTATGATTGCACCACTGTAGTCCAGCCTAGGCAACAGAGTGAGACTATGTCTCAAAAAAAAAAAAAAAAAAAGAAAGAAAGAAAGAAAGAAAGAAAAAGAGAGAGAGAGAGAAAAGAAAACCTGGGATGTTGTAGCTATGATGAGTCTACTTCTTTACAAATATCAGACTATCATGGATAGCTGAGAAGAAAAGAATCTTGTATCTAACAGTAAATAAGTATATTGGGCGCAGTGACGCACACCTGTAGTCCCAGCTACTCAGGAGTCTGAAGTGGAAGGGTGGCATGAGCCCAGGAATTAGAGGCAGCAGTGAGCTATGATTACCCCTGTGAATAGCCACTGCACTCCAGCCTTGGCAACATAGTGAGACCCCATCTCTAAAAAAATTTAAAAACAACCACAAAAAAGAATGGATATCTTTTCTGAGCTAACAGCCTCTGCATGGTCCATTAGAATCTGTCCTGTGTGTTTCATACTTGTAGGACTGGAATTGCTCACGAAAGAAAGTTTCTTCTGCAAAAAGGTGCAACACTTATTTACGATTATTGAGGTGATGGTGGGTGGTGGTAAAAAGAAGCTGGAACATATACAAGATGTTCTATAGAAATGATTCTAACCTTGAGCCAGGACTTGAGAAACAGCTCATACTGAGAAACTGGCATGTCTGGGGATATGCCAGTAGTACAGTGAAACACAATGCAGCAGCAGCTTTTTTTCTTCTTCTTCTTTTTATTATTATTATTATTATTATACTTTAAGTTCTAGGGTACATGTGCATAACGTGCAGGTTTGTTACATATGTATACTTGTGCCATGTTGCTGTGCTGCACCCATCAACTCGTCAGCACCCATCAACTCGTCATTTACATCAGGTATAACTCCCAGTGCAATCCCTCCCCCCTCCCCCCTCCCCATGATAGGCCCCAGTGTGTGATGTCCCCCTTCCCGAGTCCAAGTGATCTCATTGTTCAGTTCCCACCTATGAGTGAGAACATGCGGTGTTTGGTTTTCTGTTCTTGTGATAGTTTGCTAAGAATGATGGTTTCCAGCTGCATCCATGTCCCTACAAAGGACGCAAACTCATCCTTTTTTATGGCTGCATAGTATTCCATGGTGTATATGTGCCACATTTTCTTAATCCAATCTGTCACTGATGGACATTTGGGTTGATTCCAAGTCTTTGCTATTGTGAATAGTGCCGCAATAAACATACGTGTGCATGTGTCTTTATAGCAGCATGATTTATAATCCTTTGGGTATATACCCAGTAATGGGATGGCTGGGTCAAATGGTATTTCTAGTTCTAGATCCTTGAGGAATCGCCATACTGTTTTCCATAATGGTTGAACTAGTTTACAATCCCACCAACAGTGTAAAAGTGTTCCTATTTCTCCACATCCTCTCCAGCACCTGTTGTTTCCTGACTTTTTAATGATCGCCATTCTAACTGGTGTGAGATGGTATCTCATTGTGGTTTTGATTTGCATTTCTCTGATGGCCAGTGATGATGTTAAATAGTCTTTCAAAGACACAATATTTGTCTAGCGAATAAAACATATGGTTTAAGGCCCATACCAACTATGCAACTAAAGCAATAAAGTCAATTTTGAATTAATTAATGATATTTACTTTTAAGTTGCTCTGATTTTGTCTCCAAGTCTTCTTCCCTGGTAGAGAAATATGAAAGAAGAATTTCAAACCAGAATTAAAGTCAGCACTTTTAATAAAAATACGTATATATTTATTAAATAATTTGAGTTAATATTCCAATATGTTTATATTAATATTTTTAAATCACACTATAGAAGATAATGTTTGGTTGGACTTACTCACATGACTTCATCTTCTTATTGAGCATGGTTTTGCTACATATTCACCCATTCTCTCATTCATCAAACATTCACTTACTTGCCAAGCATTGAAGTAGGTGTTAGTGCTCACAGTTATTTGCAGATTTAATATTCATTCTGACACAAAAACATCTAATGAAATTGTAGCTTATTGATTAACTCAATCAAAAAGAATTTTGAAAAAATCTAAGTTTAATCTACTAATTAGAGCACCTACACTTATTTGGCACTTTCTACATATTGAGCACTATTCTAAGAGCTATGCATGTATCTTCTTTTTAAATACTCAAAATCATCCTAAGAGGTAGGTAACAACTTCTATCCCTATCTTCTAGATAAGGAACTAAGGCTAATATCTTGTCCAAGAAGCAGAGGTGGTATTCAAATTCATATAATCTACTCTCAGAATGTTTCTAACCACCATATAAACATGTCCAAAGCATGATAAAATGTTAAACATGCCATCAAAATTCAAAGCTTTCATCTTTATTTTTTTAATGTTTAGTTTCAAAAGGGTGAGCCACTGTATTATTAAGCAAGGAATCCAGATGTTCCTACAAAGCCAAAGGCATGGTCCAACCAAAGACTAGATTGTTTAGATCCTAATTCTCAGGGCTGCTGAAAAGGCTGTTACTCACACAGGCTGCCTGAGACTCCTCTCTCCACGAAAGGAACAAACCTTTTGTCCTTCCCTCCTCAGCAGGAGCCAGTGACAAGCACACTCAGGAAAACGAAGGCCTGCTATGTTCTCTAGACGCCATACTTCACTTTCACTTACTAAAATATATTTTCTATCTAAACTTCAAGTTTATATAATCGTTTATATAAATATGTATTAAACTTAGTGGGAATTATACAAAATTAATTTCTCAATGAATACTAATACGCTCCACTTTAAAGAAACCTGTTTCTAAAGGTAACTTAAGAGGCAATTATTAGTTTTGCCAATTAATTCTTTGCAACTACATTAAGAGATACAAAATAAATATATGCACAACTTAGGAGAAACGCATCTTATTCTTCAAAGCAAGGTAGATGTATTCATTTTTTAACAATGTAAATATATATAAAATGATTGAGCACCTACACCATATGCTAAGCTCTGTGTTTGGCTGTGTTTGGGGATACAAAGACAAATTGCACACAGTTTCTGCCCTTATAGAGCTTAGTTTAGCAAGAGAGACAGAAAACAGACAATTCCACTAAAGCCAAGAAGAAATTTGGGAGTACTTGTTATCACACAGCATGAACACCTAAGCAAACAGGGGTGCAGGGAAGGAGAAGATGTGGGGAGGAAAAGCTTACCTGAAGGAAGTGGCTTAGAAATAGGAAATCTGATGGAGGAGTAGAAGCTAACGTGTGAGAAAGGAAGAGGAAAGGAAATAGTGTTCCAGAGAGAGAACAGTGTGTGTAATGTCCACAAAGACACCTAGGAAAGGGAAGAAAAAGTGGGCAAGGTAAGTGGAAGAGACAGAAAGACTGTCACAGTTGCCAAGGCCAGCGTGATGTTAGCTTGGATTAGGAAAGTGGCAGTAAGGATAGCAGTGAGGATGAAAAAAAAAAGTGAATTCATTCGAGAGAGATACTTAGTAGGCACAAATCCACAGGATATAGAATTTTTGACCATTAGAGGTAAGGTATAAGTGAGGAGGAACCAAGGTCCCAGGCTTGGGCAATTGGGGAAATCACAATGCCATTCACCAAGATGAAGAGTAGAAAGATTGCAGGAGAGATGAGTTAATCTGAGGTATGTTGAGTCTGAGTTGCCTATGGGAAATTCAAAAAGGCAAATTATAAACAGAGGTCCAAAGCTTAGAAGAAAGATCTAGGCTAAAGATACAGATTTAGGAGCTCAAGCCACATTTTACATTTTATTCCTTGCTCTCAATGTCTCCCATTCTCAATAACTACACTCTATATTCAATGTTAATTCTACAAATATTTATTACATCTTGCTAAGTGCCAGGCCCTGTGCTAGATGCAGAATTATATTTGATGCAAAAAAATAAAATAAATAAAATAAAAGCAAAGAACAAAAAAACAGTTTGACTCATTTTTATGAGAAATTAATACCTATGTTTTGAGTTGACCAAATTTTATATATTTGGCTTAGCGATTAAAAGTCTTAAGAAATTGTTTGGAATGGATTGTTACAATCTCTATTACTCACAGAGCAATTAGGTAAAACGAACAAGGTTTGTAGCATAAATAATGTTTTGATTTAGTTTACAAAGCATGATGCATAATAGATAAAATCATTTATCCATCCATGTCACTTATTTATTAAGCTGCATTCAACCTCATAAATACATTAGGCAGTCTCAAACTGAAGCAAATCCAAGCTACTCCTAACAAAAAGTTGGATCATGAAGTATCTTAAACAAAAGAAGGCCTGATTCATTTTAGCATTGCCAATTGCTTTTCTTTATTCTTTTTTGGGGGTCACTTTATGAAAGACATTGAGTTTAGAAGCATAATCTACATTTCATATAGTCATTTTCCAAGGTAAGCACAATACGAAGAGAATAATGGATGGTTATTAAGAAAAACAGGAAAAAGTTACTTGCAGGTAGAATGCAAGAATGAACGGCTGCTGTTTTTAGATGCCAAACTGGTTTTTCACAAGTACACAAACTCAGAAAAATGTATTGACAAAAGTAATATAATAAAGATGGGTACCTTTTGAAAAAAGTTTACATGCTTGAAAGAAAGAGTAGCCAACTCCCACTGCAGAAGGAAATTGTAACGCCATTAAATAAGAATATCAGAAAAAAAATGAAACAATACAAAACAAAATGTGCTAATGAGTGACTAATAACTTGCATGGATCTGTAACAGTCTCCTCAAAACTCCGTTCCTCAACCCAAGGTGTACCACTTTAAGAAACTCTATGAGAAGTTGAGATTTTAGAGGACAATTAAGCAAGCAGCTTTAACCAGAGGAAAGGACTAGTCCAGTTTATCAAGTATTTTTTTATAGTCCTCAATTTTTTTTACCCTATCTTTACAATAACCTGTTGGAGTCAGTAGGTATTATTGTCCTTATTGTCCAGGTAAGGAAACTGAGGCTAAAGAGGCTAAGTGAACTGTTCAAGGACACACAGCCAGTACATGGAGCCAGAAATCTAACCGAGGTCTGTCTTCTGCTCAAGAATATCAACCTATTTCATTTTTATTCTCATAGCTATTGGGTTTTATCCCCTTATTGCTTTTTATGTTGTTATCTTTACTCTTTTTCCAGTAGTTTTAATATTCCCTGTATCTTTGATATATCTTTGATATTGTATTTAAGACATTGCTTATAGTTTTATTTGTAAATATATTTATATATTTCATAAGTATTAAACATGGAACTTTCATAATCTTAGCCTAGTTACCTGCTTTCATCACCTTTTGAAAATCTGACCCATGCTAGATATAAGCTATTATTTTTATGCTCATTATCCTTGGCTCAAGCCTTCTCTGAATTCCAAAGCAGTTCTCCTACACTAATGAAGCTTCTGATTCTATTTAGATCAGATAGACCGAATTTACTCCCATCTTCGCCCATTCCGCTTACCTAGGGCCCTAAAGACCAAATTACTCTCCTCTAAGAAGACCCGAAGGCAGCTCAAGGGAATCCCTGAGCCATCCATATCCAGAGCAGTTCAACACATTATAAGGATAATTATTATTCCCATAGAACTTAGAAAGAAAATAGATCTTACATGGATAAAGCTAGGAGATTAAAACTAGAAAATGAACTCTATAACAGTAAATTACCAACAAAATTATTCTATTTAACAGCATTTATTTAGAAAAGGCAATTCATTTTATTATCTAAGCCATTCACTTACTGGTAGCTTATAAGAACCAAGTCATATTTCACCACTATGCAATATATCCATGTAATAAAACTGTATGTACTTGTACCCCCAAATTTATACAAATAAAAAAGGACCAAATCATTGCTTATCTAGAGTAGCAGTAAATATGTGTGTGTGTGTGTGCACACACACATGTGTGTACTAGCTTCATATACTTTCCTTCACCTGCTGAAAAAAAAATGCAAGTTTGATGCTGGTAAAATTTTCATACAGATTTGCAAGGCAGGAGTACTCAGTACTGAGATGTTCACAATTCCTTGTACTGTACTATATTACTACTATGTTTTACTACATACAATAACCTCAATCTGACTCTTGCCTTGCACAATATAAATATGACCAAAGATGCTAAAGTGAAATTTTCATCTATCCGCACTGAAGAATAAACTCAGTATTTACATCAAGAGTAACAATATAAACAATAGCAAGAGAAAAAGAGACAGAGAAAGTAAGACATTTTACCTTGTTTAGATGAAAAAAATGGTGTTCTAGATGTGATCAAATTTTCAGGTGTGGGTACCACAAATTGGATTGGCCTCACATGCTTATGTACCAGGTTCCTGAAACCAGCCTGCTGGTTCTCAAATATGCTTCGAATGTTTTCAAGCTTGAGTTGTATAGTCTTCATTTGAACCTGTAGGTTGCGTAAGAATTACAGGAAATATTTTCTGAAATGAGGTCGATACAAACCCCATTACATTTCTCAGACTCCGATGGTCAAAAAAGAATTTAGAGTTCAAAAGATAACAACAAGAAATTTAGAAAAATAGCAAAACAGATTAATGTTTTATGTTCACATGGACATAAAACCAAAATCTCAACCAAAACAACCTGGAGGAAAAAATTACCAAGAAGCAGTCATGAAATTGGTCACTGCATAGAGCGATTTGCCCTTCATTGGTTCATTGGCTGAATCAGATAATGGCTGGGAAAGAAGGCATATTGCTCTTTCCTGTTTAGCATAAGAAAGCCACCAAGTTATAAAAACAATCAAATGAATAACATTGGTATAATATTTTGTTACATTTTACCCTGTAGGACACTCTTGTTATAGTCCTCTAAGTTGCAACAGGCTCCTCAGAGCCACCAATGGATAATGCACATTTGTACCTCTTCTACATGCTTTGAGGAAGCTAGAGTTAAGCTTGGTTGCTTCCAGAGAATCACTTGGCTATTGCCATGACTACATTTCCGATTTCTTGGGGCATCCCCTAGGATATTCTGCTAAGCATGGGTCTAGATACTGCTCCAACCTTAGAGTCAACTACACATTTTAGCAGCAAATAGCATCACAAATGCTCTTATCTACAATGTGGATAATCCTTCATGTGATTTCCAAGGGGGCAGTACTGAACTAACCTATAGCTCTCCACCCTGTTAACAACAACTTCTGCCTGCTCCTCCTTCTCCAAGAAGACCCAAATCCTATCTTTATGCTTTCATTCTCAAACTGAGTAGCAAGGCCACACCATCCACAGAGCATCTGCTGATGGTCACTGCAGCACAAAGGAAGGATGTTTGGGGTAAAGTCCTCTTGACATTCTTGACATGGACCCAACATTCTATTATAGAAGAGCTTTGGGGCTTTCTCCAGTGATGCACAACGAAATATGTGTGAGAACACCTAGCACATAAAAAGAGTTTTAAAATAATGGATTTGGAGCTCAAAAAGGAAATTATTATTCCTCATTAAGTAGCAAACATATGCCATTGAATTATTTGATGCTTGACAGTGGCACTACTATCACCCCTAAGAAGACAATGTAAGTGCAGTTTGACATAAAGTTAGCTGTGAGGTAGTAAAACTCCTCCTACCCACAGTACTGCAATTATAACTTTCTTTAAATGTTTATTTGAAAATTTTAAAAGCCTCTACCTTAAGCTCAGGAGATAATATTACATCAAATTCATACTGCAGTGTTTCAGGTTCATAATTTATAAAGGGTAGAGCCATTTCAAGAAAATTTTCAATGTCTTGGAGGGCTTTCTGAGCATCTTCTTTAGACTGAAACTTATCTATTTCCTGATTAGCTAGAAGACATTCTCCTTCATCACAGCATTGACGAGCCTGGTAAGAAAATCAAGAAGAAAAAAACGTGAATTAATAAAGGTAAAACTTATTTGTCCATTAAGTGAGTGGTTCTCAGCCTCTGGCTTCTGTGAGTCAGAATTGCTTTCAGAGCTGTTAAAAAAATAAAGATATCTGGGTTCTGCCCCCAGAAATTCTGATTCAGTAGCCCGGGCCATAAGTTGGGCATCTATACTTTTACAGAGCTCCACAGATATTGCTGATACACAGCCAAGGTTGGGAAACACTGCATTTATTTCACAACAACTAATTTATTCTGCAGCAGAAGTCTAACCACTTTCTCAATACTAATGCTTTAGTTGCATGTTATTTTCCCAAAATCGATAACTGAAATACGAAATTCTTAGGAAAATATAAAGTGTAATACAAATGCTTAATGACAGCTAAGGACAAGAATAAAGTTTTCTTCCCAAAGAATGAGATGTAAAGATTAAAAGGTTTATGTTCAGATATGATGTCTGGAAGTGGAACCCTATTTTATATTCCACTGCCAACACCAGATCCATATGGTGACCTGTCAATTCATTGCCTAATTGTGAAAAGGGTCAAACCCACAAGCCATGGAAGAATATTTTCCAGTCACTGTTTAATATTTTATTTCTGTATTATGAAATGTGAAAGGAGCTTCAGGCTGTAGCAAAATGCCCCTCAGGCTTTTAAAAATGTTCCAAGTATAAACCATCACCAGTGGAGACTTCAGAGATGTACCCAAAATACAAAGGAAGCCATTACTCCACAATCTCAATATTTAGAACAAAGGGCAAAATTTGAACTATATTGGATCTTCCATGAATAGTTCATTGGTAGATGAATGAAAAAGTCATGATCAAACTCAGTCCTTCAGATTTCTTACAAATTTAATTCCAAAGCTATACCAGTCCCTGACCATATAACCTCTGAGAAGATAAAAGGTATTCCATGCGGCAGAAGGGCAAGGTGTTTCAGGCTAGCAGGACCTGAAAAAAAAAAGTGTGTTCCCTTTCAGAAATGGATCATTTCCCATTACACTACCTGCTGTAGGAGTTTATGCATTTTGAAGGTCCTGCTGAGTTGTATCCGTTTTGCTTTTATCTCATTAACCAAAATATCAGAAAGGTAACGTAGCTCATTGCACCTCTGGCAGATTAAATCAAGTGCATAATGGTGATTTGCTGCAAGCTTGTGTCCATGTAATATCACAAACTGGGCCTTTGATAATAGCTCCTGATTGTAACAAAGAAACAAAATAATGAATACATGATCTCTGAGCAAGAAGGATACATTGCCACAAATACAATTTGATGTCTACTCCTTCAGGCTGCAAAAAACAAACAAACAAACAAAAAAACCTTACAGTTATAATAATTAGCTGTAGCAGTGATGTCATTAGAAGCTCATGCATTTCTGGTTATAGAAACTGAAAATTTCACATCATACCCAGAACGTGGATGAGATTTTTTTCTCCTAATATGTGTGGATTTAGAATAGAACCACCTATATTAAATGAGGTATACACACCAGTCAAATGTATTTCACATCATCTCAGCCTTAGAAATCTCATCAGCGTTGTCATGTACCTGGACTAATTCACATACCTGAAGTCACAGGGTTTCTATGTCAAAAAAATGACCTTTAGTGACCTTGCCTCCACTCTGTCAACTACTCACTCCCCCCAGTGGAGAGACTCGAACATAGTAGGAGTTCAAGAAATGTTTGTCAAAATAAAATAAATAAAACTGAAACCCAGGATGAGGAAGTGACTGGCCTCTCTACCTAGTGAGAAAACCAGGTTTAAAATGGAGAGCTGTTGTCTAATGGGTATACAGTTTCAACATTATAAGATGAAAAAGTTCTGGAGCTGTTGCACAGCAATGCGAATTTATGTATCACTACTGAACTGAATACTTAAAAATGATTAAGATGGTAAATTTCATGTTATGTGTTTTTACCACAATTAGAAATGAAAAATTATTACATGGAAAAAAAATGAAGTCCCCCTTAGTTTCCAAACCAGTTTGCCTCCTCTTTCTGCTATACCATAGGGATATGTAAATTGTCCCATGATCACAGAGATCTACAAGCATAATTCCAGAACTAGTTATCATAACTGTTGCTTCTTCAATATTTGTTTTCACACACTCATGGTTCACCCATAAATCTGTTTGTATGCTGAGAATTCATCTTAAAAAGCATGGCCTTGCTCTCACATAAAAGCTAGAGTTTTTTAAGTATCAAAGCCATTAGTCCAAACTTTAAGACTAGCAGGAATCATGAAAATTGCCTCCTTTGAGTACGTACTATACAACCCAGTGTTGTGCCAGGTGTTTTATATACATTTAAATGAATATTCACAATTGCCCTGCAAAGTAGATCATTTTATCCCCAGTTTATAGGTGAAGACACTGAAAATTAGAAATGAATTTACTCAAGGTCACAGATAGTAAGAATAAGTAGAAATGTCTATGTGAGTCTCTATTTGGTTAAACTGCATATATCCTAAAGTGGGCATTTAAGGAATCATGTTCCTGTATGTTTCCATCATTTCCAAGCACCATATATCATTCTTGATACACATTCTTCTAGCTTCTCCAAAATAATTTATGCCCTTATTCCTATTGGTGGGCTTGAAACAGTTCACGCCATTGTCTCAGCGACCTCCTTTTACAACTACATGATATATCTGTAGTGTCACCTCTGGCCTGCATTGAACAAAGCAGAATATAGACCAACATAATTGTGCCTAATATACAGAATGTTGTTATGATGGGAGGAGGGTGAGGGATAAAAGACTACAAATAGGGTGCAGTGTATACTGCTCGGGTGATGAGTGCACCAAAATCTCACAAATCACCACTAAAGAATTTACTCATGTAACCAAATACCACCTATACTCCAGTAACCTATGGAAAAATAAAAATAAAGAAATTAATAATAAGAGTCTATACTACCTACTTCCACCAAAAAATAACTATTTTACTGTATAATATAGCAAACACCTAAAACACAATCTTACCTGAGAATTTTCATCTAAGTTTTCCAATCTTTTTATTTTTTGTTTTACTTGAGCTATAGTCCCTGTTACATCAGCCAGTTCTGCTTGTTGGTTTAATAGAAATTCAACTTCAGTCACAAGCTAAAAATAGGAAACAAAGAGGTTTTAAAAACATAAAAATTATCTTTATGATCAAGTTTTATACAAAATGCTTTTAAACGAAAATATTGACATGGAGAAATTGCACATATGAAAAAAAATTTTGTTATTTTATTCACAGAAATAGCTATACTCTGCTAAAATTTAACCTCATAGATATCAACGTGTACTCATAATGTACAAAAGATCACCATGTACATGTGTAGGTTTGTGTATGAGGACATGTATTTGCATAAATGTATACATGTGAGGTATGTATAGGTATATATACATTTGTGTGAGTGTGTGTGTATATATATACACACATATATATATATAGCCAACATCTAAAACAAAATCTTACCTGAGAATTTTCATCTAAGTTTTTTTTTCATCATTCCCCAGCTCTCTGGTGAATTACGCTAAAAGCAAAAGCCCTCCAGAAGCAATAAGCACATCTCCCACCCAGATCTTGGTCTTTAATATCATTTCCCAGAAAAAGAAACCAGGGCTTCTCAAGGAAATAACTGATTCCAGGGTTGAGGCAGAATAGGTACAAGATGAACTTGGAATATATCTTTATGCCAGAAAGTAAGAAAGTGATTTATTTAAATGTGGGAGCACGTCACGAGGACACAGCAGCACTCTGAAACATCAAAATAGTCAAGAACACTAATAAATTATAAACCATCAAAAAACTAGGAATCAGAAAAGACGCCAAATCATCTTTCTTTGCTGATGATATGATTCTATACCTAGAAAACACTAAAGACTACCAAAAGGCTCCTAGAATTGATAAACAACTTCAGGGAAGTTTTACGATACAAAATCAATGTACAAAAATCAGTAGCATTTCTATACACCAACAATATTCAAGCTGAAAGCCGAATCAAGAATGCAATTTCATTTACAATGACCTACAAAAAGAATAAAATACCTAGTAATACATGTAGCCCAAGGAAGAGAAAAATCTCTATAAGGAGACCTACAAAACACTGCTGAAAGAAATCATAGATGACACAAACAAATGGAAAAAACATTCTACGCTCATAGATTTGAAGAATCACTATATTCAAATGGCCATACTGTCCAAAACAATCTGCCGATTCAATGCTATTCCTATCAAACTACCAACATCTTTTTTCACAGAATTAGAAAAACTATTCTAAAATTCATATGGAACCACAAAAGAGCTCAAATAGCCAGAGCAATCCTAAGCAAAAAGAACAAAGCCAGAAATAACGTATTACCCGACATCAAACTATACCAAAACAACATAGTCCTGGTACAAACACAGACACTTAGACCAATGGAACAGAATAGAGAACCCAGAAATAAAGCCACGCACCTACGACCATCTGATCTTTTACAAAATCAACCAAAATAATCAAGGGGAAAGGACTCCCTATTCAACAAATGGTGCTGAGATAGCTGGTTAATCATATAAAGAAGAGTGAAACTGGACCCCTACCTTTCACCATATATAACAATTAACTAAGGATGGATTAAAGATCTAAATATAAGACCTCAATCTACAAGAATCTTGGGAGAAAGGTTAGGAAACACCATTCTGGACATTGACCTTGGGAAAGAATTTATGACTAAAATCTCAAAAGCAATTTCAACAAATACAAAAATTGATACATGGAACCTAACTAAACTAAAGAGCTTCTGCATAACAAAAGAAGCTATCAACAGAGTAAACAGACAGCCTACAGAAGGGGAGCAAATATTCCCGAACTATGCATCTGACAAAAATCTAATATCCAGAATCTGTAAGGAACTTAAACAACTCAACAAGCAAAAAACTAATAACTCCATTAAAAAGTGAGCAGAGGACATGAACAGATACTTCTCAAAAGGAGACATACAAATTGCCAACAAACATGAGAAAATGCTCAATATCACTAACCATCAGAGAAATGCAAATCAAATGAGATACCATCTCGCATGAGTCAGAATGGCTATTATTAAAGAGACAAAAAGGAACAGACACTGGTGAGGCTGTGGAGAGAAGGGAACACTGATACACTGTTGGTGGGAAAGTAAATTAGTTCAGCCACTGTGGAAGGCATCCTGAATATTTAAGAACTTAAGGCAGAACTACCATTTGACCCAGCAATCCCATTACTGAGTATATACCCAATGGAAAATAAATCATTCTATCAAAAAGACAATACAATTGTATGTTCATTGCAGCACTATTCACAATAGCAAAGGCTTGGAATCAACCCAGGTGCCCATCAATGATGGACTGGATAAAGAAAATGTGGTACAAATACATCATAGAATACTATGCAGCCATAAAAAAAAACACAAAATCATGTCTTTTGCAGCAACATGATGCAGTTGGAGGCCATTATCCTAAGCAAACTAACACAGAAACTGAAAACCAAACACAGCATGTTATCACTTATAAGTGGAAGTTAAGCACTGGTTACACATAGACATAAAGATAGGAACAATAAATGCTGGAGACTACTAAAAGGGGGAAAAGGAGGAAGGCAAGGGCTTAAAAACTAACTATTGGACATTATGCTCACTACCTGAGTAATGACATCATTCACATCTCAAATCTCAGCATTACACAGTATACCTATGTAACAAACGTACATGTGTATGCCTTGAATCTAAAATAAAAGTTGAAAGTTTTAAAAGTGAATAAGTAAAAATCTTTGAATCAAATAAATAAATGGAGAGAAGGGAAGGCTCTTGCTTTAGTAGAATGCCTAGTGTGGACTGATAAATGCGGACTGGACATGGGGGTTGAAAATAATCATTATTTTGCAACCATCATAGCAAAGATTTGTCCAGGCAAGCATCATCAGTTGATGCTAAATTTATGGGGAAATTTTGATGACAAGCAGGATATTTGCATAACCTTAAATTTTCTCTCCTCACTTTTCCTACTAGTTAGAAGGGGAGTAAAAGTAGCTTTACAGTGGAGAAATTCAACAACACCCTGAATAGGTAATCAGAATCCACATCAACAATAAGAGGGAGGTAGGCATCATTCACTTGCAGATATGATTCCTTAAGAAGAACACTTCACTAATGTGGTATTCTAGTTGGTCATATATACTAAATAGAATCATGAGAAGATGTCCAACAAACTCTAAATGAAGGAAAATGTATTTAAAAAGGGACTATGGCTAGGCATGAGTCCTTATAGCTTATGCCTGGAATCTCAGCACTTTGGGAGGCTGAGGTGGGAGGATTGTTTGAGCCTAGGAGTTGCAGACCAGCCTGGGCAACACAATGAGACCCCATCCCCACAAAACTTAAAAAGTTAGCCAGGCATGGTGGTGCGTACCTGTAGTCTCAGCTACTTGGAAGACTGAGGCGGGGAGGATGGCTTAAGCCTAGGAGTTTGAGGCTGCAGTAGCTATGATTGTGTCATTGTACTCCAGCTTGGGAGACAGAACTGTCTCAAAAAAAAGGACTATATTTTTCAAAATGTCAGAGTCATAGAAGACAAAGAAAGGCTGTGGAAAGATTCAAGATTCTAGGTTCAAGGACACTAAAGACACAAGACAATGCAAGACTGGACCCTATATAGGATCCGATTCTGAAGGAAAAATAAATGCTATAAAAGAGTTGACTGAGTCAACTGACAAAACTGAAATACCAATGGTAGATAATATAAAAGTATTGCACTGTTAAATGTACTGAATCTGATAACTGTACTATGGTCATATAACAGAATATCCCTATTACTAGAAAAAATGGAAGTATTTAGGGGGAAAGGGCCATCATGTGTGCAACTTACACTCAAATGGGTCAGAAAATATATTATTTGTCAGATCAGAAAAAAATATTATCTGTATATACATGAGGGAGGGAATACAAATAATAAAGCAAATGGAGTAAAATACTATCATTAAGTTAATCTGGGAATAAGGTATATGGGTATTTCTATTTTTCTTATATTTGTAATTTTTCTGTAAGTTTATGTTCCTATGTGGTTTTTTTTAAGTCATGTTTCTAGACATACAGAACCTGTCGACATGTCACTATGAGATACACCATGTCAGTGAGATTATAATCTAAGACAAACAACAATATTGATTAAAGACAGGAATTAATGACTTGGGGAGACAGAACATAACCACAGGACAAGAATTTGGTATGGATGCAAATTAATATGTAAGTATAAGCATAATGGGTATGCGCAGGAAAAGTGCTATTTTCTGTGTATTCAGTTGGAGAGGAGGAAGAAACACAAATACTTAGAAGGACCAAGAGCAGCTTGACCTATTCTTTCTTTAGGGAAGGTTTCATGGAGAACAGTTCAATAGATGTTTGAAGCAAAGGAGGGAAAACGCCAGTGGTAACTGAGCCCTGTGTCCAGAGTGCAGTGCTCCTCCCAAACCTAACTCTGATGAGCAAGTGAAATACAAAGCAAGTAAGCCATTCATGGGCAGAAAACAAGTTGGGCACATGCAAGAGAGAAGAAGTGAGTTTTCCTTGGATCCTCTGGTGAAGTATATGCTATGAGACAGACTGTGAGAAGATTGAGCATGACCGAAAAAGGAAAAGAAACTAAATCTATGCATCTTTTTTTTTTTTTTTTTTTGAGACAGAGTCTTGCTCTGTCCCCCAGGCTGGAGCGCAGTGGCCGGATCTCAGCTCACTGCAAGCTCAGCCTTCCGGGTTTAGGCCATTCTCCTGCCTCAGCCTCCCGAGTAGCTGGGACTACAGGCGCCCGCCACCTCGCCCGGCTAGTTTTTTTGTATTTTTTAGTAGAGACGGGGTTTCACCGTGTTAGCCAGGATGGTCTCGATTTCCTGACCTCATGATCCGCCCGTCTCGGCCTCCCAAAGTGTTGGGATTACAGGCTTGAGCCACCACGCCCGGCCCAAATCTATGCATCTTGACCATATATGATGGATTTTCCAGGAGGGTCCAATTGGAATATATTTTTAATTATTTATTAAACTTATTTAATTTCATCTCTCAGGCTTTTCATAGGAATAAACTCCTGGATCAGAAAGAAAAGCTTGTTAGGTCATGTTAAATATGGTCAGCACAGGTACATGGGATTTAAAAACCAAGAAGGAAGCTGGCATGATTCCTTTGGAAAGCCACCTCATAACCTTGAACACCCTTTAGATCTAAGATAAATTTGAAAAACAAACCTAAAAGTAGAGAGCAACTTTGTCCCTGTCATATATATTGGCAGTTTGATACTTTCTCAAAGGAAATGAGTAAGCTGAAAAAGTAGAAGTGTCAGAATTTTAGCAGAGATTTTCTTCAGTCTAAGCCAAGGTTCATTTACATTTGCCTCCTTTTTTTTTCTTTTAGGTATAAATGGGCATCTTGCAAGACAGGATTTCTCATGATTAAGGAGTAAAAACCTCTGGTGTAATGAAAAAAGGTGTACAAAGAAATGTTTTAACTGACCTGTTGGAAATCCTGCTCAAACTTCCATAGTTGCAGATACTGCTCCATTTTTAATTGATGTTTTTCCCAAAATCCATCAAAAGCTGTTTCCATATCATGTACTTGAGTCAGCAACCTTAACAAAGAAAACTCAAATAAATTCCTAAATGCAACTATCTGTTTTGTAAATACGTAGATAGGCGCAGTATGGACATTAAGAATTATAGGCAAAGTCATAGCCCATGACACTTGGTTCTACCTGTAGAGACAACCAATGTCCACAGAATCTCTTCTACAAGCAAAATCATCTCTGTAGGACAACCTAGAAATAAGTTATCAGATTTCCAGAGGTCCAGGAATATTTTAACACTTAACATATTGCAGCAAAAATGTATAATTGCCTTTCAAAAATACAAAATAAGTAACTCTAAACCAAAAAGAGAGTACTCACTTATTAATAGTTTGCCAGTCACCACTTATTTGCTGATGACATTCTAGTCTTGAACTGACAGCTCCTTCAGTGTCAGGCACTTCCAGATTTGTTAGCAGAATTTTTCCTTCTTTGGTTACAGCTGTAATATCATTCTGTCCAAAGACACAAAAGGAGTATCAACTAATTAGTAATCTAACCTGAATGATGTGATGGGAAGGAAGCATACAACTATGGCATGAAGACTAGAAACAGTTAATTCTAGAATGGCCTTTGCTTTCATAGTTCTCTGAAAATTCACAAAATTTCAAAATCTCAGTGCCACAAAATCTAAAAGCTATGAAGATCCAAGAACCCCTTGCCTTAGAGATGGATGTTGCAATTAATGTTTTTATAAGATCATCATGGGCAGAAGTACCATGTGCTCTATTTGTAGCCTCCTTCTCTAAGTGGTAGACAGTTCCAATCCAGTCCATCCTATTCTGCTAATATTTTATTTATTTTTATTTACTTTTTTAGAGATGGGGTCTTGCTATGTTGCCCAGGCTGGACCCAAACTCCTGGACTCAAGCAATTCTCCTGCCTCAGGTTCCCGTGTAGGTGGGGCAACAGATATGTACCACTGCACCTGTCACTGTTCTGCTAACACTTCCAATGAGCTCAAATAAAGCAGTAGTAGAACAATAAAAACCACCACAGTAGAAAGCATACAATTGCAAATAATACTTAATGCATACTCAGATACAGTTAAATGTCTTTGCTACTAATCTTTAATTGTAACCAATCACTCCCTGCCTTAAGTCTTACTTTACTTCACATTTAGGTTTAATTAATTCATCAATAAGTATATGCCTCTATTTAGAAGGGCTTAACCTCAGTGGGTGGTGTAACAATATAGACCTTTCTCAGACATCCAAGAGTGATTTAAGATTTCTTTCAGGTGGTGCAAGAGTCCCTTGAAATTGTAAGCAAAAGTTTTGGTGTACATTTATTCTGAGAACAGATTCCATGACACCATCACCAATATGGGTAATAACATCAACATTAAAAGCCAATATTTATGAAGTACCAACTATGTACCGAACATCGTTATACATACATCACTTTCTTTGCCTCATTTCATCTTCACAACAATCCTACGAGGTATGATGCATCATCACCATCATCAACCTCATTGTAAAGATACAGAAACTGCAACTCAGAAAAGGTAAGCAAATTGCCCAACAACAACATATCTCTATATACAGCTTTAATCTTCTAATGCACACAGCAAAAAATACTTGCTGATTATCTGAATTGCACTTCAAAATCCTTCACAAAGCAGCACTCCACAAAGACCTGGGTAGGAGAGCACAACCAATTTGCAACCCCTGGTCTACTGTAGGAAACATCAAGACCTAGTATTCTGCAGAGAAGAGAACTTAGAATCAATTGAGCAATGTTAGCCTTGGTCACAATGCTAGCTCACAGCAGAGATGGGACAAGAAACTCGGCTTCCTGACTCCTCATCAAAAATTAAAAATAGAGTCATACATCACTTAATGTTGGAGATATGTTCCGAGAAATGCATTGTTAGGTTATTTCATCATTTTGTGAACATCACAGAGTGCATTTGCACAGACCTAGATGGATAGCCTAGTAGACACCTAGGCTACAGGGCATAGCCTATTGCTCCTAAGCTACAAACCTGTACAGCATGTTACTGTACTGTATACTGTAGACAGTTGTAGGCATACTGTAGGCAGTTGTAACACAATGGTATACATTTGTGTATCTAAACATAGAAAAGGTACAGTAAAAATATGGTATAATCTTATGGGACTACTGTCATATATGCAGTTCATCACTGATCAAAACAACCTTATGCAGTGCATGACTGCACATAGTAAAACAAAACAAAAGACTATATTTCTTTTTCTGCAGCATTTATAAGATATTTTTAAATAACTTCTCAAATTAATACACCATTTGCGGAGGGGACACTTAGGTCTAACATATCCAGGACAGTCTTTTATAAAGTATTTTTTAATCGTTTTTAAATATATTATATAAATGTCTTTTATCTCCCTTTATGCAACAGCCAGTGTAAAATGGAGATAATAAACACCTCTCTAGAAAAAGAAAGACCATGGAAATCTTCTGTTTGTCAACTCTATCAGACATACCTTCAATAGATGATACCTTTCTGCACGAATTGCCAGAATTTCTTCTATTGAGGGAATATCATCTGGTAGTTCTGTCTCAGCCAGTTCAGTTCCAAAGGACTGTAACATCTGAGCCATTTCTTTCACTGTGAGGGCAAAATTTTCTATAGCCTGCAAAGAGCCGGTGATTATTTTAATTATATGGTAACTCTGTGAGCATATAAAAAACTAGATCGGTCATTGTATTTGTTTTTATTGGGGCTGTAACAGCAAATACATATACCGCGAACTCTCCTCTGCTAGAGAAATATGGCATTGCTCTTGGCAATCAACTGTAACTCTTCATCTAAGACTCTAAGAAACTGAAGGAAGATTAAGAGTCTTCCTGAATATATTTTATCCAAATTTCTTGACTTATTTCTTAGACACTGATGAAAACTATTTCTTAAAGATGCCATGTATTGAGTAATTTGTTTTATTTTCTTGAAAATTACAGTGTTTTCCTTATTCTATAAACTCTCCAATTGGCAAAATTGCCTTATTATCACTTTACTTCTGAAGACAGAACAGTAAAGTCACTTTATATTTATTTATTATCATTTGTGAATAAGCATTAGCATTCCAAACAAGGTGACAATTGAAGGAAATGGGGGAAAAAACTAGTCACAACAACTCATTTCAAGCACTATAGAATATTTGGAATGGTGGTCCCAAAGCCTTTGTTGCCATAAAATGGTAAGTAAGGTTTTATTGTTTATTTTGTTTCTAAAATCAGTTACTCTGAGAAAGAAGGGCAAAATGTAGAGACCATAGGACCATCTGTTCAATCCATGCATCTCAAAATATTTGCTTGTTTATTTATAGCATTATAGGTTATTAAAGGCTAGGCACTGCTAATTTTGGCAATACATCTTCATGTGAATGAATGAATTGTTGAATGAATGCATTGTTAAATGAATTAATGAATGAAACGTTGAGTGAAAAACAAGTATGAGGAAAATGGAATCCTAATTTAATGGGACATCATTAATTTCTTCAGCAGGGTTCCCCTATCTCTGGGATTAGAAGTCAAGATACTTATATACCACAGACATACTTGGGAGGTGCAGGGCCCTTGCCTATTTGTAAATTTCTAAAACAGAAGTATACTCTTTGTTACAAATCTAAAATGCCTTAGAAGCATCACTAGGATAATGAGATTAATAATACTACTTGTATTTATTGACAATTTGCCATATGCTAGGCTCTGTGTAAAACATTTTACTTTTGCTATCTCATTTAGTGTTTTTAAGATCCCTATGAGGTAAGGTATTATTAGTCCCATTCTACAGTTAGGAAAACTAAGACTCAGAGAGGTTATGTATATTGTCCAAGGTCATATAACTAAAAATCAGCAGGGTCAGGATTTGAATCCAAATCCTTCGTTTCTTCAAGTTACTACATAGCCACAGGAGGGAATGGGCAGAGTATGATCTCCTTATTCCCTAGGATTCTCCTTCCATTGCCATCCTCAGTGACTGCTCATCATTTCTAGATATTTCCTATGGAAGAAAATCAAGATGTTGAATTTATATGTATGTGAAAAGTGAGGACCCCAGAAATCTGTTTTTTTTTTTTTTTTTTTTTTTTTTTTTTCAAATAGGAAAGAATTCTAGAACTAGATTTAAAGGCTAACATGAAGAACTATAGGCTCTACAGTAAGGGCAAAGACAACATACATTTCTGAAGATGATCCATTCACTGTGGCAGTACTGCAAGGTGCCGCCTAACTCAGGGGTTAATTGCTTGTCATCAATGTATGTCAGCAAATCACTAACTGAGCTCAGCATAACAACCTATATAAATAAGCAAGAAAGATACTGTTAACTGCCCTTCATGCCATCCCTCCATTAAACTGTAAAATGAACTTTAGCATACATTTAGCAGGAAGTCACCTCTGATAAATGGTTTTAACAGTTCTCTCCTGTACATGCCCCCATACATGTATGCACTATCTTCTTCAGATAATAACAGTTTTTATTTACAAAACATTTTCTGTAAAGAAAAATCAATCTCCACAGAAACCAAAATGCCTAATTTTCTTCCATCTAAAAGTTTGCACTGTTAATGGTCCAGCTTCTAAAAGAATGCTACGCTCACAACAAAGAAAAGGACTTTATGTAGTAACTTATAATTTATCAGGAAGGGTTGACCTTTTCAAAAGTATCAAAATTTATGAGCACCCTATTCCTAACCTTAAAAACATACAAAAATATTTTTAAAAAGTCATGGTACTCTGGACTAGCTCAGGATGTAAGTTCATGGAAGTTCAAATACATAAAACATACACTCAATTTTACTAAAAAATAAAATTTCCTGCTGATATACACATACATATACACACATGCACACATACATATATACACACATGTATAACATATATGACATATATTTTTTGCAAAAGTAATTGCTTTGTTATAAATTGATGAATCGATTTCTTTTTTAAATGGTAGAAGTGAAAGACTTTGGGGCATTTCAAATGTATACTTTTAAAAGAGAAACTTTAATCTTTTTCTTTTAAATGCTACATGGGCACATGTAAAATATAAACATCATGGTGCAAGTCTTCATGAGAATTAGAGGAACAAAACATTTAAATAATATATTCTTACTGGTAATTTAAGCATAAAATCCTCCTGACTAAACCGAAATCCAATGTCTGTGAACGTTCGTTGAAGAAAGCTGGTAGGACGTAAAACCAAAACCAAGTGCAAGTTCCCAGGGAAGGAAGCCTGTAGAAAGAAAAAACAAAAGAAATTGAAAACAAAAAATTGTTGACACACACTCAACTGAGCACATATCAGAAAATATGTAATTGAAAGAAACAAACTTTAAATTCAGAAAAGCCAGTAAAAGGCCAACACTTTACAAAATGATATTGATAAAATCTAAAAACATGCAAATAGAAAGAAAAATAATGTAAGGCTTCAGGTCAGATCCTGGCAACACTTCTGGTAAGGAATTTTCTCACATTATAGAAGCAGACCCCACGTTATGAAGAAATAGACTCTAAACCTTTATTTTAGAGTTCGTTATTTGAAATCAAATTGCACTTATTTCCTATAAGAACAAATAGAATTAGGTGGCAGTTTCCTAGGATAACCCTAAAAGCCAAAGGATTTTTGTCTGTGTATTTACACTAAACAATGAAAGAAAACTTTATTATGGGATTATATTTTTATTTTAATATAATCAATATTCACTGAACATCTTCTATGTATCTACTTCATGTATTTAAATGAATGATTATCAAGCTCTGTTAGGCATTGAATGCTCACAAATTAAGAAAATACAATTTCTACCCAACAGTTCAACTGCAGAGTCCATTAATAATCAGCAACTCTTTAACACGATAAGTTGGTAAGTGATCAAAGGAATTAGAATAATATACAAGAGGAAATGATAGTACCAACTCTCCAAGACATAGGAAGGTCAAAAAGATCCCGAAGCATAACGAGGAATTAACTAGATCAGAATGTCGTTCTAGTTCACCAATGTTTCCCCAGCTTCTAGAACTTGCTGGCACATAGTATGCAGTCAGAAATAATTGCTACACTAAAGAATTCAAAAGACAAAGAAGGAAGACACATTGCAAAATAAGTGGAGAATGGAGTAACATAGCCCAATTTTAATAATAAATTACCGTGTACTAAATGTTTACTCTGTGCAAAGCATTTTGCCAATATTATCATACATTCTTTTCATAATAATTCTATGAAGGAGTTAGGTTACTCACTTTTACAAATAAAGAAAGTGAGACTCAGAGAGTTTAAGTGTACCTTGCCCCAGCTGGCAAAGCCTTGATTTGCCCCTAAGTCTGTGCTCTTAATCACTAAACTACTCCATCTCCTGAAAAGGCCCTAGTCAAGAGAGCTAGATGAAATGATGCTGGGGGACAATGGGAGATGGTGTTGGGAAAATGGGCCAGAACTGCATCAGAAAGGATGATGGGTTTTTTTCCTGGAAGTAAGGGGAGTCTCTAAGAGGTTTTGAGCATCAGAACAACATGGTCAAATTTGCATTTTAGAAGGATCACTTTGGCTTTGGGAAGAACTGGATTTGAACAAGAGTAGAAGCAGACAGATGAGCTAGGAGGCTGGTACAGTAATCCAAGCCAGGAATGATGAGTTTCTGAACTAAAGTAATGATACCAAGAATAAGGGTAGAATTTAGGAGGTGCAATCAGCAAGACATAACCACTTGATGTACTTGCTGAGAAAGGAGGTACTATGAGGATCAAACTCCAGATTTGGGGCTTGAGTAACTGGTTGAATGGTACAACCTTCACTGAGATGGGGAACACAAGAGAAAGAGGTTTTAAGAAGGGGAACAAGATTCTGATCTCCATTCATATACATGTTAGGTTAGAAGGGTCAGGAGGACATCCAGATGATGTCCTTTGGACAGCTGTTTGTACAAGTAAGAAGGGAAAGAAGTCTAGGCTAGGAGTGCAGAATCAGGAATCATCAGCCTCAAGACGGCAGATTAGAGCATAATAGAGCAAAATATATGGAAAATGTTCCAACTGCAATTATATTTCAGGCATATTGCAATACTAGTAATTAAACAAAACTATAAACTAAGAATAAGATACTGTGGGGCAAGGAGTTTATGGGAACTCTCTGTACTTCCTGTTCCATTCTGTTGTGAACTTAAAACTGCTGTGAAAAAATAAAGTCTATTTTAAAATAAAAGAAAAAAGTAACTTTCACCAGGGTATAAAACATAGACTCTTTGAGAAATGATGCTCAAAACTGGGGATTTTCCTAATTCAATGTGAGATGGTGATAAAACATAAAATGTTAAGTGGCAATGAGAACTAGAGTAAATGAAAGAGAAATGAGTATGATATGCACAAATAAGTAAATTAAAAGAGCATAAAATTAAATCAATAAATTAAATAATGGCTATCAATATACATACATTGGGATGGTTGTCCAACTCATAATTCCCCCAGGAGGCCATGACTGTTACTCTCTCCCTTCATCCGAGAAACTACTCCCCCTTCTATTATTCTACACATTGGTTCCAAATGAGAATTCTTATTTTCCTACATGGCCCTGCCCTTCCAACACACAATGATTAGTGGTGATTAGAAGTATGATTAGGGCCAGACATGGTGATTCATGCCTGCAATCCCAACAATTTAGGAGACTGAGGATGGAGGATCACTTGAGGCCAGGAGTTTCAGAACAGCCTGGACAACATAGTGAGGCCCCGTCTCCACAAAAAGTTTAAAAATTATCTAGTCATGGTGGCATGCACCTACGGTTCCAGTTACTCAGGAGGCTGAGGGGGGAGGATCGCTTGTGTCCAGGAAATTGAGGCTGCAGTGAGCCATGATGGTGCTACTGCACTCTAGCATGGGTGACAGAGCAAGACCTCATCTCTTTAAAAAAGAGAAAGAAAAAAGATAAGCAGAACATTTGATGTAAGCAGGGCCAAAAAAGTCCTGCCCTAGAATTTTCAAACTAATACTGAGTGAAGGAAACATTGAGGATGCCATTTAAAAGCAGCAGATGGCCAAGAGCCCTGCTGCTGGAGAAACATTGAAAAGAATAAAATTAACATGTATACAGAAACAGAGAGAGAAACAGAGAGTTACAATGGTAATGTATATCCTACCTTCTATTATGTACATAATGTATATTTTATTTTATGTTAGGTATAATACGTATTTTCCAGCTGGGCACGGTGGCTCACACCTGTAATCCCAGCACTTTGGGAGGCTGAGGTGGGAAGATCAATTGAGGCCAGGAGTTCGAGACCAGCCTGGCCAACAGGGTGAAAACCTGTCTCTACTAAAAATACAAAAAATTAGCCGGATATGGTGTTACACGCCTGTGGTCCCCGCTACTGGGGAGGCTGAAGCACGAGAATCACTTGAACCCGGGAGGTGGAGGCTGCAGTGATCTGAGATTATGCCACTGCACTCCAGCCTGGGCAACAGGGTGAGACTCTGCCAGAAAAAAAAAAAAAAAAAGGATTTTCCAGTTATTCAGGGATTAAAAGAAATAATGAATATAAAGGCACGTTTTACATTTTTATTTTAGGTTTGGGAGTACATGCAAAGGTTACATAAACACGTGTCACGGGGTGTTGTTGTACATATTATTACTTCACATAAGTATTAAGCTCAGTACCCAATAGTGATCTTTTCTGCTCCTCTCCCTCCTGCCAACCTCCACCGTCAAGCGGACCCCAGTGTCTGTTGTTTCCTTCTTTCTGTTCATAAGTTCTTATTTAGCTCCCACTTATTAGTGACAGCATGCAGTATTTAAGGAACTTAAATTTACAAGAGAAAAACAACCCCATTAAAAAGTAGGCAAAAGATATGAAAATGCACTTTTTAAACTCTAAAATATTAATAAGACAGATTTAAAATTTTGCCTTGGATTCTTGGACCACAGGACAAGCAGGTTTGGGTAGAAAACTTTAGGGATATGGATAAAGGCTTGCTTAAGGGAAGGATCTGACAGGGACTTGTGGGAACTTTGGGCCTATTTTTAAGTGGAAAGCACAGATTTTATTTTTACCCCCTTAATTTTGGGAGTTAAGCCTTTCCTTTTTCTTTACCTGGGTAAATGCCCATTATATTATTATACTCACCTGCCTTGAACTTGTTTATTTTTTTCACTTTTAAATGAAATTGAAAGCAGCCTATTTTTACCAACATTTAAAGCAAAATTACTTTTATTCTTTCATGGATTCTAAGTTGATCTGGTTTCATTTTTCTCTCTCTGACTTCCCTTAGTCTTATATTCTCTTGTATCTGGAATTCTCTGGATACAAGAACCTGGAGCTGACTTCAAGCCAGGGATACTCACCCATCTCCAAAATTATGTGTGGGGGAGGAGGGGATGAGAGGATACTATGGGAATAGAGAGAGCTATGTAGCAACTCTCTGCCTGAGGTAAGGCCTTGCTCTCTACTCTGCCATTCCTAGGAGAGCAAGGCTGTACCAGCAGCCAGGTCCAGAGACAGCTGATCACATAGCAGGGAACGAAGTACAAAGAAAGGAGAGAAAAGGAAAATCACTGTCTGCAAGATGAGTGGGGAAGTGATTTTAAGCAGGGGTAGGGATATTCAGCTGCTCATAAGCCAGGGGTTTTATGTTGGATGTTTATTAAACCTGTTATTGCTCTATTTAATAAAGTGTTTTATCCCAAACATTGACACCTATATAAATTGCTTCTAAAGATAATTCTATATTCTAATCAGCTTATTCTTAAGTAAAACCTTCTGATTATCTTGCATACATTCTCATTCCTTAATTCCTTCAAAATATTTAGTAATTCATTTGTCACAAAAAGCCCAGAAAAACTTGAGCTTTTAAAGAAAATGCACCATCAAAGGATGAAAACTTCATTTATTGACTACATAATTGCATTTACGATACTTTTTGTTATAGCACAATTTTATAATCTTTTTTGCATTTCTTCCTAGAGCACATGGATTCTGTTAACCCAATAGTTACTCCCAATTTTGGTAGCCATTTGGGAGACTAAGTAACTTGTAGGCAATAGCTACACAACTACTAAGCAAACGGAGCAATCAGGTGGCACTCAAACAATTCATTTGATTTGTCAGTTATTTTTCTAGAAAACTAAATCATATAGTTCAGACCAGGTGTATTGTTTTTATCCCTTGTGCCCATATGTGAATAAGACATACCTGAATTTTTAATCCCACTCCCATTCACTTAACCCAGACCATAATAGGTGCCTGCCAAACTGTCATACTTTTAAAGTGAATCCAGACCTCACATTTATGACTACTTTTCATAGCTTCTCTTTAGCAAAAAATACATATATTTATGTATATGTATATATTCAGGACCTCTCAAAGCTTTAAGGTAGGGAAAGGAGATTGGATGGTTGGACAGGGGTGGAAATGTTATTTATTGAATGCACACTACTAGAATTATGCCCATAAAGAGCACTATTATGACATTGTGCTAAGTATTTACATGCAGTAGGTTCTATTTTTGTCCTCATTTCACAACTGTAGAAACTGAGTGCCATTATCCCCAAAGATGTCTACATCCTAATTCCTGGAACCTAGTAATATGTTATCTTATATGGTAAAACAGACTTTATAAATGTTATTAAGGATCTTGATATGGGGAGATTATCCTAGATTATCATGGTGGGACCGATGTAATCATTAGGAAAAGAGGGAGGCAGGAGAGTCAGAGAAGAAGATGTGATAGCAGAGGTCAAAGTGATGCAGGGGTATAAACCAAGGAATGTGGACAATCTCTGCAAGCTAGAAAAGTCAAAGAAACAGATTCTCCTCTAGAGACTCCAGAAGGAACACAGCTCTGCTGACCCTTGATTTTTAGCCCAATTGGGTAATCTTGGACTTCTGACCTCCAGAACCGTAATGATATATTTTCATTGTTTTAAGCCACTAAGTTTGTAGTAATCTGTTACAGCAGCAATAGATTGAGGTTTTGTGAGGTCAGGCAATTTTTCAATACCTTCTAGCACATAAGTAGCAGAATTAAAACCCTGATTCACCTGCCTGTAGAACTAGACTCAGTCAACAAGAGGCATTTGGAGAAGTTATAACAGGGATGATACAAGGATTGGATTGGTTGAGAATCTAAACCTGAGACCTAAAGCAAAGGTGACAAACTTTAATGCCTACCATGTATTACGTAGATAATATAAATGTGAAGTAGGCTTAATTAACGAACAGCCTAAATTAGGTGGAAAATAGCAATTCACACTCTTCCTATATGATGAGGAGCAACAGGAAGTGGTGGGAACCATGGTGGACTGCAGAACATGAAAAGCAGAGGGCATTCATAAGTCAGTTCACTCATAAATCAGTTCCAGCTACATGTTGTCATGTGGCAAGGTGGGCCCAGCATTGCCAACTCTTTGGTTTCTCAAGAGAAGACCGAAATCCAGATTGTCATGCAAAGCCCAGATGTTTAAAAATTGAAAATAAATTGAAAGTTCGTTAAAATGCTGTATAGTCTAAACAAAACACATCTGTGCACTGACAATTTGCAACCTCTGAACCAAAAAGCTTCATAGATCTGAACATCGATCAATATAAATAATATGGAGACGTCCTTATCAGTGATTGCTGGCTATGAGAATCTAGAGGGGACAGAACACTCTTGAGCAATTTTAACCTGACAAGCCATATAAATTTAAGATTAGTTTGTATGTATCTATGTGGATACACATATAGGTATATAGAGAGAGTACTTTTTCTCTATATACCAATATTTGTAATAACTAAACGTCTGAAGATAATCCATCTTAAAGCTAGTATTTAAATGAACAATCAAACAGCATAGGGTATCAGATGCACATATCACAGCAAATATAGCTCAAGACCAGTGAATTTTCCCATTTTGGCTTGGGAATATTTTATTTCTAAATTCTTGGGCATGCTGCTTTAAGAACCTCTCATCTGTATGGTTATATAAACATGAAAAAGCACCATTTCTTTTTCCCCAAAATCAAACCTGAGATTTTGAAAGTATCAATCATTTTTGAGAACCTGTCAAAAAAACAAAGGGGTTTGGGCAAAGGTTAGTCTTGTTTTATTTCAATGTGTTTTTTGCTTTTTTAAAAAAATAGCGTGCACGAGAGAGGAAACAGCATTGGTTTTAGCTTCTTGCAGACATTTTTCTGGAGCTCCAGCATGTGACTGCTTAAAGACATCTCAGTAAAAGTGAACGAGCTGCCTATCACATAGGACTTGGAGCCATGTGTCCAATCACCGTACGTGGTCCCACCCCAACCCTCAGCAGCAGCTCTTACTGGCTCTTCAAGGTAACGAGCACAAAATAAGCTCCCTCTCATCTTTCCCTCCCAGAGAACAGATTCACTCCCTTTTACTCACACGTACTGCCAGATTGCCTAGTTCTATGATCTTACAGCAGTAACAACAACAACAACAACAAGAGCAGGCATAAACCAAATACATCATTTCACTACCGAAGTCTAGAAATTAACCTTGTTTAATACTCTCGTGTGTGCTCTCTAAGGGAGGCAATTCATCACCCTAGGCACACTTTTCAGTTATTCTAGTTATCACTTCTAGAATGTTTAAAGTACCTTATAAAACATAAACGTTTGGTTACTTACTATAAGAATAATTTATGTTCCTATAACTTTTCTTTTTTAATCATTAGGGTAAAGAAAGGCAGTAACAATAAGAGAGACCCTTGACTAAAAGACATTATGTATGTGTCAGACTTCTTACATATATATATATATAAATATATAAATAAAAAAATATATATATATATAAAATTTAGCCTTCATAACATTGCAGTAAACTAGATATTATTCCCTTTTTACAGAGGAGCAAACTGAAGCACAGTTGGTAAGCAGCAGTAGTATGGCCTGTCTGGATCCTAAGGGCAAACTCTTTCTACACACTTAACACTTCATAGACTGAATGCACACTCAGATTTGCTGTTTGCCATTCAGGGATGATTTGACCTTGATGTTTCCAAAATGGAACAAATAACATTTGAAACAAGTTGCTGGAAACAATTCTGCATATACAGTCCACCGAAAGGAAAGTATTCTTATCTACTATCAGACAAATGTTGACAGGCACTTGACTTTGATAAGGTCTGAACCATCTCTGCAGAATATGTTGGGGAAAAAAATCTCATGACCTCAAGCTATAGAGAGTAGTTTGCAACAGTATGAGCCACTTCCACACTCTTCCTCCCATATCCCCACCTTAAAAAGTACAGACAGTATGAGTTGCCAAGCAACTTGTCAAGTGACCCCAGGAGGACAGCCCAAAGCAGTACTCCTTCCTTGTGGTTTGCTCTTTTTGTCACATATATATCTATTCTCCTCCCCTCTCTCTCACTCAGCTACAGTCATTGAAATTTCTACCAAGTAACTAGTTCAAACATTTTTTTGGACTTCAAATGGCACTGGACCATCCTTTTAGATGCTACTTATCCATAGCCTCCAGGATCAGTCCAGTTCCAGAGACCCTTCAAGGTGAAACCATTCATTTACTAGCTAAGGTTCAAATTCTTTACTCTGGTCAAGTCCTATCCATATAAGCAAAACATACATGTCTTATAGTTCTAGGCTTCAGAATTAATCCAATTAATCCCACTCATATCTGTTCCTAGGCCTCACTTAATTCATTTATGAGAAACAAAAACATAGGAAAGAATCCAGGAAAGGTAACAGCTACATATGCTCTTACCTAACACCCAAACGTATGCCATCTCCTGTATAAGGCCTTCTCCACCAGTCAGAATTTCTTTTCAAAATAGTCATTTACGAACATGTGTTACCCTTTCTACTAGACTGAGAGTTCCTTCAGCCCAGTAGCCATTCCATATTTACCCTTGTAACTTATGTTGTATATATCACAGTGCTACATATGTCTATTCAATGAGTGCCCCGTGCTGTATTTATTGTGTGTATATTAATGCATGTGTATAGACATGAAACTAAGTTCAGCACTAAGAATATAGATATATATATAAAAAATTAGAAACTCTCTGAAAGCTGAAGTTACCTTTGATAACAAAAGTGCTAATATCAGTTGCTTACAATACTGCAAAGTACATACACAAACATTGCTTGTGCACCATGAATCGTCTGTTAAAAGTCTGAACCTATATTCTCATAATATAAAAACATGTATGGAGCCAAAGACATAATTTTGTCAAAATAAAACCAACTATAGTTTTTAAAATAGCAGTCTGTGCTAAGAGCTTTATTAGAAAATAAATCATTTACACACCTATGGATGTTCACTGTCATTCAACAATAATAAAAGTCTTAGTTTCCTTATCATAATTTTAATTCAAACTGTCGTTTTTTTTCCTATGGTCAATTTTTACCTTCTTATTTGTGTGTGTGTGTGTTATCTCGATATTATTAGTGAGCAAGTTTATATTTTAAACCATAATATCAATTACATTATATTAATCTTTGAAAGAAAAAGAGTGGCATTTAAAGCCTTTTTGATGATTGGTTTTTTATTAAATTAGCTAGTGTTATTTCAACATTTCTCCAAAATACATCTAAAGATCACATTAGAAATTTGCTGGGAATTTACCATATGAATAAGTGAATGAAGGGAAAATTTAGGTAAAAGACTGCATGAAATGTACCTGAGAGGAGAGATTTCCAAATTCTAGTCTATATTGAAAAGTGAGTTACCGTCTTTTTCCTTAAAAGACAAAAGTTGTCAGCAGGTGACAATTTTGTACCTATGAAGTTTAAGTTTGGAAAATAATTGAAACAATAAGGATTTCAAATCATTACAGATTTTAAATTTTTTCACTTACACGGTAACACCCAGGAAAGGCTGTATTTTTAAGTGATGATGGAATCACTTCCAGAC
The DNA here is from genome assembly GCF_008728515.1 of Papio anubis. Taxonomy (NCBI): domain Eukaryota; kingdom Metazoa; phylum Chordata; class Mammalia; order Primates; family Cercopithecidae; genus Papio; species Papio anubis. The sequence goes on along the minus strand of NC_044996.1, from coordinate 15,050,715 downwards.
CTATCCATGGCAATATACTTTATCATGGTGAAAGAAAGGATTAATCCTTTTGTTAGATATTGTTTTAAGTCATGATTTAAAGCTATGCTGTCCAATGATGCAAAATTGTTCATGCAGTCTTAAATGAATAACATGACTAAGGTGCTCATTCATAAACTTGATGACATTTAGATTTTGAAATTATATTCTACCCCCTCAACTGCCTGAAAATTACCCTATGTTAGTATCACAGTAATCACATCAATGCAATCCATGCAAATATAAGTCTCCATTCTCTCCATCTGTCCTTAAAAACCCCACTCAGCAGTTTGTGCTATAGCACCATGCTGCAGCATCCCAGCACTTGAACTTGGGAATAGGCTTTCCAGGAGTGCAGACAGAGCCCTTACCGCATTCCTTCTGAACCTCATCTTGCCTCTCGGGGGATTTGCTTCTGCCATTTCGCCTATACACAATTACACTCTTCTTTTCCAATTGTCAATGCAACATTGATGAAATATGAGCTGCTTCTTGGGTAGTATTTAAAAACGGCAGCCAAAAATCTCTATCAAACAAAGCTGCCGTAGCTGCTTCCATTAGCACAGCGGCAGCAGCGCTGGGGAGAAAAAAAAAAAAAAAAGCACTATCCCTGATTAGTCAGCTGACAGATCCTTCCCTTCTGCTCGTTGTAATTCAGAGTTAACACATTCCTCCAATTACTTAGCCTGATTGACCCTTGTGGATTAGCTTGTGCTGGACTGCTCAAGAAGATCAGGCATGTCCTAAGAGTGGAAGAAGGAGAAAAAAACCCAGCTCTCTTCCTAGGAGCAGGCTTGATGGGACTGGCTTTCTCCTCTGTGCAGTTTGATTTTTAAGGTGGAATGTTAAGAATCTTTGTGAAGGTAGTATTAACTCTTGCTTTTTACTCTCATCCTACCCTGGTATGTGACTTAAATTTCAATTCTGTTTTGTTTATTCTGTTCTTAAATTATATTCTGGGTTTAAGCCTTATAAAAGGATATAGTTTGCAAAATTTTGTCCTGATAATAATCTAGAAAGAATAGAACATGCAAACTTTCTTAGATGGATACGATTCTCTCCTAAATTAACCTTTCCCCAAAATGTATAACTAAAATAAAGTCTCCTCTCATTAATTATGAAATACAACCTAAATGCTTTTATTTGATTTGAAATCTACAAATAAAGGTATTCAAATTGAATTGTATGATTATTTCACAGACACTGTTTGAAATAATACACCACAGGCAATTATACCTAGCTACACGATGATAGATTTCACTAGAAATCCTTTCTGAATGCCAACTTTTGCATTTGAAATTAGCTTGCATTCAATATTTACCTTTATTTCAAACAGCAAACAATAGTTATTAATGGTTGAGATGTAATCAATGTGCTCTTGAGTATGAGTATAGAAACTATACCACAAGCAAAAACATTTAACATGTTTAAAAAGAAACCTCTAAAACAACCTATAGCCAGTTACATGTGGTCAGCATCTGCACCCCTCCCTTGCCTAGCATGATCAATTTGGCAGTTATGAAAATAAAGGGACCCTGAGATCCAAGTTCTTTACTGAGCATAGGTCATAATTCTCCACTGAGAAAGCAGCCCTGGGAATACAGAAAGAGGAGTATCACTCTCCAGTAAGTAAGTAATTACCCTCTGCTGACTTCAAAATGACAGGATCATGACCTAATCTTATATTTATCTTTTATGAAAAATAGAACCTCTGTTACAAGCCACCTATTTTGAATAATAAAAATAAAACTCTACTAAAAAACTAATGTCATGTGCCAAACCAGTCACAAAATGAAAATTAATTTAATCAGGTGGGTGCAGTGTTGGCCAAAAGAAAAAAAACTTGGGTGATAAAAAAATGTTTTAATGCAACAAGTGCTCTATTTAGTATAAGAGAAGCAATTATTAGCATAAACCAAGGGCTACTCAACAAGCCCAAGGACCAATCCTAAAAGACCAGAGCATGGGAAATAGCTTTTACTTTATCTAGCCCCACTGACAAGGCTCAATCATATATGGAGGACAGATTTGCTCTCTCAAAAGAAATTTTACATTTTTCTAAATAACATTGAATTTATTTGTCTATTTGTAAGCCAGTTGGAAAATAATAGAAACCATCACCAACTGGAATTCTTGACATTTCAATTCTTGCTCTGGCTCTGTTGGTTACTTGGATATTTGACCTTGGATTCCTCACATAACCATTCCAAAGTACACATAATGTGATTTCATCATCTATAAGACAATTATAGTGATACCTACCTGCAGTACTTAATCAGGAAATGAAGAGAATCAACAATACTTAATAAACGTGAACGCTTTTGAAAAAGCAGAAATATGCTATACAAAGTCAAGTGTTTTTCTATTTTATTTTAGTAACTTGAGTATATCTAATGTTAACTCCTGTCTCTACTGCTAATGATTAAACACCTCTGTTAAATAAACAGGAAACCACTTTTTGCTTATTTGTCCAAAAGGAGAAATAATTCATTCTGGGTATCAAAAGAATAATGATCTGACTCATTTTACCTTGTGAGTGCTAGAACATTGGCTTGGAAGTTCAACAACCTAGATTTTTGTTTTGCCTTTGCAACTAAATCAACTTCTTGTGGTGGGCGTGACCTCCTCAATTAGTCAGGAGAGACAAAGTAAGAATTTCAGATGGTTTATAATCCTTTGGGTATATACCCAGTAATGGGATGGCTGGGTCATATGGTACATCTAGTTCTAGATCCTTGAGGAATCGCCATACTGTTTTCCATAATGGTTGAACTAGTTTACAATCCCACCAACAGTGTAAAAGTGTTCCTATTTCTCCACATCCTCTCCAGCACCTGTTGTTTCCTGACTTTTTTAATGATTGCCATTCTAACTGGTGTGAGATGGTATCTCATTGTGGTTTTGATTTGCATTTCTCTGATGGCCAGTGATGATGAGCATTTTTTCATGTGTCTGTTGGCTGTATGAATGTCTTCTTTTGAGAAATGTCTGTTCATATCCTTTGCCCACTTTTTGATGGGGTTGTTTGTTTTTTTCTTGTAAATTTGTTTGAGTTCTTTGTAGGTTCTGGATATTAGCCCTTTGTCAGATGAGTAGATTGCAAAACTTTTCTCCCATTCTGTAGGTTGCCTGTTCACTCTGATGGTAGTTTCTTTTGCTGTGCAGAAGCTCTTTAGTTTAATGAGATCCCATTTGTCAATTTTGGCTTTTGCTGCCGTTGCTTTTGGTGTTTTAGACATGAAGTCTTTGCCCATGCCTATGTCCTGAATGGTACTACCTAGGTTTTCCTCTAGGGTTTTTATGGTATTAGGTCTAACATTTAAGTCTCTAATCCATCTTGAATTAATTTTCGTATATAAAGACACATGCACACGTATGTTCATTGTGGCACTATTCACAATAGCAAAGACTTGGAATCAACCCAAATGTCCATCAGTGACAGACTGGATTAAGAAAATGTGGCACATATACACCATGGAATACTATGCAGCCATAACAAAGGATGAGTTTGTGTCCTTTGTAGGGACATGGATGCAGCTGGAAACCATCATTCTTAGCAAACTATCACAAGAACAGAAAACCAAACACCGCATGTTCTCACTCATAGGTGGGAACTGAACAATGAGATCACTTGGACTCGGGAAGGGGGACATCACACACTGGGGCCTATCATGGGGAGGGGGGAGGGGGGAGGGATTGTATTGGGAGTTATACCTGATGTAAATGACGAGTTGTTGGGTGCTGACGAGTTGATGGGTGCAGCACAGCAACATGGCACAAGTATACATACGTAACAAACCTGCACGTTATGCACATGTACCCTAGAACTTAAAGTATAATAATAATAATAATAACAATAATAATAATAATAATAAAAGAATTTCAGATGGCTGGCAATGTTGGAATCTCAAAGAAAAAAATATATATTGATTCCCAGCTATTCTAGTCCAATACAGGAAGTTGGCCACATGGCACTTCCACAGAGAGCCCCAATCTTGCCAGCTCAGAAGGAGTCCGGGGATTCCTCATCTCCCTCCTCATCTATGAAAGTGAAGTGTCAAACAATTTCGTGATATCCTTGTGAGCCTAAAAGTGTAAAAGATTATCTTGGTCATGGGCAGAATTGTACCTCTCATTGTTTTAATTAGAGAAAATGTTTCTCTCTCTGGGTCTTGGGAAGCTCGGGACTAGATACCAGTAGGGAAGATATATCATTTTATATGTGACTCATTTCCCTACCCTATCCTAGGATAAAACAAATCTAGAAAGTTGTACACCAAAATGTTAAAAACTGCTTATTTTGGGGTGGTTGTATTACTGTTGTTTTAAACTTTCTTCTTTATATTTTTTCACATTCGATGAGTATGCAACACATCTATTTCCACTAAAAAAAAAAAAAAAAAGATTCCATAAAAACTTGCCTTGTTCTGAAAGGCACATAGAACCATGAATCACTTCTCACTCATAACTGGAACCACAAACCACTCACTCATTCTTACTAGGTTTTATTTTGGGTAGAGTTATTTATCTTAGTGTCTGCTACAACCTCTCCTTCTACTTTCCCTCCTCATATTCCATCAATTTTTATTGTCTCCATCACTACCAAAGTAATCTATACCTCCCAAAACAGAAAGTGTAATATAAAACAAAAATAAAAAGTTATCGTATAATGCATAGATACTTACTGAGATTTTTTGGAGAGAGATTTTAAGAGAAGACCATGTATCCAATCTTCGATCCAGAATAATGGTAAACTGGGAGTCCGGTCCATTTTGCCTGAATGATAAGAAGAAATAATAACTTTTTCTTAATAATAATGCAAATTTGTTCTATATGTCTTCGTTCTATTTTTTATTATTTCATCTACATTTGATGTCTTGACGGAAGACAGAATTGGAATTGGAAAGCTATCACAAAGGACTGTCTTAGAAAACTGATTTGAAGACATATTCCCTTATTCACTATTTAAAATTTCTTTTGCAGCATTAATGTCAATCTTTTAAATAGGAAAGTGATAGTGTAATGAAGATAGGTCACTAAAATTGATTTGGAATACCGTAATCTTGCGTGTGGGAAAACTCAAAAGATAACTGTCCTTCATGATATCAGATTTAACTTTCCATGTAATTCATCATGAGTCAATGATCCATTCACTCATTCGAAATCACACTGCTAAATCTATTTTTCTAACTCTGCTCCTGAGGAAATGCAGTTTAATGGAAAATATAACTTCTATTTGCCCTAAAAAGATCACTTTCAAGCTTCAATAGGTACATTGTAAGTTTCATTTTCTGAGATTTGATTTTTGTTCATGAGACTTTGAATTTTATCATCCTAGATTTGTGTCCTCTTGTTCTTCAGGGTTAGCAACTAGAAAATGCTTCCTTTGAAAATTTTGTCTTTAACACACATAAAATCTCTAAGAAACCTTTTGAAACTTTCCATTTTAAAGCATTCTAGTTCCAAACAATTTTTAATATCAAGACATTCCTCCTAGTATCTCCCAGTACCACTATTGAATCTACTTAAGATTCAGTCTTCTTGTGTTACATTCAGAAGAAATGAAAAATGGCTGTCCTCACTCTTGGCTGCTAATATTTCCTTTTAAGCAAATTAAAGCATATATATATGACCATCATTCTCTACCTATGTTCTTTTCCGTGGGAACAAATACTCCTAGATCCCCAATTTTATTTTCATAGATCCTCAGTATAATTTTTGTAACAATTTAGATAGCTGCCAGCTTCTCCTTCTAAGTTGTACTTCTTATCTACTCTGAAGTTAAGTCAGTTGGTTATTCACCATGATAATAATAGCTATATTAAGCCATTTTCCTGTTACGACATTCAGATGGATATCTGATATAAAGCGAATTGAAAAAACGTAATGAAATACTATACCTTGCAATAGATGTCAGGTAAGTAAGTACTTTTGCTATTACTTCCTCTGGTATACATCTAAAATTACAGTTTTCTGGAAATGTAATGATCCAAGCATTGTCCTTTCCCCGGCCACCTACAATAATAGAAAAAAAAAATCAACTGAATTAAAAATGTATATAACAACGAGGCAAGGAAGAGGATTTTAGATTTGAATACTGTTTTGCAGCAACATAACT